>NC_077228.1:365281150-365596650 GCF_027887165.1 Monodelphis domestica
CTTTCCGTTTAATTGAAATATACGCCTGCAGAAGTTAAATGTATATAAGGTCATGCAGGTGGTTAGTGGCACAGTCAACACTATCACATTTTTTTGGCCACTTCTTCAGAGCTATAACTATATTGGAGGAACCACAGCCCTTGCTAAAGTCAGGTAATGTAGTAGAGTCACTACCACTCATCTCAAGTTATGTCTCCTTCCTTTTCTTCTTTTCAAGACAGCCTAATTCCAGGAGCACTTCCTCCCACTTCATCATCTTAGAAAACTTGTAGTATCCCAGAGCATGGTATATTCCCCTCTAGGGTGAACCCCTGTTGTTTCTCCTTCCCTAGTACTAGTTACCTCTTGTTCCAGGTGGAAAACATTATAATTAAAACTTAGAAGATCAAAATTTCCTTTTCTTGGACAATACATAATTACAAAATAAGTTAGAGTATGACAGCTTATAAGGGTTTCAAAATAAACTAGGAGAAAATATTAAAGGAAATCGTTCTTACACTTATTCTGGAGAAATTTGTACCATACAAATTTCCTAAAACCATTTTTTAAAATCCTTACCTTCTGCCTTAGAATCAATATGATATATTTGTTCCAAGACAGAAGAGTGGTTAGGGCTGGGCAATGGAGGTTAAGTGACTAGTCCACGGTCACACAGATAGGAAGTTTCTAAGGTCAAATTTGAACCCAGGACCTCCTATTTCTAGGCTTGGTTCTCAATCCACTGAGTTACCCAGCTGCCCCCCAAACCATTTTTATTACAATACATTGTAGTATATCAAATATGCATATCTATGTCTCTATATCTTTATCTTTCTGTATATTACATATATTATATAAATATGCAAATATATACCTATACACATATGTATACAGACATATATGTGTGTGTGTGTCTGTGTGTGTGTGTGTGTGTGTGTATATATATATATATATATATATATATATATATATATATATATAAAGGATTTCAGAGGCTATGTAGTCCAAATTCAATTATTTGACACATGAGGAAACTGAGGCCTGGGAAAGTTAAATGACTTACTGAAGGGGCAAAGGCAATACACCTCAGAAATTGCATTTGAGCTTAGTTTTTTTTAAATATAGGTTGTTTAATATATATTTATACACACCCACAACAGAGGGAGGGAGAAATAATGCTTGCGTACCATTATGCTTTCGGCCAGAATACCCATTGAATATTTTTAAAGTTTTGTGGGATGATTTATCCTACAATGTCATTGTCACCTACCACTCATAGGCACATGATAGTTCCTTCAACTATGTCAGACTCCCTGCTATTTACTATTTGATCATCTGGGCAGGATCTGCTATGGAAGTTGCCTAATTAGGAAGAGTGACTGGCTCCCTGGGATGCAAGAGGCTGCTAACTGCCAAAAGCAGGTCTTGATAAGGTCAGAGGGCCTCCAGTGGAATAGAATAAGCCTTCTGTGTGAGGACAGAACTTAGAAAAGCAAAATTATTTCAGTCTCTGGCAACTAGAAGTGACATCTGAAGGTTGTAGAAGACTCAAAGATCACAGATGGTGTGGCTTTAAACATCCATTTTCAAAAAGGATCAGTGGAGAAAATGGAAAATCTTACCTAACGTGAAGGTGATTCAAGATTGGTGGTGTGATTGATGAAGCATATGAGAGAGACTCATGGGATTTAGCATTAGAAGGGACTTTTAGTCCAGTCCCATCTATGTCACAAAAGATGAAACTAAGAATTAGACAACTAAAATGGTTTCACCAAAAGATTATGACTTTGGATAACCTCATGTCCAGTATAGAGATTTCCTCTCCTCTATAGCACATAGTCTCAAGTATTTTTCAACAGTTTAAAGGGTGATGCCTTTAGGCAGTTAGGTTCTAATTCCATAGTTAAGCAAAGTATCTGCAAGAAAGATAATGCTTACTCAGCATATCATTCAGAACTCATTCAGGGAATATGTATTTATTATGCCCAGTTAGATGCAGAACACTATAGTAAAAAGAGCTTACAATTTGGGGGTCTTTGGCATTTATTTGATGAATGACTTTACGGAAGAATTTATATATCTTATATTCAGTAAATGGGGTAGCTAGATGGTGCAGTGAGTAGAACACTGTGCTTGGAATTAGAGAGACTCATCTTCATATATTCAAATGTGGCCTCAGATACTTACTAACTGTGTTATCCTAGGCAAATCACTTAACCCTATTTGCCTTAGTTTCTCTTCTATAAAATGAGCTGGGGAAGAAAATAACAAACTACTCCCGTAACTTTTCCAAGAAAGTAAAAGATAGGGTCATGAAGAGAAATATAATTAAAACATAAGTGAACAATATTTTCAGTTAACTCAATTATAACATTTGGATAATATCATTCTCATATTAACCAAAGATTTATTATGAGGACTATAAGCGTTAAAAATTAAAGTTTGCACTAAATGTATAAAAAAAATATGGTTGCCCAAAATATATTACTTGTCAGGATGACTTTTTATGGTAGTTTATTTACAAAAGGAGAAAGTGAAAGTAAGGAAATGAGAGAGAGAGAGAGAGAGAGAGAGAGAGAGAGAGAGAGAGAGAGAGAGAGAGAGAGAGAGAGAGAGAGTAGATAATTCATTACTCAGGACTCATCTGAACCAGGCAGGGCTTCAGAGACCCCAGCAAAGAGAAGCCCAGAGGTAAATTAAACAAGGGTTCTAGCCCTGAGACCTCCTCCAAACCAAGAGACCTCTCTGGAGGCTAGTAACTCCAGAAAAGCCAGAAATAGGAGTCAACTTTTTCTCTCACTCATGTGGTAGTTCAAAAGGAGAGACTCAAGAACAGTCTCAACAAATTTCAGTCTCAGGTCTACAAAGCAGATCCTTAATGAGTCTCCAACTCCAATTCTAACTCGAACTCCAAACATAAAAGAACATGACTTCACAGGAAGTTGCTACTACTAAGAAAGATGCTTCTTTGCATCACTTCCCGTGCATTCCTTCCACTTTACATGGAATAATTGCAGCTTTAGCTTTGCTTAGGACTGCCCAAGGGGCAGTCAGTCATTTCTGATTCATCACCCACTTTAGCACACATAGGTCACAGACCTCCCCATACTTAAGGATAAGTGGGGTGTATATGCTTCTTGTGATTAAATCTAAATGTGGGTGAGGGGAGAATTAATCCCATCTTCACAATTCCCCCTGTGATCCTTTGGAAGTCTGGTCTCCTCTAATGGATCATAAGACATAATCATCTTGTACCCCTAAAAAATGTTCTAACTACAGGTGCATACAGCATTGCAGTTTCTAAGAGTAAACTATAATAGTTAGAGATAATAGGGAACTAGAAGAGAGAGAAAGCAAAACCAATGTTTTCTAGGCACATTGTACTGTGTTCAACCCCCTTCAGTTCAATCAATTGTACTCCAAAATTCATTCTGGATTTTCTGATGCAGTGTAGGTTTCTGCAAATATCTTTCTCCAAACACTTCATTTTCTGGATTCAATCAAGTTATCAAGCTTCTTTTCCTTTAATTTTTCTCAAAAAATTTAAATTGTGGATTTTATTATATATATACATATATTTATATATATATATATATATATATATATATATATATATATACAGGACAAAATATGTAATGCTTAGGTTAGCTATACCCTGCAACTTAGAAAGGATAGAATCCTGTGGCTAGAAGGATAACAGCTGCAAGGGAGAGACTGGTATAGAAAAGAGGCTGTGGGCAAAGATGAAACTAACAGAAATGAGAACTATCATCTATAGAAATATTTCTGGAAAAGTTGAGAATCCTAGGACTAGGTTTCTGGGGAGAAAAGGAAGAGAATTTTAGGACAAAATAGAGAAGATCTGGTGCCAGATAACAGAGCAAAGGAAGCAACAAATAACATGTGAAGCAGCAAACTTCAAACTTTATCTTTGCTGTTGGTTTTTCTTTCCAAAACAGTGAAGGCCCTCTACTTTTTTGGTGGAAACTTAGATTCTGGTTATTTTCTGATATTTCCAGGAAAATCTCTGAATTCTGACCAGTAAAGATTTTGGGATTCTTAGTGGAAAGAATGAGTGGGGAAATATAAGAAAGAAAAGATATATATATATATATATATATATATATATATATATATATATATATATATATATATGTGAAAATATATATCAGTTCATGTAAAATCAGGTCAATGGCCCTTGGGTGTATTTAAATGTTAGTAATAAAGAAAGCATCTTCAGAGATTGCTTGGAAGTAGTGCACAGGGCTTGAAATTAGGAAGACTTAGTTTTAAGAGTTCAAATATGGCCTCAGACACTTAGTGGCTACATGACACTGGGCAAGTCACTTAACCTTGTTTGCCTGAATTTTCTCATCTATAACATCATCTGGAGCAGGAAATGACAAATCACACCAGTGTATTTTCAACAAGAAAATTTCACATATTGTCACAAAGAGGTGGACATGACTGAAAATGACTGGGCATAAAAAAAGATTGCTTGCTCAAATCTCACCAATGTTGACAGACTGGTTCTTCAGAGAAATTATTCTTTCTGGAGTTCTAGGAGTAACCTTGTGAATGTCAAGTGGCCTAATTTCCACATGGCTATCTCCCACTAGTATTCTTCCTCTTAATCTTGCAGTGGACTTGATTCTTTAGCAAATGGATTTACTCAAATGACATAGCAAGAACAATAATTGCAAAGTATTTCCTCCACATATCAAAATTGTACTCTCAAATAAACAAATTTAGATTCATAAAGTGTTAAGAATGGGCACAAATTACAATGAAATGCTGATGACGCACCCATATAAGGGGCACAGATGGACAAGGAAATACACAATTTAGGTCCATCAGGGTATTAATAATCTTTTTTTCTTCCTCTCCAGAAAGCCCTCTCAAAGTGTACTAGGTCTCATTGTTCATCTGGACTGCCTCTGGGAATGACTGTGTCTTTATATGGCACAATGCACCAGCATGTCAGGTGGTCTTGTTCCTCCTATGGCTTCTAAACTAAAGGAATCAATCTGTTGAGCCAGGTTGGGCAGTTCATCCCATGATTGTGTTGGCTTCTGATGCATAGGAAAGGCAAAAGCTGAAGGATGACAGTCTCTTCTGGACCCTTTGATCTTCTGGTATTTGCAGATTTCTTTTGGACAGTTGCAGTCTTTTGACCATCTTCAGCAACTAGATGAGCAAGATTTAGGGGAGTGACATTGTGATCTTTTCAAATATTCATCTCTTCAGTTTAGAGTGACTTAACTCTTATAGCTTGGATTAACATTTTGATACCTTCTTCTTTCCTCAAAGAAACTTTCTTTTCTTAAATTGCTGCATTTTTTTCTTGGGTTTATTTATTTCAGTTTAGATGTTTCAAGGAGCAGAGAACAAGACAAAGAGTCAGGAAGACCTGAGTTAAAATTTGATGTTAGATATTTCCTAGCTAGGTGACACTGAGGAAGTTACTTAATTTCTTTTGCCTTAGTTTCCACTTATGTGAATGTGAATGTGAATAATAATAGCAACAACCTAGAAGAGTTGTTATGAAGAGCAAATGAGCTCACTGCAAACATTTAGGACAGTGTATACTATGATGTCTATAACACATATTAGATGCCATATTAAGGCTAATAATTATTATTCATATTTATTTTCAAATTCTTTATTTCTTTAATTATGTAGATATATGCCTACGATGACAAATGGGAATGGAGTCTTTATTGTGGGGATATTTCATTGTCTTTTGGGCTTCTTTATATGGAATTGAGGTATTCATGCCTCTCATTCTTTTTTATGGTAAAGAACATCTATTTTTCTACTTAAGGTTCTCTGTTCTACCTTTCAATGTCTTTGTCCTCCAGTCTATGTAATTTTTTGAGGGAAGAGTCCTTTTTTACTTATTTATTGTTACTTATATTGTCCCCTAATCCATGTAGATTCAATTTTCAATAATGATTTTTTGATAATTTGTGATCCATGTTGTCTCTCTCCTGCTTTCCCCTCCCCAAGATGACAGATAACATAAATTATATATATGCTATTATGAAATACATACTTCCATGTTTGCCATGTTGTGAAAGAAGATACATACATTTAAATAAGAAAAAAATTATAATGAAGGAAATAAAGTGAAAGATGGTTTGATTCAATTTATATTCCAACTTTGTCTATGGCAATGGATAGCCTTTTCTTGTCATGAGTTCTTGAAGTTGTGTTAGCTGACTCTGAAAATCTTTAGCTACTATTTAAGTCTCACTGGAACTCCATGACCACTCTCCAACACACATGCGCACTCACACACACACACACACACATTAGAAGTATATCATCCTCTCAGTAATGCAGGTTTTAAAATCAGCAGTCAGCTTTTATTTTATCTTCTTCCTTTCTTTTCACATCTCACAAATCACCAAAGCATAATAATACTTGTATCATGATGCCCAACTACCTAGTGCTTTCACTCAGACTCATATTCATTAAAATGTCAAGGCTAAGCTTAGATCTCACCTCTTTCATGAAACCTCCCTCTTACCTCAAAATGAGCTCAATCTTCTTTGACAACTCTTACTTCTCAAATCCAATAGCACCTAGAGTCTTTACCAAACTTTTAGCACTTAGCATCTACTATCTGGAGTCATTCAGTTTTTATTTGTGTGCCAATTGCCTTATCACCTGATTTTCCCATGTGAATCAAGTGATTTCGACATGCTGTTACAGTTTATCTCTGAGATGTTCATATGTATTGGTATTATCTAGTAAAATTATATATGTTTGTGTTATGTGTGTATAGGCACATATAGACATGCATGTACACATATACATGGGTGCATCTAAAATATCTATCTATATACACATTTGGTCATAACAACTGGATAGCAGGTTGTCTCACTTATTGTATCTTAATCCCTATTACTTAGCACAGAGCCTAGCCCATAACAAGCACTTAAATGTTTGTTATTGATTGATATGATATGAAACAGGGACTATGTATACCATCTGTCTTACTGTGTCCATAGGCTTAGCAAATTATACAATAGGCACTTGGTAAATATCTCAAGAAACAATAATACATACACTATTTATATCAATTTAAAATCATTTTCATGGAAAAAAAACATAACATATTTAACAGCTTGGGAAAATGTGACAAAGAAATAAAATGATTTATTTAAAATTCTATAATCTGTTACAGATACAAGGCTGCTTGATTCCCAGCTAAGATCTTTATTCAATAGCATTTTATACTTTTCTTAAGTTTGAATATATTTCAATGTGTTCATTACTTGATATCTTAGGATAACTATCTGTTAGCATAAGTTTGCATACCTAAGAGGTATCTGTTGTTTAAAATATTGTAGAAAATTATAGATATATGCAAAATTATACATATGTAATTTACATATCTATGCATTCAAATAGGTGTGGGTGATTCTGTAATCCATAGAACATTTAGTACAATTGCTATGTATGAAGAGTGGATATCTTAATCAACATATGTGTGCTCTTCAAATGATGATACAACTATGTTGATACTTATGACTGCTTCTCTTTGATTTCTGTAACCCTACTTATTTAAATGTCTCTTCTTGATGTCAGACAACTACTGTGAATATCCACAAATTTCAGCTGAATTCTAAAGATATCACTCTGTTTCCAGATTTTATGCTTGTGTATTGAATTCAAAAGACTTCTCTAACATATCTAAAGTACATTCATTTGTCCCTTCTCTCCTCTCTCAATTATCCATGAATGTTTACACAGTTTCTATTTCTATTAATCTCACTATGAATAAGGTCTATAAAGTCAGGAAAATAAGCAGAGGAAAATGTGGGAAAGAGGCAGTCTAGTTTCTCCAATTGTTAAACACAAATTCCTATTAACATCAGTCACTCAGTACCAAGGATTTGAGTGTGAAATGTATAAGCAGAGGGAAACTATTTTTGGAAAGAATAATTCTGTTAATTCATAGAGTTCAAACATTGACATTAATAGCGAAAATTGTAACAGAAGATCAATAAGTACCCATTATAATATAACAGTCATTGGAGTTTGACCCACCTGAGGGAGAACATTGACTAAGTCAGGGAACAGTTTTTAATAAATGTTAGTACACATAGGAGGAAAGTAATTATAAAATGTAGAAAGAGAAAAAAAGCCAGATAAATTTGGGGAATTAACATCATTTTAATTCTTTTGGGGAGCACATGTAATATAGAGAGATGTGTAGTAATAAGGCAACTTAAAATATTACAAATGAATTATATTATTCAACAATTGATAAATGATCAAAGGATGTCAACAGGCATTTTTCAGACAAAGAAATTGAAGCTATCTGTGGTCATATGAAAAAAAATGTTCTAAATCAATTTCAATTAGAGAAATACAAATTAAAAAAAAAAAACCTCTGAGGCACCACCACACCTGTCAAATTTATGTCTGACAGAGAAGTAAAATGATAAATGTAGAGGGGCAGTGTTGCAAAACCGGGACATTAATGCACTGTTGGTAAAGTTCTAAATTGATTCAAACATTCTGAATAGGAATTCTGAATTATGCCCTAAAGGCTTTAAAACATTAATTACATTTTGATCCAGTAATACTTTAATAGGTCTGTAACCCAAAGAGATCCACAAAAAAGGGGAAGGGACCTATTCATAACAAAATAGAGCAATTCTTTTTTGTGGTAGCAAAACATTTGAAATTGAGAAGATATCCAGGAATTTGAGAATTGCTGAAAGTATTGTGGTATATGTTTGTAATGGAAAACTATTCTGTTATGAGAAATGACAAGCAAGATAATATTAGAAAGACCTAGAAAGATTCATGAACTGATGTAGAATGAAGCAAGCATAACCAGAAGAACATAAACACAGTAAAAGCAATATTGTTTTGTCAACAATTGTGAACAACCTAAGTATTTTCAGCAGAACTGCAATATCAAAAAATTCAAGACTCATGAAGAAAAATGTCATCCACTCCCAGAAAAAAGAATTATGGAGCTGTATGAAAATCAAAACATGCTATATTTTATTTTCTTCCTTTATTTTTGTCTTTGTTTAGATTTATCTTCCACAAAATAAATATGGGGAAAAATTCTTTATGTGATTGCACATGTACAATCTCTATGAAAGTATGGTTTCAGAGAAGAGGTAGAAGAGGGAACGGGAAAGAATTTGGAACTCAGAACTTAAAAAAATATAAAAAAATTTTTATATGTAATGGGGAAAACAAAATATTTAAAAAGAGATATGCCATAGGCACATACATGCTCTATTATAAGCTTTTATTTTCTAGTTTAAAATAGTTTAAAAATGAACGAAGGTCAATTTTTATCAACTCAGAAGTTAATGATGAGTTATGATTTATGTTAATCCTTTATAGCCACTTATAATTTAATTAATCTATCAACCTTTTCATTCATTCAGCCTACATTATTTATTCATCATTTACTATGCCTTTACAATAATATCTACAACATGCTAAGCACTGTGCTAAAATTGTGCATAACTGTAGAAAAATACAACATTAATCCAATCAATGTAATTTTCCCAAGGAGATTATATTCTACTGTCAACACAAATAAATGATGCCTGGATTCCTGTTTGTTTGGTTGTTTTTCAGTGTTGAAGTCACTATTGCTTTATTGTTACTTATTTCTCACCATCTTTTCTCTTTCAGTATCTCATTTGAGTCTTAAGATAATTGGTTTAGGACAAATGCACCAAGTATTTACATTTTAGAGATATGAAAATTGATGCAGGTTTAATGAATTGTAGAAGATTATATCATGTTTCAGAATCCTACAACAGCTATGCCTATGCTAGCATGGAAATGAGAGAATTTATTACTGTCCTTTAATAGTCATTCTATCCAAGTCCAGCCATCATCTTTAGACTCTTATAACACCATTCCAGGAGTCAAGATGGCGGCATAGAAGGAGTTGACGTTCAGACCTCTGAATACCCTTCCTTATGGATCACAAACTGAATGCTCATAGGGGAATGAAAATCAAACCTAACAACAAGACAGAGCCAAGGAACCCTCTTTCTGGACTCAATTCAAAAAGTACACCCACCCCCAAAGCCAGAACCCGAGAACACTCAGGTTTAAGGGGAAGGCAGAAGGAAGGTCCCAGGACACCTTCCCCAGCCCACCCAGCATTCTGAGACTCCAGAGGCAGCAGAAACCTCTGGGTGGGTAAAAGTGCTGTCGTAGAGGGTGTACATTGCAGGCAGGGCTGTGCCAATCTCAGAGCATCAAACACAGATGGCAGAGAAAAAGCTTGAGAGGGACCATAGAGCTGGCAGCCTGGCCAAAGTTGTGGAAATCCTCCATATTTGCTCCTGGCTTACAGGAGGTGTTGGCCTCAGAGCACACACAGACCAACCAAGCTGAACTTAATCCCATCAAAAGTCTTCAGAACTCAGGGAAGTCCAGGCTGTACACCCCTTCCTCACTGACTGCTTGACTTTAAAACAATCAAAAACCTCCAGAGGACAGGGAAGCTCAAACCCCCAACAACCCTCCCCCAGAGATTGCACCAAGAGATCTTCTGTTTCCAAAAGTGGAGACTCACAGAAGCCCCCAAAACCAAAAAAAATGAGAGGAGCAAGAGCATAGACAAATATGGGGAGCAGAGAAGGGGTGGATATGAGCAAACAACAGAAAAAGAAGAAAAAATCCAAAGATAGCTTCTGTACAGTGAACAGAATGGGTGGGGATCAGCAAATGATGAATCAGAAATCCATCCCAGTGAATTGGATACAGGCTTTGGAAGAACTAAAAAATGTAATTCAAAACACAATTAAGAGAGGCTGAAGACAACTTTAACAGCAAGGTAAGTCAACTGGAAACAGAAAATAGTGTCTTGAAAGCCAAATTAATTAGCTGGAAAGTAAGGCAAAGGAGATGAACGATGAGGTAAAGAGGATGAAATATAACCTCCATAGAAAAATCAGACCAGAAAGAGAAGGATGACCAAAAATCCGGGGATGAAATCCAGTTTTTGAGAACCAGAATACAACAAATAGAATTAAGTGATCTCACAAGGCAGCAGGACACTATAAAACAAAAACAAAAGAATGAAAAAATTTAGGAAAATATGAAGCATCTCATTCACAAAACAGAGGATTTAGAAAATCATTTGAGGAGAGACAATTTAATAATCATTGGTCTACCAGAGGACCATGACAGAAGAAAAAGCCTGGACACAATACTACAGAAAATTATTCAAGAAAATTGCTCCAATATTCTAGAACAAGAGGGAAAAGTGGAGATAGAAAGAATACACAGATCACCTCCTGTTCTTAATCCCCAACTAAAAACACCCAGAAATGTTATAGCCAAATTCTAGAACTATGAGATCAAAGAAAAGATATTACAAGCTGCCAAAAAGAAGTCATTCAGATAACATGGAACCACAGTGAGGATAATGCAGGATCCACACTCAAGGACCAAAAGGCATGGAATATGATATTTTGGAAAGCAAGAGAACTAGGTCTACAACCAAGAATCAACTACCCAGCAAAACTCACTATATTTTTTACAGGGGAAAGTATGGTCATTCAACAAAATAGAATAATTCCATGAATTTGCAAAGAAAAGACCAGACCTGAACAGAAAATTTGACGTCCAAGCACAGAACTCAAGAGAATCATCAAAAGGTAATTAAAAAAGAGGGAAAAAAGAAAAAGGAAACAAAACAAAATAAAAACTTTAAAAAATTCTAGATGTTAAAATGATTTGTATCCCTATAAGAAAAGAGGTCATTGGTAAAAAACTACTGTTATTACCTGGGCAGCTAGACAAATTACACTTAGAGGGAACAGCGACAAACTGTATAGGAAGAAAGGACAAGACATAAATAGGTATATAGATATAGCATGCATAAATAGATATACATATGTGTGTATATATATATATATATATATATATATATATATATATACAAGAGCTAAACAACAGAGGTTAATACTAAAAGAAATGGGAAAAGAAACAAATGGGGTTAAATTCATATGTCACAAAGAAGCTCATTGTGGGAGAGAGGGGAGAACATCAATACAATGGATGAGTAAAGAGGTTGGAGATAGGAAACACTCAACACTTACATGCTTTGAAATTGATCCAAAGAGGGAAGAACAATCCAATCCATTGGGGTAGAGAATAGATTTGTGCCCTATAGGGGAGTAGAAGGGTAATAAACGGACTGGTGGGGAGGGAAGCAGTACAAGGGAAGGAGAGGGTAAAGGGGTAATTTTGGAAAGACTACAGGGAAAATAAGGGGGCAATAAGAAGGGAGTGGGGTATAGAGGGAAGGAAAATGAGGGTGGGACCTAGGGGGACTGATTAAAAACAAGCATTGGCGTAGAAGGAAATAGTGAAAGAAGAAAAGGAAGTATCAGGAGTAGAAATCAAAATGCTGGGAAATACACAGCTAGTAATCATAACTCTGAATGTGTATGAAATGAACAAAATAAGAAAGGCAGAGGTCAATGAATTGGGCATGCAAATTAAAAAAAAACAAGAAAGTGAACAAATTAAAAATCCTCAGATGAAGACAAAATTAGAGATCCAAAAAATCAAAGGAGAAATTAATAAAATGAAAGTCAAAGAACTATTGACTTAATAAATGAGACTAGAATTTGGTACTTTGAAAAAACAAATAAAATAGATAAAGTACTACTCAGGCTAATTAAAAAAAAGGAAAGAAATTAAAACAAATTGACAGTACCAAAGGTGAAAAGGGAGACCTCACCTCAAATGAAGAGGAAATTAAGGCAATCATTAAAAACTACTATGCCCAATTATATGGCAAAAAATATGGTAATCTAGGCGATATGGATGAATTATTACAAAAAAATGCCTAGACTAATAGAGGAAGAAATAAATTACCTAAACAACCCCATATAAGAAAGGAAATTGAACAAACCATCAAAGAACTCCCCAAGAAAAAATACCCAGGTCCAGATGGATTCACAAATGAATTCTATCAAACATTCAAAGAACAACTAATCCCAATACTATCCAAACTATTTGACAGACTAAGCAAAGAAGGAGTTTTACCAAATTCAGTTAATGACACAAATATGGTACTGATTCTAAAGCCTGGTAGGTCAAAAACAGAGAAAGAAAACTATAGACCAATCTCCCTAATGAATATAGATGCAAAAATCTTAAATAGGATACTAGCAAAAAAGACTCCAGCAAGTGATCAGAAGGGTCATCCACCATGATCGAGTAGGATTTATACCAGGGATGCAGGGCCGGTTCAATGTTAGGAAAACCATCCACAGAATTGACCATATTAACAAGCAAACTGACAAAAATTACATGGTTATCTTAATAGATACAGAAAAAGCCTTTGAAAAAATGCAACACCCATTCCTTTTGAAAACACTAGAAAATATAAGAAAAGAAGGGCTTTTCCTAAAAATAATAAACAGTATATATCTAAAACCATTAGCAAACATTATCTGCAGTGGGGGTAAACTTGAAGACTTCCAATAAGATCAGGAGTGAAACAAGGATGCCCATTATCACCTCTATTATTTAATATTGTACTAGAAACACTAGCAGTAGCAATTAGAGAAGAAAAATAAATTGAAGGTATTAGAACTGGCAAATAGGAGACCCAGCTATTACTCTTTGTGAATGATATAATGGTTTACTTAAAAAATCCTTGAGAATCAACGAAAAAGCTAGACAAAACAATCAACAACTTTAGCAAAGTTGCAGGATACAAAATAAACCCACATAAGTCACCAGCATTTCTATATATCTCCAACCCATTTCAGCAGCAAGAATTAGAAAGAGAAATTCCATTTAAAATCACCATAGACAAAATAAAATACTTAGGAATCTATCTGCCAAGACAAACACAGGAACTATATGAACACAAATAAAAAACACTCTCTACACAATTAAATCTAGATCTAAACAATTGGAAAAAACATTGATTGCTCATGGGTGGGACAAGCTAACATAATAAAAATGACAATCCTACCCAAATTAACCTAATTATTTAGTACCATACCCATTGAACAACCAAAAAATATTTAACTGAATTAGAAAAAAAGCATAATAAAGTTTATTTGTAAGAGCAAAAGGTCAAGAATATCTATCTAAATCATGAAAAAAATGCAAAGGAAGGAGGACTTGCAGTCCCAGATCTCAAACTATAATATAAAGCAGTGATTATCAAAACAATTTTTGTACTGCCTAAGAGACAGAAAAGAGGACCAGTGGAATAGACTTGGGGTAAATGACTTCAGCAATATAGTCTATGATAAACCCAAAGATTCCAATTTTTGGGACCAAAACCCACTTTTTGATAAAAATTGCTGGGAAAATTGGAAGACAGTATGGGAGAGAATAGGATTGGATCATCATCTCACACCCTATACCAAGATAAACTCAGAATGGGTGAATGACCTGAATATAAAGAAGGAAACTATAAGCAACTTAGGCAAACACAGAATAGCATACTTGTCAGATATTTGGGAAAGGAAAGACTTTAAAACCAAGCAAGAGCTAGAAAAAACACAAAAAATTAAAATCAATAATTTTAATTACATCAAATTAAAAAGGTTTTGTACAAACAAAATTAATGCATCCAAAATTAGAAGGAATGCAACAAATTGGGAAACAATCTTCATTACAATAACCTCTGACAAAGGTCTAATTACTCAAATTTATAAAGAGCTAAACCAGTTGTACAAAAAATCAAGCCATTCTCCAATTGATAAATGAGTAAGGGACACGAATAGGCAATTTTTAGTTAAAGATATCAAAGCTATTAATAAGCATGTGAAAAAGTATTCTAAATCTCTGATAATCAGAGAGATGCAAATCAAAACAAGTCTGGGGTATCACCTCACACCTAGGAGATTGGCTAACATAACCGCAAAGGAAAGTAATGAATGTAGGGGGGGGTTGTGGGAAAGTTGGGACATTAATTCATTGCTTTTTTAGTTGTGAATTGATCCAACCATTCTGGAGGGCAATTTGGAACTATGCCCAAAGGGTGCTAAAAGACTGTTTGCTCTTTGATCCAGCCATAGCACTGCTGGGTCTGTACCCCAAAGAGATAATAAGGAAAAAGACTTGTACAAGAATATTCATAGCTGTGCTCTTTGTGGTGGTCAAAAATTGGAAAATGAGGGGATGCCCTTCAATTGGGGAATTGCTGAACAAATTGTGGTATATGTTGGTGATGGAATATTATTGTGCTCAAAGGAATAGTAAAGTGGAGGAATTCCATGGAGACTGGAACAACCTCCAGGAATTGGTACAGAGTGAGAGGAGCAGAAGCAGGAAAACATTGCACACCAACTGATACACTGTGGTACAATAGAATGTAATGGACTTCTCTAGTAGTGGCAATGCAATGACCCTGAACACCTCAGACGAACCTATGAGAAAAACCTCTATCCCCATTCAGAGGAAACACTGCGGGACTAAAAACATCGAAGAAAAACAACTGCTTGAATACATGGGTCGAAGGGATATGGTTGGGGATATAGACTTTAAATGAATATCCTACTATGAACAACAACATGGAAATAGCTTCTGATCAAGGACACAAATAATATCCAATGAAATTGCATCTTGGCTGCGGGAAGGGTGGGTGCAGGGGAGGGAGGGAATTAATGTGATTATTGTAACCAAGGAAAATGTTATAAATTGACTAAATAAGCTTATTCAAATGGAAACAAATATTTTTAAAATAACACCATTCCACCTATGGTGAACCTACAAGATTACCATCCTGTCTTTTCTGATTCATTTTGTAGCTAAATATATCTGTCTCCATCCCTAGGGAGCTCCAAGATAAAACTCTATGGTCAATAATCACTAATCTGAACTCATATTTAAATTATTAACTTACTTCGATTTTGACATACTCTCCCTATTCCAGCGATTCTCATCTCCTGGCTAGTATTCTTCAAATTCTATTTTCTATCTCCCCTTAAACTGACTTCTTTTATTTCCTCCGCAACTCCTTCTCTCAGAGTTAGAGACATAAATATAATTACTGATACTCCTTCAAACAACTTAACCTATCAATTCAACAATTTATTTTTCATGAGCAACTACACACACACACACACACACACACACACACACACACACACCTCACCTGAAATACATACAAGGTGGTCACAACTTTGATCTTGCCATATACCTTAAGTTCTACTTCCATTTTTATGCACTTTGAATTCTTTAAATATTTATCTGTCATAATTCCATCTCTTTCTCCCTTAGTACTTTAAACATGTATCATCATTCTCATTACAACCTTCTGTTCTTCCACCCTTTCTAGGTTATTACCTCTATCTTTTTATATTCTTTAATCCATTTATCATTTCTTATGGCAGAGTAATATTACATTTTAACTATATACTCCAACTCATCGAGCCATTCCCCAAGTACTGTTCAACCTCTCAGTTTTTAATTCTTTCCCCTCTAAAAAAAATCTGCTAAAAAGAGTTTGGTACAGGTAGGCCCTTTTTTCAATATTTCTGATGTCTTTTGGACAAAGACCCAGTAGTGTTATTTCTTGGTCAAAAGGTCTGCATAGTTTTGTGGCAAATTTAACTTGGTTGCATATTTTTCTCTATAATGATTATTCACATTTCCACCAACAGTATAATTGTGTCCTAATTTTCCTATTAGCACTCTTTTCCTCTCCCTCTTATAAGAGTATTCTTCCCCTCCCCTTTCCATGTGTATCTTTGTGTGACGAAGATTATTCTATTTATTATATTTCTTCAGGTATCTCTTTGTACCATCATCGATTCCCCCTCACCCCTTTTTCATATCATTTTATATCCTTTAATGCCCCACTCTTTTCCTTTGAATACTTGTTCTATTTATAATAATAATGAAAACATTTTCAAAAGTTAAAAATAACATTTTCCCCATATATTAATATATATAATTTGATCTAATTGTATCCCTTAAAGAAGAGAGTTTGAATAAAATAAAAAGAAAAAAAAACATTTTTCTCCTTTTCCTTCTCTTTCATGTTTACATTTTCATGTTTCTCTTTGTCTTTGTGTTTGGATATTAAATTTTTTTCTTAGTTCTGGTCTTTTTCCTTACAAATACTTGGAAATCTTTTATTTTGTTGAATGCTCATACTTTCCCCTGGAAGTATATGGTCAGTTTTGATGGATACGTGATTCTTGGTTGAAGACCCAGTTCTCTTGCTTTTCTGAATATTGTGTTCCAGGCCTTGAAGTCTTATAGTGATAGTATTGAAGCTGACAGGTCTTGTGTGATCCTGATGGGTGCTCCTTTGTATCTGAATTGTTTCTTTTTAGCTTCTTGTAGGATTTTTTCCTTAGCTTGAAAGCTTTGTAATTTGATGATTATGTTTCTGGGAGTTGTTTTGGGGGGTTTAGTGCAGAGGGTGTTCTATGAACTCCTTCAATGTCTATTTTGCCCTCTTGTTCCAGAACTTCAAGGCAGTTTTCTAGGATGATCTCTTGCAGTATGGTGTCAAGTTTAAGTTTTCTGTTTATTTCTGTCTTTTCAGGTAGGCCAATGATGCTCACTTTCTCTCCTTCCTCTGTTTTCCTGATCTGTCAACTTGTCAGTGAGATATTTTATGCTTTCTTCTGTTTTATCTGCCTTTTGACTTTGCTTTATTAGTTTTTGCTGTTCTTCAGGATCGTGGTTTCCAGTTGCTCAATTATAGTCCTTAAGGCTTGGTTTTCTGTTATAATCTTTTGGTTTTCTGCTTTAACCTTTTGGTATTCAGCTATGATTTCTTCATTTTTTTAAACCATTTCCCACTTCTCTTTCCAGATGGCTTGCATTTTTTGATAATAAGCTCCATTTGAGACTCTTCCAGGGTTTGTGGATAATTTCCGGGTTTTTTTGGATTTGCCTTCATTTGAGTTTCATCCAGTATTTCCTCTGTAACCTGGTTTTTTCCTCTGTAAATGGTCTTGAGGGTCACGGCATTCTTTTTAGATTTTTTGGAGGGATTTTGAGCCTCCTATGAATTATTAACCATTTTTCTGGATGTTTTCTCTTCCCTCTTTAGTCAGAAATCTGAGTCAGTTGGGCAGCTTCTCTGATATGGAGTTAGGGAGCAAGGATTTTGCCTGTGATAGGCTTTCAATTCTCAGCAGTCCTTTGCAGTCCCCCTCCCAGGGGCACTCAGGTTCTGTGCTTTACTTCCTGTTTGGGTTTCTGGTCTAGCAGCTTTCAGGGGCAAGTCACGGGGGGGGGGGGGGGGGGGGGGGTCCTAGTCAGCTCCCAAAGACATAGAAGTGTCTCCTGTTTGCTCCAGGAGCACTTCTCACTCACTCCCTGCCTCTGGCATACGCTCTGGCTCTGGGCACTTAAAGTCTGCACTCTCTCGTGCTCTGGGGTTTTCTACCTAGCTGCCTTCAGGGGTGGGTCCCCTGCTGTCGTGGTCAGCTCCCAAGGACCCAGAGGTGCCCCTTATTCACTTCATAAGGGCCCCCCTTGCTCATTCATCTTGGCGTGAGCTCTGTTTTGGCTCTGCAGGTGGGGGAGGGTGGATCTACTTGCATTGGAGTGGACGCCCTTTCACCCTCTGATAGGCTGGAAAAGCCCCAATCCCAAGCATCTTCAATGCTGCACCCCACTTTACAGCTCCTCCGCTCCTCTGAAAATGATTCTTAAGGTCTTTGGGGGTAGTTCTTCTCTGTGTGTTGGGGAGAGTAAGTAAGCTGTGTTTAGCTTGCCGCTATGCTTACCTGAGGGTCCTTAATTTAATTTTTGAAGTAATTTTTGAGTTATTCTTCTAAGGGGGAAAAAAGAGTTTAATTTTTAAAAGATTTGCACTAGACTATTTAAGAATAGTGTCACCAGTAATTTAATTTATTCCAAAGAGATTTATTTATAATTTAATAAAAAATATTGAAAGAATGAAGTAGGAAATCAAAGAGAAGATAGGGTAAGATATCTAGTTTAAGCACAAAGTAATTTACTCCTCGGCCCCTGGCTCAACCCAGGAGGGAGAGTTAATCCTTAGTTGGAGTATCCTCAGCAAAGCTGAGGACCTTGGGAAGTCTCTCTCAATAGGTGGTTATCTCCTGAGGCTAGTCTCTTCAGAAAATCCAGGAAAGAAGTCAGCTTTTTCACTCACCATGTGTCAGTACAAAGGAAGAGATGCACAGACAACCTCACCAAGAAGAGAGTCTCAAGTTCAGTAAGCTGTTTCTTCTCTAGTCTCAACTCCAATGAATGAAGAACTGTCTCTCACAGGAAGTTGTAATTCCTTTTAAAGATGTTTTCTTTTGTGTCACATCCTTTTCCTTCCTCCACCTTGTACTTGAACAAATCATAGTCTAAAACCTTGTTTAGGTCTGCCCAGGAGTCAGTCAGTCGATTCTGATTCATCACCCACTATTGCACACATGGGCCACAGACCTCTCCCACTAAATGATTAAGTGTGATGTTTACACTTTTGGTTTTGTGTGTGTTTCCTTTGCTTTCACTATCCCCTTCTGTGTCTATACCTTGCTCTTTGTCATCTTAAAAATTATTTTAGAGTTAGATGATTTTTGTTGTTTTCTCATTTTACCTATCTAATTAAAGTTAGGCTTGGGGGGGATGATATGATGGTCTGAGGGCTGAGAGCTCTAAGAGCCCCCTCCCCCTGATGATTCAATTGATATTAGAGATACAGATAGCTTAAAGCCTTGCCACAGGCTTATGTGTAAGCTTTTGGTCTCACTCTGATGCAGGGCCTTTTCCTTATGCAGTTCTTGAATATTTTGTTCAGTCTCTTTCTGTCTTCTATTTTCTCTTTTATTCATCTGTTCACTTTAATTTTTTTGAAAATACTCATATATTTTGTTTTGATTGCTCGATTTATTGGCATAGAGTTGTTCAGAATAACCCCCAATAAATGCTTTAATTTCTACATCTTTGATGTTAATAATCCCTTTTTCCATTTGTGATACCAGTAATTTTGTTTTCTTTCTTTTTTAGTCTCCCTATCTTTTTTTTTAACTTTTCCCTATTCACAGATATTTTGTTTTCAATCACTGCCTCCACTCTTCAGCTACCTTTTTATCCATCTCCCTTCTCTTATTCCTGTTAACCTTCTACTTCCCTATATGGTGAGACAGATTTTTTTAAAGTGATTGAGTATAGATGTGATTCCCACTTTGAGCTAATTCTGATGAAAGAATCTTTTATACCCCCAATGCTTCATTTTTCTCCCCATGTATTCCTCTTTCTTCTCTCTCTCTCTCTCTCTCTCTCTCTCTCTCTCTCTCTCTCTCTCTCTCTCTCTCTCTCTCTCTCACGTGTGTGTGTCTTTTGGCATAAGTTCCTCCTATTCATCTTCCTTACTTCCTTTTTTCTAAATATACTTCTTTTCATTACCTTTATAATACTAAAATTCTTAGTTATCTTAACTATTTTAAATATCTTTCACACTTTATGTACCATAAGTATCTCAAGTATTATAAGTATCTTTATAATTTTACTTATCACCTTCCCAGTCATGAATGTATTCAATTCAACCTTACTGACCCTTTAATTTTCACTTTCCTTTTTTATGCTTCTCTCAGGTGTCAAATCTGCTCATCAAATTTTCTTTTTCAGCTGTTTTTTCTAGTCAGGGTAATCTGAAAATCTTTTATTTTTTAAAGCACAATTTTTCATCCTTGATAATTGTACTCAGTTTTGCTGGACATATAATTCTTTGTTTTAATCCTAGGTCCTTTGCCTTTTAAAATATCATATTCCATGCCTTCAAATCTTTTAATATAGAATTTTCTAAGTCCTATGTTATCCTAACTGTGGCCCCATGACATTTGAATTATTTCCTTCTAGATATTTGTAGTACTTTTTGCCTTGGCCTGGGAGTTTTTGAATTTGGCTAAAGTATTCATAGATTGTTTTAACAAGGGTCTCACTCATGAGGTGGTTGGTTGATTCTTTTCCTTTCTATTTTCTGTTTTTTTTCCCCCTGAGCAATTTTCCCTAATTGCCCTATCAGGGCAAATTTCCCTAATGATTTCTTGTAATATGGTGCTGTTTCTTTTCTTTTCGTTCTTATCATGGCTTTCAGGTATGATTTTTAGATTGACTTTTCTGGATTTATTTTACATATTAGATGTTCTTTTAATTGAGATTTTAAATTTTCTTGTATTTTTTAAATTCTTTTGATTTCATCATGCTTTTTGATGCCTTATGTCATTATCTTCTACTTTTCCAAACCTAATTTTGGAAGCTATTTTCGTTTTTGAATATCTGTTTTTCTTTTTCAATTTTCCAATCCTATTTTTCGACGACTTATTTGATTCTATTTTCTTTTTTTGCCTCCATTTCCATTTGGTTCTTCTCATTCCTTAAATAATTATTTTCTTTAGTGAATTTTTATTCCTTCATTTCCTTTTACCTAATTCTATTATTTGGAAAGTTACTTTCTTCAGTTTATCCCCCCTACCCCCTGGTTTTTGACTCTTTTCTTCTCAATTTCCTTATTATTTGATTTCTTAAATTCTTTTCAAGTTCTTCCAAGGATTGTTTTGGAAATCAAAATACTTTTACACTTTTGTCTGGAGCCTCATAAGTTTCTTTTTTGGCATTGTTGTTTTCTAATGAGTTTTTTTAAATCTTCCTTGCTAATGTAGCTTTCTAATGTCAGGGTTTTTTTTTTCTCCTTTTTGCTCATCTTTTTAATTATTTATTTTCCAGTTACCTCATTTATATGTTGAGTTTTTTTCTTTTCTCCTGGGGTAGAGAAAGCAGTTCCAATTTGTAGGGTGCTCTTCTCTGATACTTAGTGTAATCTCATCTACTTTCATTTCCCCTGGTTTGTCTGCTGAGGGGGACCCTCAGCAGTTGGCTTGCTCATGGGAGGCTTATAGCTATTTTATCCAGCTAGTTTCACCACTGTGTTTCTGATTCCTCTGTTGTTTTGTGGCCTGGGCTGGTTCCTGATCAACTGCTTCCCTGTCACTTCTGAGTGGCTTCAGCTGGGTATATCCTTTGCTCTGGGCTCTGCTGGCTCTGACACTGTGCCACTTCACTCATTTAGGTCACATGGAAGTGTTTTGTTCTCCAGTCTGTTCTGCCTTTGCTACCCCCTTAGAGTGGATTAGTCTGGGCTAATCCCTTATTCTGCCACCTTGCTGGCTCAGGCACTCTGCTACCACATAAAAGTGTACAGAAACTTGAGCTCTCTGCATTCACTACTCATGTGTCAAGTAACTTAGGTTGAACTAGTCCCCCAATCTTCCACTTTGCTGCCTCAGGTGCTCTGGTTCCACATAGGAATGCAAAAGTTCCTGCCCTCTCTGCCTTCATTGCCCATGTCAAGGGGCTTAGGCTAGGCTGGTATCACATCCTGACCTCTCTGCCTTCAAAACATGTGTCCAATTATTCAGGCTGAGCTTCTTTCTGTTCTGTAGCTTCATTGTATCTGCTAGTCCAAGTTCTGCTGGCTCCCACAGATGTTGTGCTGCTAGGGTTATTTTCACTTCTTTCTCCAATAAGAAGAGATCCTACTGCTTTCTTTTGTTTCAAGGTAACGTATCTTCTCTCTCTCTCTCTCTCTCTCTCTCTCTCTCTCTCTCTCTCTCTCTCTCTCTCTCTCTCTCTCTCTCTCTGTCTCTCTCTCTCTCTGTGGGAGGGTTGGAAGAAATAGAACATTCTTAACTCCACAATCCCACAATCCCACTATCTCAGCTTTCAGCGTGCAACTCTGAGATTTTTTTTTAATTTTCGAAAATAATGCAAATCTAAATGAGATTTTTAGGCATCAATGTAGGTACTATGAAATTTATATATTAAATATGTGACCCCAGACTCATCTGACTATACTTTTTTAATCTTTATGTCACCATAGAAACTCAAGAGGTACAGTTAGCCCATAATTAATATAGAGGTATAATTATTTTGTCAGAACTTCTTGGAAAATATAAATTATTTGTATTAAAATTTCCTCCTTCTACACAAAACATTTTAAATAAGATGATGGTACCTTAACCATTTACATCAATAAACACAGAAATGTAATTAATTAGTAAATTATCACTTTTAAAATACAGGAGAACATTTATCTAAGGCAAGTAGACATTTATTATTGCAGGTAAGGAAGAAAGGAGAATTTATCCATCTAAAATCATCTAATTGTATCTTTCTTCATCTCAAGTCATAGCAAATAATGCTACCTTTTGGAATCAAAAAATATCAATTGACTATAAGTCAGTGGTTAGAAGGAAAAGGAAACTATAGTAATTTCAGTTGAAGATGAAAGAACAGTTAAGGAACATGCAGACTGCCACTAGTATTGAGCTAATGTGTATGACAATATCAATGGAAATAATCTGAGGTCAAAAAGAATTCCTTTATCTATTTCTGCAGAGATCCTTTTCAATTTTTCTAAGTAAAATCCCCAGCTCAATCTAAAAAGGACCCAGGTTAATGCCCCAGATATATGATTGGACTAAAAGAAGTTTGTGGAAAAGAGTTTAAAATGAAACTCTGATTAAATATGTGAAATAAAATAGAAAAATAACAACTGGTTTAATCTAAATTGAATGTCTTTTATGAGCTGGTTGGCTAGGTGTGGCTGCAACAGCCAGGTTGATGGTTAGAATTGTGCTTCTCTTTGGATGAGAAGGCAAGCAAAAGACAACAGAAGAAGATAGTGCAGATAAGCTGCAAAACTACCTTGTAGACAGTAATTCATCTGTCAAGCAATTTGTCCAGGAGATATTCATAACTATTGTGAATTTAGGATTTACTCCACCCTGCTTAGTCTAACAAAACAGGAATGTCTACATCCCTATTTAAGGATTAAGTATTGAGAAGGCCTATGACAGACATGTGTTAGGAAATGACAAATCAGAAACAACTGACAGACCACTGGGCTGTCTTAATTCAAGCTTAAGCTACCATTGGTACATGTGAGATGCAGGAAGGAGATGTAAAAAACAGTCTATATATTTTGTGTCACTTCTCTCGGGCTTTTTTTTTTCCCACAGAGAAGTGGCTATGGTGCCAGTGTGCTGAGCATCTTGACACCATGGCGTGGCAGCAGCTATTGTCTGGGTTTGGTGGTGAGAGTCCTTGATACACTACTGGGGGAAGCTTAGAAACCTACTTCAGGTGAAGTGTCTTCTCTGAGGTCTCTTGGAGTTTAGGCTGATTCTTTTCTCCTTTATCTTCCAAAACACTATTCTCTTAGGAAAGCCTCTAATCTTCTGAAAAGACCTCGTGGCAGAGGTCTTTGAACTCCCCCTGGCACAGGCCAGGTGGGAGAAATTCTACACCCCTTCCCTCTCTTTTCTCCTTAATTCCTTCCCTCTATATTAATTAAACCACCATAAAAGTTCCAAATTGACTTGGGTATTTAATTTGGGATATTCCCTGGCGACCAATAAAAATGAGATTAAATGACAACCCTAAAATTTCCCCTAAAACTATGAAGTATTAGAAGCTTGATTTGCTGCTGCCATTGAATTTTGATTCACCAATTTTTCCTACATTTGTATTCTTTCATATATGTTTTCCGAACATGTGTATTCTTTACATATATACTCACAATAATCTTTTGTCTCATATTGTTGTCATAATTGAAATTTAATGAAAGGGTAAACTGAGACAAATATCTTTACCAGATAACATTTAATAGCAGGGCCATGCTGCCTGTCAATAAATGAGTCAGTTGTTCATTGTTTGAGTCCAGGTTCAGTGTAGCAGCCCAAACTTTTGGGAAGCAAAGGAGGCATCCTTAGATATAGGGTTTTTTTTATATAAAAATAAGAGGCCAGATTCCCTTGCATTTCACATATTCCCAAGGCCAGTTAAATTGTCAAGGGCAAGAATAGATCAGGAATTAGCAAGAGATATAGAGACAAAGCAATAATTTATGCAGTTACAGGACTTAAGCTGTTATAAGACAAAATTCATTAAAGAATAAAATAATATTTACTAATTGGACCAATAAGAATGATACAGGGACTTCCTGTCAAGAGGGCGGCTTAGAGAGAGCTAAAGTTCAGACCTCCGGAAACCCTTCCTAACTGATCTCAAACTCTATACTCCTAGGACACCGAAATTCAAAACAAACAACAGGATAGATCCCGGGAACCCTCCTCCTGGACCTGGATCAAAAGGTAAGCCCCCCCCCAAAAGCCAGAACACTCGGATCTAAGAGGTAGGCAGAAGGAAGGTCCCAGGAACCATTCCCCCCAACCCAGAGTGCTGAGTCCGAGGTAGCAGTGGGAACCTAAGAGCCAACAAAAGGACCTCAGGGCCAGCTATTCAGAAGGCCACATCCTGAAAACAACCTGAGCCAGTTGAGGGGGCACCCAGACAGCAGAGAGAGACAAAGGGGAGCCTGTAGTCCCCTGGCTAGATCCTTCTGTCCAAGTCTCAGGGAAGGTCCCTGCTATAAGACACACCCAGTCCAACCCAGCTATGGAAAGCCTCGGCCCCTCCCCCCTCAGAGGGCAGGCCCGTCTGGCCCACAAAGGCTCTGAGATACCTCATGGACAGTGCCAAGCCAGGCTCAGAGCATGGAAGGAAGGCAACGAAGAAGCATCAAAAGGGAACTGAGAGCAGTAGCACCCTCGAACTTACAATTTGCCTGGGGCTAAAGCCTCTGAACACCAGACAGACATAAGAAAAGCTAGACATCCCCACTCAGATAGAGATGGCAAACAGCACAGAAAAGCCTCAAAACTCCAAGAAAAACAAGAAGAAGGGGGCTACTTTGGACACATTTTATGGAGCAAAAATACAAAATACAGAGGAGATAGAAGAGGAAACACAAGCAAATGCTCTGAAACCTTCCAAAGGAAATGGAAACTCTCCAAAAACCCATGAAGAATTTGAATTGGAAAGGATCAAAAAGATGGAAGCCCTCTGGGAGGAAAAGTGGGAAATAATGCAAAAGAAATTCATGCATCTACAAAACCAGTTTGACCAAACTGAAAAGGAAAACCAGGATTTAAAGGTCAGAATCAGCCAACTGGAAGACAATGTGCATGTAAAAGAGCAAGAATTAATAAAGCAAAGCCAAAAGACCAAGAAATTAGAAAAGAAAATTAAATATCTCACCAACAAGGTCATAGACTTGGAAAATAGAGGGAGAAGAGACAATTTAAGAATAATTGGACTACCAGAAAAGCCTGAAATAAACAGCAAACTCGACATCATAATACAAGATATAATCAAAGAAAATTGCCCAGAGATTCTAGAACAAGGGGGCAATACAGGCACTGAAAGAGTTCACAGAAACTCTCTACACTAAACCCCCAAAAGACAACTCCCAGGAATGTAATTGCCAAATTACAAAGTTTTCAAGCAAAAGAAAAAAATCTTACAAGAAGCCAGAAAAAGACAATTTAGATATAAAGAAATGTCAATCAGGGTCACACAAGACCTTGCAAGTTCCACTCTGAATGATCGTAAGACATGGAACATGATCTTCAGAAAGGCAAGAGAGCTGGGTCTTCAACCAAGAATCAGCTATCCAGCAAAACTGACTATATACTTCCAAGGGAAAGTATGGGCCTTCAACAGAATAGAAGATTTCCAACTTTTTGCAAAGAAAAGACCAGAGCTCTGTGGAAAGTTCAATATTATAAAACAAAGAGCATGGAATACCTGAAAAGGTAAATATGAAGGAAAGGAAAAAGGAGAAAAATGTTATCTTTTTCTTTTATTCAAACTCTCTTCTAAAAGGACTATATTTATATCAATCTATGTATATTAATATGTGGGGAAAATGTAATGTGGAAATAGGGGGAGAAGAAAGACCAAATAGAATAATCTTTCTCACACAAAGATTCACATGGGAAGGGGAGGGGAAGAAAACTCCTATAAGAAGGAGAGGAAGAGAGTTTTTACTTAAACCTTACTCTCAGGGAAATCAACTCTGAGAGGGAAGAACATCCAGATCCATTGCGATCTTTAATTCTATCTTACCCAACAAGGGTAGTGAGAAGGGAAAACCAAGGGAGGAGGGGGGAGGGAACATAAAAAAAAAGAGGGAAGAAAAGGGGGGAGGGGGAGGGAACAAAAATGGAGGGGCTAGAAAGGGAAATATATCAAGGGAGGGGACAAGGGGGACTGATTTAAAATAAATCACTGGATTAAAAAGTTAGAGCTGAAGAAGAAAGGTTAGAATTAGGGAAGGATATCAAAATGCCAGGGAGTCCACAAGTGACAATCATAACTTTGAACGTGAATGGGATGAACTCACCATAAAAAAGTAGACGAATATCAGAATGGATTAGAATCCAAAACTCTACCATATGTTGTCTTCAAGAAATACACATGAGGCGGGTAGACACCCAAAAGGTCAGAATTAAAGAATGGAGTAAGACCTTCTGGGCCTGAACTGACAAAATGAAGGCAGGAGTGGTAATCATGATATCTGATAAAACCAAACAAAAATAGACCTGATTAAAAGGGATAGGGAAGGTAATTATATTCTGTTAAAAGGGACTCTAGACAATGAGGAAATATCACTAATCAACATATATGCACCAAATAATATAGCACCCAAATTTCTAATGGAGAAACTAGGAGAATTGAAGGAAGAAATAGACAGTAAAACCATATTAGTGGTAGACTTGAACCAACCATTATCAAATTTAAATAAATCAAATAAAAAAATAAATAAGAAAGAGATAAAAGAAGTGAATGAAATCTTAGAAAAATTAGAGTTAATAAACATATGGAGAAAAATAAATAGGGGCAAAAAGGAATACACCTTCTTCTCAGCACCACATGGCACATTCACAAAGATTGACCATACACTAGGTCACAGAAACATGGTATACAAATGCAGAAAAGCAGAAATAATGAATGCAGCCTTTTCAGATCACAAGGCAATAAAAATAACGATCAGTAATGGTACATGGAAAATCAAATCAAAAACTAATTGGAAATTATACAATATGATACTCCAAAATCATTTAGTTAGAGAAGAAATCACAGAAAAAATTAATAATTTCACCGAGGAAAATGACAACAGCAAGACATCCTTTCAAACCTTTTGTGATGCAGCCAAAGCAGTAATCAGAGGTAAATTTATATCCCTGAGTGCATATATTAACAAACTAGGGAGAGCAGAGATCAATCCATTGGAAATGCAAATAAAAAAACTCAAAAGCGATCAAATTAAAAACCCCCAGCAGAAAACCAAACTAGAAATCCTAAAAATTAAGGGAGAATTTAATAAAATCAAAAGTGATAGAACTTTTGAACTAACAAACAAGACTAGAAGCTGGTACTTTGAGAAAACAAACAAAATAGACAAAGTACTGGTCAATCTAATTTAAAAAAGGAATGAAGAAAAGCAAATTAACAGCATCAAAGATGAAAAGGGGGACATCACCTCCGATGAAGAGGAAATTAAGGCAATCATTAAAACTTACTTTGCCGAATTATATGGCAATAAATACAACAATTTAGGTGATATGGATGAATATATACAAAAATACAAACTGCCTAGACTAACAGAAGAAGAAATAGAATTCTTAAATAATTCCATATCAGAAAATGAAATCCAACAGGCCATCAAAGACATCCCTAAGAAAAATCCCCAGGGCTTGATGGATTAACAAGTTAATTCTATCAAACATTCAGAGAACAGTTATTCCCAATACTATACAAACTATTTGACATAATAACCAAAGCTGGAGTTCTACCAAACTCTTTTTATGACACAATACCAGGCAGGTCAAAAACAGAGAAAGAAAACTATTGACCAATTTCCCTAATGAATATAGATACAAAAATCTTAAATAGGATACTAGCAAAAAGACACCAGCAAGTGATCAGAAGGGTCATCCACCATGATCAAGTAGGATTTATACCAGGGATTCAGGGCTGGTTCAATATTAGGAAAACCATCCACATAATTGACCACATCAACAAGCAAACCAACAAGAACCACACGATTATCTCAATATACGCAGAAAAAGCCTTTGATAAAATACAACACCCATTCCTATTAAAAACACTAGAAAGCATAGGAATAGAAGGGTTGTTCCTAAAAATAATAAACAGTATATATCTAAAACCATCAGCTAATATCATCTGCAATGGGGATAAACTAGACACATTCCCAATAAGATCAGGAGTGAAACAAGGATGCCCATTATCACCTCTACTATTTGGCATTGTACTAGAAACACTAGCAGTAGCAATTAGAGAAGAAAAAGAAATTGAAGGCTTCAAAATAGGCAAGGAGGAGACCAAGTTATTGCTCTTTGCAGATGACATAATGGTCTACTTAAAGAATCCTAGAGATTCAACCAAATAGCTAATTGAAATAATCAACAACCATACTGGAGGGCAATTTGGAACTATGCCAAAGGGCGATAAAAGAATGTCTACCCTTTGATCCATCCATAGCACTGCTGGGTTTGTACCCCAGAGGGATAATGGGGAAAACGACTTGTACAAGAATATTCATAGCTGCGCTCTTTGTGGTGGCAAAAAATTGGAAAACGAGGAGATGACCTTCAATTGGGAATGGCTGAACAAATTGTGGTATATGTTGGTGATGGAATACTGTTGTGCTAAAAGGAATAATAAAATGGAGGAATTCCATGGAGACTGGAACGACCTCCAGGAAGTGATGCAGAGTGAGAGGAGCAGAACCAGGAGAACATTGTACACAGAGACTAATGCACTGTGGTATAATCAAACGTAATGGATTTCTCCATTAGTGGCGGTGTAATGTCCCTGAACAATCTGCAGGGATTTAGGAGAAAAACACTATCCATAAGCAGAGGACAAACTGTGGGAGTAGAAACACTGAGGAAAAGCAACTGCCTGACTACAGTGGTTGAGGGGACAGGTCAGAGGAGAGACTCTGAACGAACACTCTAATGCAAATACTAACAACATGGCAATGGGTTCGAATCAAGAACACATGTGATACCCAGTGGAATCACGTGTTGGCTATGGGGGGGGTAGGGGAGGAAAAGAAAGTGATCTTTGTCTCTAATGAATAATGCTTGGAAATGATCAAATAAAATATTATTTAAAGAAAAAAGAATGATACAGGATCAATCTTAACATTTTCTGTCCTTTCACTTTGGTAATATTTCAGGGAGTTCAAAAATTTTTACATGGTGGATCTTTCTTTTCACAAAATTTGCTATACTATTTGATTAATTGTATTTTGCTATAATTAATGTGCATTTGCTTAAATTAAGGTAGACATAAGTGAGCTTTCAAGAACTATGTATTAGAGTTGATGCCAAACCACAGTGTGTTACAAAGCAAAGGGAGTTTTCTAAGGAACAAAATATAATGCTATCCCAAAAACAACATATGAACGTTTGGATGCTAGGACAAGATGAAATTAAATTGGTTCTCATATGCTGCTTTCTGAATGCTTGTGGAAGAAAGAAATATTTCTTTGTATTTTTCATTTAAAAAAAAATTCCAGGCTCTTAATATCCATTGCCCTTTAATTGTAGATGAAAAAATACCCTCTTTTTCATTCTCATTATATAAATATTCACAGATTATTGCCCAATATGTAGACATATACATTAACTTATTTTATATATATGTTTACATATAAATGTATTACTTGTGTGTATATATACATATAAGATTTAGGCATTAATTTATCTTTGTATATATATATATTAAAAGGTAAATAATTTCTATTATGTAGAATAATTCATTACTATTTAATAATGACATTTTCCTTTATAGGTTAACTTGTATTTATTTTAATTTAATAATGACATTTTCCTTTATAGGTTAACTTGTATTTATTTTAATTAATTTATTTTAATCTATTTCTTAATTAAAAAACACTATTTCCAAAATAATGAACTTTTATTTGAAATAATATTCAAAGAGTGATTTCAACAATACTGCTATGATTTGAATTATTTGAATTTTTAAGGCCATCCTCTGCATTTTGTTCCCTTACATTTGAACAGCAATAATATCCCAAAGGAATTTCAAAAATGTTAAGAGGAAAAATGCCATTGTGTTTCTTAAACGATGTTAGCTTTAATAAGGTGATTTCTATATGTTCAAAAATCTGTTTTGACAAAACAAGCTTCATACTTATTCTATAACCAAAGGGAAACTAATATCTATATCCATATCCATATCATATGAAAAACAGTAATAGAATCATGCCGACTATTTTCCAATCTCTAGGGACTGCTCCTGAGGTACAGAGCCTGTGGAGATGCTTCATGAAGTTTAGTGAATAGCTTTCAGTCTCAGGATTGCTCAGATATATTTTGTTTCTGGTTCTTATGTTTTAATCTACCTTAAAATTGTCCATTTCAGTGATTTATTCTATGAACCATGCAGAAATTTCTGTTCAGTCTTAAAATCTGAAGGAAAGCAGTAGAAATTATGTCTATCAGTGGGATTTCAGAAAAAGTAAGAAATACTGCCTTGTGTCTATAATTTTATAGTTTTTAATTAAAGAGAGGGGTATATTGACTCCTGATGTTTTCACATATGTATTTTTTATTTTATAATTTTATATTAAAGTATTAGGTGTATTTTAAAAGTCTAAACAATGAATCACATATTAAAAGATTCATGTATATATCCATATACTTATACATTAATTTTCAAACATATATATATAATGCATATACATGTGTAAACATATAGGCACATAGTTGCAAATATGAACAAGAGACTAATTTTGAAACACAATAAGCACATTGGTTCACAAATTATCTTGTGGCATGAAAGAACTAATTATTCCCCCATTGTCCCAAGGCAAATGAATGGTAAGGGCTTAGCAATAAGGGTTAAATGACTTGCTTAGATTCACACCATTAGGAAGTCTCTGAGTCCAGATTTGAACCCAGGACTTCCTAGTTCTAAGCCTGACTCTTAATCCACTGAGTCACATAGTGCCCTCAAGTCCATTTCTAAAGGAGTTTACAGTCTAATGGAGACAACAAACAAACAAATATGAAAAAGAACTTTGTTCAAAGAAAAAATAGGATATAATTAAAGAAGGAAACACTGGAATGTATTCTTTTAAAAGAAAATATCTGAAATATCTGAAGAAGGAAGCCAAGAAATCCACTAGTGAAACATAAAGAGAGGAACACATTTGAGACATAAAGGACAGCCAAATAAAATGACATAAGCCAAGAAATGGAGTGTTTTGACTGTGTCATTGAATTTGGTAGGAAGTAATATATAAGAAAATTAGAATGATTAGAGAAGGAAGTTATGTGTGAAGGACTTTAAATGCTAAACAGAGGATTTTGTATTTCATCTTTGAGGCTATGAAGAGCCATTAGAAGGAGAGTAATTGAAGATGTGAGGAAGAATGAAGTGTTTGAAGAGCTGCTATAGAGAGTGAGATAGTGATTTGATAAGGAAGATGTAGTAGGATTAATTAATTGCAACACAGGCTCAAATTAAATCATATAAGATATGTAGTGAACTTGGTCATCCTAGTTATGTGATATTTTTATCTACTTTAGTTCAGTAACTTATGTGTTCTGAAAGTAGAGATGTGAACATCTACATATGAGACTTAATAAGGAGCAATTCTCCATTCCATAAAAGGACCAGAGACTCATGAGAATAGTGTAAAATTGAAGTAGTTGACTAAAATATCAAGTTGAAGAAAAGATGAAATGACTAATATAGGGTAGATGGTCAGGAAGAGAAATTAGAGGTTAAAGAATTGGAGTTCAAAGTATTGACAAAGAGTAGAATTAGGTAAATGAAAGAAGAGAGTTGAAGTAGGAAATCACTAGATTATTGTTAAATAAGTGGATTTTGGAATTATTGAATATGGAGGTTGTGAATTTATGAGTAATCACAAGATGAGGGATATTATCAGTTTTGTATATAACTCAGGATGAGTAGGTTGATGAAATAAGTGGTTATGGTGTTTAAATGATAGCCATTATGTATGTGTGAATACTCTAGAATAAGGAGAAGGGACAAAATATAAGCAAAGTACAAAATTCACTGAGGTGTAAGAGGAATAGTTTGGGTATATGTACCTATAGGCAACAGTTTCCAGGATTTGGTTGGGATATTAGATATGTATAACATGAAATTTAGAGAAGATGTTATAGAATGATGGAGGTAGGGGGAAAAATAGAAGTGGCAGTTGGGAATAAAGAGCACCCCAACTCTCACCAAGACTAGTGAGAAGAGGGGAATGAATGAAGGTCCAACAATACAGGAAAATTTGGCCTAAAAGGCTTTATCATCTATGAAGCTTGGATTTGACTCTCCCCTGATTGTAACAATGAAGGTACATAATTCTTCCCTGATTGTGAAGATTTAAATTGTAACTCATCTATTTTTAGATTTTAATCCCCATAAGTATAAATACCCTACTTAAAAGTTGAGTATGAAAGACCTGTCTATTTTTAGATCCAATCACAAAAAGTGCAAACATGGTACTGAAAAGTTAAGTATGGGGAGTCAAGATGGCACCATAGAGCAGCAAAAGTTCAGACCTCTGAAAACGCTTCCTCACCAATTAAAAACAGTCACTCTTAGGTGATTGAAAACCAAATCTAACAACAGGACAGGGCTAAGGAAACCTCCTGCTGGACTCAACTTAAAAGGTATGCCTCCAAAAGCCTGAATTTGAGAACATATGGGTTTAAGGGGAGGGAATAAAGAATATCCCAGGACCCCTCCCCCACCCACAGTACTAAGCCTCTAGCAGCAGCTGGAATCTCTGGGCTGTCAAGAGCACTAGTCTGGAGGGAGAACCTTGTGGGCAAAGCTGTGGTAGGCTCAGGGTGTACAACACAGGTGGTGGGGAAGCAGCTAGAGAAGAAACACAGAGCAGGCAGTCTAGATGCAGCAAGATACTCCATTTTGCCCCCCCCCACTTTCCTGATATTTTGGCCTCAGGGCACATCCAGTTCTGCAACTTCAACTCTGCTGGGCTTAATCTTATCAAGCTTTCAGAGAATAGGAAAGCTAAAGCTACAACATACCTCCCACAAAGACTGCCCTAAGTCCCTTGGTAATCTCCAAGGGTGAATGTTGACAGTAAAGCCCAAACCCACAGATCCAACACATAATGAGAGGAGCAAGAGTGCAGGCAACTAGAGGGGGAAAAGAAGAGGCAAATATCAGCAAACAACAGAAAAAGAAAAGAGAAATTACAATCAATTCCTTCTATCCATGCAATGAACAAAAAGCAAATGTAACAGAGGAGAATCAAGGAACACCAAGCAAAAACACAGAAACTCCAGCAAATTAGACATGAGGTTTGGAAGAACTAAAAATACAGTTCAAAACACAATTAAGAGAGGCTGAGGACAACTGGGAGAAGAACTTAAAAAGCAAGATAAGTCATCTGGAAACAGAAAATAGTGTCTGGAAAGCCAAAATTAATCAGCTTAAAAACGAGACAAAGGAGATGAAAGATGAAGCAAAGGAAATGAAAGATGAGACAAAGAAGATGAAAGATGACTTCCAAAGAAAATCAGACCAGAAGGAGAATGACCAAAAATCCAGGAATGAAATTCAGTTTTAAAAACCAGAATACAACAATAAGAAGTAAGCCACTTAACAAGGAAGCAGGAAACTATAAAACAACATCAAAAGAATGAAAAAAATTGAGGAAAATATTAAATACATCATACACAAAACAGAAGATTTAGAAAATTGTCCAGGAGAGACAACTTAAGAATCATTGGTCTACCGGAAGACCATGGCAAAAGAAAAGGCCTGGTCATCATTCTACAGGAAATTATCCAAGAAAACTGCCCTGACATTCTCAGATAAGAGGAAAAAGTGGAGATTGAAAGAATTCATAGATCATCTCCTATATTTAATCCTCAATTGAAAATGCTCAGGAGTGTTATTGCCAAATTCAAGAACTACCAGACCAAGGAAAAAATATTACAAGCTGCTAAGAAGTCATTCAGATACTATGGAACCACAATTAGAATAACATAGAATCTGGCTGCATCTACACTGAAGGAAGGCATGAAATTTTATACCCTGAAAAGCAAGGGAACTGGGTCTAGAACCAAGAATCAACTACCCAGGAAAAGTGACTATATATTTGCAGGGAAAAGTATGGTCATTTAATAAAATAGATGACTTTCAAGCATTCAAAAGGAAAAAAAGATTAGATTTAAATAGGCAATTTGATGCCCAAACACAGAACTCAAGAGCATCACCAAAAGGTAATTATGAAAGGAGAAGAAAAGAAAAACCTTTTTAAGGGACCCAATAAGTTAAAATGATTTGTATTCCTATAAGAAAAGATTATATTGGTAACTCTTAAAAGTTGTTATCATTACCTGGGAGCTATAAGAATTATACTTAGAGGAAAACAGTGACAGATTGTATAGGACAAAATGTCAAGATATACATGTGTATGCATAAATATATACAAAACTAGAGGTAAAAAAAGAGGTTAACACTAAGAGAAATGGGAAAAGAGACAAAATGGGGTAAATTTATATTTCATAAAGAAGCAGCATGACATGAGTAGGGTAGAAGAACACTACACTGGAAGGGTAAAGAGGTCAGAGACAGGAAATATTTAACTCTTACATGCATTGAAATTGACTGAAAGAGAGAATAACAATCAGAACAATTGGGGCAGAGAACTTATTCATGCTATATAGAGAAATAGAAGGGTAACAAACAGATTTGTGGGTAGGGAAGCAACTTAAGGGAGGGAGAGTGTGGAGGGCAATTTAAAAATACCCTAAAGAAAAATAAGAGGGGAATTAGAAGGGGGGAAAGAGAAGTAAAATAAGCATGGGAATGTAGGGGACTGATTAAAAACAAAAAAAAAAACTGTTGAAGAAAGAAATAGTGAAAGAAGATTGGAAAGAACTAGGAGAGGATACCAAAATGTTGGGGAATACACAGATGGTCATTATAACTCAGAATGTGAATAGGATGAACTCACCCATAAAACAGAAGCAAATAGCAGAGTGGATTAGAAACCAAAATCCTATAATATATTGTCTACAAGAAACATGCATGAGGCAGGTAGACAAACAGGGTCAAGATGAAAGGCTGGTGCAAAATCTATTGGGCATCAACTGATTAAAAGAAGGCAGGAGTCACAATCATGATATATATTTTTACAAAGTTAAGTAAAATAGATCTACTTAAAAGAGATAGGGAAAGTAATTACATCCAAATAAAAATCAGTATATACAATGAGAAAATATCAGTACTCAACATGTATGCATGAAATGATATAGCACCCAAATTTCTAAAGGAGAAACTAATGGAGCTCAAGGACAAAATATACAGTAAAATTACACTAGAGGGAGAACTGAATCCTTTTCTCTCAGCTCTAGATAAATAAAAAAATAAAAAAGAAAGAAGTAAGTGATATGAATGAAATCTTAAAAAAAGAGTTAATAAGTATGTAGAGAAAAATAAATAGGGACAAAAAGGAATACATCTTCTTTTCAGCAACACATGTTACATTCACAAAGATTGACCATGTAGGGCAAAATACATGGCAAAGAAGTGTAAAAGAAAATAAATAATAAATGCAACCTTTTCAGATACTAATGCAATAAAATAATAATTAGGAATGGTACATGGAGAGGAAAATCAAAAATTAATTGGAAATTAAACAATACCATTCTCCAAAATGGGTTAAAGAATAAATCATAGAAACAATTAATTTCCTTGAAGAAAATGACAATAATGAAACATCCTTTAAAAATTCTATGGGATTCAGCCAAATCAATACTCAGGGCGAAAATTTTATCATTGAATTCATATATTAACAAATTTAATAAGGTAGAGGTCAATGAATTGGTTATGCAAATTAAAAAAACTAGAAAGTAAACAAATTAAAAATCCTCAGATAATGACTAAATTAGAGAACCTAAAAATCAAAGGATAAATTAATAAAATTGAAAGTCAAAAAACTGATTTAATAAATAAGACTAGAGTCTGGTACTTTGAAAAAAACAAATAAAATAGACTAGACAAAGTACTGGTCAATCTAATTAAACAAAAGAAAGAAGAAAATCCAATTGATAGCATTCAAGATTAAAAGGGAGACCTCACTTCTAATGAAGAGGAAATTAAGTTAATTATTGAAAATTATTATGCCCAACTATATGGCAATAAATATGGCAATCTAGGTCATAGGAACAAATATTTACAAAAATATAAATTGTCTAGTCTAACAGAGAAAGAAATAGAATACATAAACAACCCCATATCAGAAAAAGATATTGAACATGTCATCAAAGAACTCCCTAAGAAAAAATCCCAGGACCAGATGGATTCACAAGTGAATTATATCAAACATTCAAAGAACAACTAATCCCAATATTATGAAACTATTTGACAGAATAAGCAAGGAAGGAGTTCTACCAAATTCCTTTTATGACACAAATATGGTACTGATTCCAAAGACAAGCAGGTCAAAAACAGAGAAAGAAAACTATAGGCCAATCTTGTTAATGAACATAGATGTAAAAATATTAAATAGGATACTAGCAAAAGGACTCCAGCAAGTGATCATGAGGGTTATTCACTATGACCAGGTAGGATACATTCCAGGAATGCAAGGATGGTTCAAGATTAGGAAAACCATCCACATAATTGACCACATTAACAAGCAAACTGACAAAAAAAATCACATCATTATCTCAATAGTTGCAGAAAAAGCCTTTGACAAAATACAACTCTCATTCCTATTTAAAACACCAGAAAGCATACGAATAGAAAGACCTTTCCTAAAAATATTAAATAGTATATAGCCAAAACCATCAGCAAACATCATCTGTAATGGGGATAAATTAGAAGCCTTCCCAATAAGATCAGGAGTGAAACAAAGATGCCCATTATCACCTCTATTATTTAGAACTGTAATAGAAATACTAGCAGTAGCAATTAGAGAAGAAAAAGAAATTGAAGGTATTAAAACAGGCATGAAGGAGACCAAGCTATCACTCTTTGCAGATAATATGATGATCTACTTAAAGAATCCTAGAGAATCAACTAAAAGTTAGTGGAAATAATCAGCAACTTTAGCAAAGTAACAGGATGCAAAATAAACCCACATAAGTCATCAGCATTTCTATATATTTCCAACATATCTCAGCAGCAAGAATTAGAAAGAGAAATTCCATTTAAAATAACCCTAGACAATATAAAATACCTAGGAATCTACCTGATGAGACAAACACAGGAACTATATGAATACAACTACAAAACACTCTCCACACAATTAAAATTAGATCTAAACAATTGGAAAAACAGTGATTTCTCATGGGTAGGATGAACTAACATAATCATGACAATCCTACCCAAATTAATTTACTTATTTAGTGCCATACCCATTGAAGGACCAAAAAATGTTTTTACTGAATTAGAAAAAAAATAACAAAGTTCAATTGTAAAAACAAAAGATCAAGGATATCCAGGGAAATCATGAAAAAAATGTGAAGGAATGTGGCTTTGTAATCTCAGATCTCAAACTGTAATATAAAATAGTGGTCATCAAAACAATATGGTACTAGCTAAGAGGCAGAAAGGAGGAGCAGTGGAATAGACTTGGGGTAAGTGACCTCAGAAAGACAGTCTATGATAAGTCCAAAGATCCCAGCTTTGGGGACCAAAATCCACTATTTGATTAAAAAAAACTGCTGGGAAGATTGGAAGACAGTATGGGAGAGATTAATTTTGGATTAACATCTCACACCCTACACCAAGATAAACTCAGAATGGGTTCATGACCTGAATATAAAGAAGGAGACTATATGTAAATTAGGTGAATAGAGATTACTATACATGTCAGATCTTTGGGAAAGGAAAGACTTTAAAACCAAGCAAGAGCCAGAAAAAAATCACAAAATGTAAAATCAATAATTTTGATTACATCAAATTAAAAAGTTTTTGTACAAACAAAACTAATGCATCCAAAATTAGAAGGGAAACAATAAATTGGGGAACAACTTTCATTAAAAAACCTTTGACAAAGGTCTAATTACTCCAATTTATAAAGAGCTAAACCAATTGTACAAAAAATCAAGTGATTCTCTAATTGATAAATAGGCAAGGAACATGAATAGGCAATTTTCAGTTAAAGAAATCAAAACAATTAATAAGCACATGAAAAAAGTGTTCTAAATCTCTTTTAATCAGTGAGATGCAAATCAAAACAACTCTGAGGTATCACCTCACACCTACAAGATTGGCTAACATGAGAGCTATGGAAAGTAATGAATGCTGGAGGGGATGTGGCAAATTTGTAACCTTAATTCATGGCTTGTGTAGTTGTAAACTGATCCAATCATTCTGGAGGGTTATTTGGAACTATGCCCAAAGGGCGCTAAAAGGCTGTCTGCCCTTTGATCCAGCCATAGCACTGCTGGGTTTGTACCCCAAAGACATAATAAGGAAAAAGACTTGTACAAGAATATTCAAACCTGTACTCTTTGTGTCAGCAAAAAATTGGAAAAAGTGGGGATGCCCTTCAATTGGCAAATGACTAAATAAATTATCATATATGTTGGTGATGAAATACTATTGTGCTCAAAGAATAATAAAGTGGAGAAATTCCACGTGAACTAGAATAACCTCCAGGAATTGATGCAGAGCAAATGGAACAGAACTAGGAGAACATTGTACACAGAGACCGATACACTGTGGTACAATTGAAAGTAATGGACTTCTCCATTAGTGGCAATGTAGTGATCCTGAACAACCCGAAGAGATCTACGAGTAAGAACACTATCCACATTCAGAGGAAAAATTGTGGGAGTAGAAACATGGAAGAAAAACAACTGCTTGATTATATGGGCCAAGGAGGATATGTTTTGTGATATATACTCTAAATGAACATCCTAGTGCAAACATCAGCAAAATGGAAATAGGTTCTGATCACTGTCACATGTAATACTCAGTTGAATTTTGCATCGGCTACTGGAGGGCGGGAAAAAATATGATTCTTGTAACCAAGTAATAATGTTCTAAATTAACTAAATAAAGATTTAAAAAAAGGTAAGTATGAATATCTGCCCATATTAAATCTAATCACCAAATGTGAAAATATACTATTTTATCATTTATTGGGAGGTCTGTGACCCACATGTGAAATAGTGGGTAACAAATCAGAATTGACTAACTGTCTTCTGGGTAGTCCTAGAACAGAGCATTAACTATGATTGGTAGACATGGAATTAGGGGAAGGCACAGGAAGTGATTCAAGAGAAAATGTCTTTAAAAGGGGCTATCATTTCCTGTAAGATTGAGTTCTTCATTTCTGGAAGTGGAGACAGGAGCAATTCTTCATGATTTTGAGTTGAGACTGTTAAAGGGGGTCAGAAGGATTTGCTGACTGGACTGACATGTGTTGAGTGAAAGCTGACCTTTAACTGCTGAATCTTTCTGAAGAAACTTCCCCAGGTCTTGGGCTACAAGGGCCGAGGCCTATCTGGTTGAGGACCAAACTCCCCTGCCTAGTTTTTCAGCCAGAGGCTGGAGATAAATTACTTAATACTCAGTCTAGATATCTTACCTTATCCTCTCTCTGATTTCTTAATTCACTCTTTCTACATTTTTAAAATGAATTGTAAATAAATCTTTTGGGAATTAATTAAATTCCTGGTCACCATACTCTTAAATAATAAAATCCAACTCTTTTCAAAAAATAACTCCGTTCCCCCTTTACACATCATAGGTGAGTCAAAAGGCAGGTTTTATTAATGGCTAATAGATAGAATTGGGAGGAAAATATATTTAGTTAGAAGGGAAGAATGTTGCTTATGGACCAAGCATTTAAGAGGTCAATGTATAAAAGAATGGGGTAAGAGTGTTAGAGAAGGATGAGGATAAGGAGAATTATGGTGGCACAAGATGGGTTATGGGATCTAAAGAAGTTCATAATCACTGGGGTATGTAGAATATGATTAAGAAGAAAAGTGTTCACAGCTGAAGGGAAAGTGACACTCCTCTTCCCAGAGAAACCTGGAGATAAGATCAAGCACAAGACAGCAAGGCAGGAGATGGAAGACCTTCTTCTCACCAAGTTTCCTCTTCCTTTTCCCTTCTGTCAAGGGTCAGGTATAGTAGTAGGTAGAGGACACAAGGCCAAATGTAATGTTGTTTCTCTTCACATCATAGGCTTTCCAAATCCTGGGCTGAATATCAATCTGGCACAAGGATATTGAAGTTGCTATTTGTTAATGAATATAGAAATCCTACCAGCCATTACTAATGTTCACTTAGGGGACATACAAAGCAGGAGAAGAAAAATCCAATGTCAAAAGAAGGCCCTCTGCCTTTCTTGAAATATATGGATATTATTTGGGGTAAGAAATGTAAAAAGGTGAATATAAAGAAATATGGACAGAGTTACATGAAGAGAAACAACAACCATAATAATAACAGCAACAATACCCACAACAAAAAAACAACAAAGACCCAGTAAAGTTAAATGATTTGCTTAGAATTCCAATTAAGTACCTGGGATAGGATTCTTACCCAGTTCTTCCAATCTATATGTGTTACTTTATATGCTGTCTCAACATTCTCTGTCCTTCTGCTACAAATGAAATACAATAAATATTTTCATAATTGTCTCATTCCTATTTAAAGATTTAGCATTCTATAGCCAATGTGTCAGTATAGAATTTCTTTTACAAATATTCTTCAGAGAATAAAAGAAACCTACTCTGATAAAATTCATCTTTTCAATGATTTATGTAATTCAGATGAATTCAAATATGAAAAAAGAAAAAAAAGCTGTGCAAAGTGACTGAGTAAAATAACAGAAAATGTCCTCCTACTAGAAGTTTAATATATTTTTGTGGAAGGAAAAAGGGACATGAATTCTAAAATGTTACATAATAAAATGTATTCTGATCAGATTCTAATGGAATCTGTATAATTGAGAAATAATTAAAAAATAAAAAAAAATAAAATATAGATAGTATTAATATGTGTTTTACTAAGGTAATATGTGGCTATAGAAACCCTAATGTGGAGTTTAGTGGACCCTGTTTCCATATGTTTTATAACCCTGAATTATATCTTATAAAAGAGGAAATATGATAAAATGGAAAGCATCAGACTTGGCATTAGGAGAATTTATGCTCATGGTGTCATTATAGGAAAGTCACTTAAACTATTTCCTCTTCTATAAAATGAGAATAAAGATACTAATAATGACTGCTATTGAGAAAATGTCTGCCCTGGCTTCCACTGACTTAGTTTCAGATATGTTAAATTTCACCCTTCCTCCACTGTTCTTGATTACACCCAATGAGGTTTAGAATAGCTAATCTTTCTATCATTGCCTTGAGCTCTCATTGGTGGTACACCCTTAATTTAGGGGTTTGCTCTACCCTAGTTTCATATAACCAATCAATAAATACCAATTCAATTGTTAGGAGAAATATACAAATATTCTTCCCAAAGGTAGGAAGAATAATTCTACCTCTTCTCCCTTCTTTGCCAGTATTTGGAAAAAGGGAAATTGGGCTCACAATTCACATATAGCATCAATCTCACCAATTTCCAAGTTCAAAGCCCAATGAGCTCACAGCTCTCTTACTGGGCTACTGGAAACATCCAGCCCAGAATCTTACCTTCAAGATCACCATGACTCAAGTTCTAAGGCCTGCTTAATTATTTTGATTTTTCTTTGTTATTATGTGTCCCAGGGCTCACTCTCTGTGGATTTCTTTACTATCTGACATTAGGATATAGTCTGGTAGACTATGTGGTAAGGCTTTTTGCCCTGCCTCCAAGGCTTGTAGCTTGTTAATTCTTAGGTATTTGCTAGAGGATAATTGCATCTCTAATTGCTGCCAAGACCAGAGATGCCAGACTCTTCTTCCAAACTGTCCTTGGCCGATCTATTTCACTCAATTCTTTTCTGTCATTGCTATGTTTAGTTCTGACTCTATGGAATCATTTCTGATTGTTTGTGGGGGAGTTTAGAAAGTGAGACAGACTCACACTCTACTCTTCCACCTTCTCACAATTTCATGGTTTTTCTGATTCAAAAAAATATTTACTAATCACTAGGATAGAGGACTAGAAGAAATTGTGTGAATTATGAATATTTTTTATGTTCTTGTTTTTGTGAATTGATCAACTTTAATCTGAAATATCTGAATGACTTGTCTTTAGATAAGACTGTACTCAAGACATTTCTAAACCTTCCAATGATTATATTTTGCTAGATTAAAGATCATCAAGTGTTTTGAAAGCTTCTTTTTTATATCGCCCAAATTTTATTCATATTCTCTCTCTTCTATTTTTTTTCTGATATGGAATTTTTTAATGAAGTAGACATGGCCAGTGTAAGAAATATTCTAGACAGTTTTCCATTTACTTAATTATTGGTCCTATAATTTGAAGCATTAAATTACTTAAATTGCTTTGTGGCCTGTTCCCCAAATCTACTTTTAATATAAAGTGTTATTTCTCTATGTTATTAAGAAAAAGTAAGGTTATTAGTTTTACAAGAACATGAGTATGAGGTTTACCATCATCTATATTTAATGATAAGTTGCTGTCATCGACAGTTTTATTTTTAATGGAATTTTCCATTATTTTTCTTATCATGTAAAACACACTTCTATATTGGTCATTGTTGCAAGAGTACACTCATACATAACCAAAATTCCACAATAAAACCATGAAGACACTGATGTGAAAGATAACTACAACAGTCCTTTCTCTGAAGGTGAAGAATTCCCCATCATAAGTTTTTCAGGATTATCCCAGACCATTGCTGCAAATGCATTTCTACAAATATCCAGTTTTTCACAGAAAATCATCATACAATATAGCTTCTATCTTGTATAATGTTCTCACAATTATGCTTATTTACCTCTGCTTCAGTTCCTGCAGAGATTTCCCATTTTACTGCTTATCATTTCTTATAGAATATCAGCATTTCATCACCAATATGTACCATAATTTGTTTAGTCATTCTCCAATTAGTGGACATCCCTTCAATTACTAATTATTTGCCACTATAAAAAGAACTGCTATAAATATTTTGTATTAGTAGATATTTCCTTCCTTTTTATTATCTCTATGGCATACATACCCAATAGTGATATTACCAGAATAAAGACTATGCATAGTTTTTTTTTTTAAATATATTTTATTTGATCATTTCCAAGCATTATTCGTTAAAGACATAGATCATTTTCTTTTCCTCCCCCCACCCCCCATAGCCGACGCGTAAGTCCACTGGGCATTAGATATTTTCTTGATTTGAACCCATTGCTTTGTTGATAGTATTTGCATTAGAGTGTTCATTTAAAGTCTCTCCTCTGTCATGTCCCCTCAACCTCTGTATTCAGGCAGTTGCTTTTCCTCGGTGTTTCCACTCCCATAGTTTATCCTTTGCTTATGAATGGTGTTTTTTTCTCCTGGATCCCTGAAAGTTGTTCAGGGACATTACACCGCCCCTAATGGAGAAGTCCATTACGTTCGATTATACCACAGTGTATTAGTCTCTGTGTACAATGTTCTCCTGGTTCTGCTCCTCTCGCTCTGCATCACTTCCTGGAGGTTGTTCCAGTCTCCATGGAACTTCTCCACTTTATTATTCCTTTGAGCACAATAGTATTCCATCACCAACATATACCACAGTTTGTTCAGCCATTCCCCAATTGATGGGCATCCCCTCGTTTTCCAGTTTTGGGCCACCACAAAGAGCGCAGCTATGAATATTTTTGTACAAGTCTTTGTGTCCATTATCTCTTTGGGGTACAGACCCAGCAGTGCTATGGCTGGGTCAAAGGGTAGATATTCTTTTGTCGCCCTTTGTGCATAGTTCCAAATTGCCCTCCAGAATGGTTGGATCAGTTCACAACTCCACCAGCAATGAATTAATGTCCCTACTTTGCCACATCCCCTCCAGCATTCATTACTTTCCTTTGCTGTTATGTTAGCCAATCTGCTAGGTGTGAGGTGATACCTCAGAGTTGTTTTGATTTGCATCTCTCTGATTATAAGAGATGTAGAACACTTCTTCATGTGCTTGTTAATAGTTTTGATTTCTTTATCTGAGAACTGCCTATCCATTTCCCTTGCCCATTTATCAATTGGAGAATGGCTTGATTTTTTGTACAATTGATTTAGCTCATTATAAATATGAGTAATTAAACCTTTGTCAGAGGTTTCTATGAAGATTTTTTCCCAATTTGTTGTTTCCCTTCTGATTTTAGTTATATTGGTTTTGTTTGTACAAAAGCTTTTTAGTTTGATGTAGTCAAAATTATTTATTTTACATTTTGTGATTCTTTCTATATCTTGCTTGGTTTTAAAATCTTTCCTTTCCGAAAGATCTGACATGTATACTATTCTGTGTTTACCCAATTTACTTATGGTTTCCTTCTTTATGTTTAAGTCACTCACCCATTTTGAATTTATCTTGGTGTAGGGTGTGAGGTGTTGATCTATTCCTAGTCTCTCCCACATTGTCTTCCAATTTTCCCAGCAGTTTTTATCGAATAGTGGATTTTTGTCCCAAAAGCTGGGATCTTTGGGTTTATCGTATACTGTCTTGCTGAGGTCGTTTTCCCCCAGTCTATTCCACTGATCTTCCTTTCTGTTTCTTAGCCAGTACCAAATTGTTTTGATGACTGCTGCTTTGTAATATAGTTTGAGGTCTGGGACTGCAAGGCCCCCATCATATGTGTTTTTTTTCATTATTTCCCTGGATATCCTTGATCTTTTGTTCTTCCAAATGAACTTTGTTATGGTTTTTTCTAAATCAGTGAAGAAGTATTTTGGTAGTTCAATGGGTATGGCACTAAATAGATAAATAAGTTTGGGTAGGATGGTCATTTTTATTATATTGGCTCGTCCTATCCATGAGCAGTTAATGTTTTTCCAATTGTTCAAGTCTAGTTTTAGTTGTGTGGCGAGTGTTTTGTAGTTGTGTTCATATAGTTCCTGTGTTTGTCTTGGGAGATAGATTCCTAGGTATTTTATTTTGTCTAAGGTGATTTTGAATGGGATTTCTCTTTCTAGTTCTTGCTGCTGAGCTGTGTTGGAGATATATAGAAAAGCTGATGATTTATGTGGGTTTATTTTGTATCCTGCAACTTTGCTAAAGTTGTTGATTATTTCAATTAGCTTTTTGGTTGAATCTCTAGGATTCTTTAAGTAGACCATCATGTCATCCGCAAAGAGTGATAACTTGGTCTCCTCCTTGCCTATTCTGATGCCTTCAATTTCTTTATCTTCTCTAATTGCTACTGCTAGTGTTTCTAGTACAATGTCAAATAGTAGAGGTGATAATGGGCATCCTTGTTTCACTCCTGATCTTATTGGGAATGCATCTAGTTTATCCACATTGCAGATGATATTAGCTGTTGGTTTTAGATATATACTGTTTATTATTTTTAGGAATGACCCTTCTATTCCTATGCTTTCTAGTGTTTTTAATAGGAATGGGTGTTGTATTTTATCAAAGGCTTTTTCTGCATCTATTGAGATAATCATGTGGTTCTTGCTAGTTTGCTTGTTGATGTGGTCAATTATGTGGATGGTTTTCCTAATGTTGAACCAGCCCTGCATCCCTGGTATGAATCCTACTTGATCATGGTGAATGATCCTTCTGATCACTTGCTGGAGTCTTTTTGCTAGTATCCTATTTAAGATTTTTGCATCTATATTCATTAGGGAGATTGGCCTATAGTTTTCTTTCTCTGTTTTTGACCTGCCTGGTTTTGGAATCAGTACCATGTTTGTGTCGTAAAAGGAGTTTGGTAGAACTCCCTCTTTGCTTATTATGTCAAATAGTTTGTATAGTATTGGGGTTAACTGTTCTCTGAATGTTTGATAGAATTCACAGGTGAATCCATCAGGCCCTGGGGATTTTTTCTTAGGAAGTTCTTTGATGGCTTGATGGATTTCAATTCCTGATATGGGATTATTTAAGAATTCTATTTCCTCTTCTGTTAGTCTAGGCAGTTTGTATTTTTGTATATATTCATCCATTTCTCCTAAATTGGTGTATTTATTGCCATATAATTGGGCAAAGTAATTTCTAATGATTGCCTTAATTTCCTCCTCATTGGAGGTGCTGTCCCCCTTTTCATCTTTAATGCTGTGAATTTGCTTTTCTTCCTTCCTTTTTTTAATTAGATTGACCAGTACTTTGTCTATTTTGTTTGTTTTTTCAAAGTACCAGCTTCTTGTCTTATTTATTAAATCAATAGTTCTATCACTTTCGATTTTATTAATTTCTCCCTTAATTTTTAGGATTTCTAATTTGGTTTTCTGCTGGGGGTTTTTAATTTGATCGCTTTCGAGTTTTTTCAATTGCATTTCCAATTGATTGATCTCTGCTCTCCCTTGTTTGTTAATATGAGCTTTCAGGGATATGAATTTGCCTCTGATTACCGCTTTGGCTGCATCCCAAAAGGTTTGAAAGGATGTTTCGCCATTGTCATTTTCCTTGATGAAATTATTAATTGTTTCTATGATTTCTTCTTTAGCTAAACGGTTTTGGAGTATCATATTGTTTAATTTCCAATTGGTTTTAGATTTGGTTTTCCATGTACCATTACTAATCATTATTTTTATTGCCTTGTGATCTGAGAAGGCTGCATTCATTATTTCTGCTTTTTTGCATTTGTGTGCTATGTTTCTGTGACCTAATGTATGGTCAATTTTTGTGAATGTGCCATGTGGTGCTGAGAAGAAGGTGTATTCCTTTTTATCCCTATTTATTTTTCTCCATATGTCTATTAATTCTAATTTTTCTAAGATTTCATTCACTTCTTTTACCTCTTTCTTATTTATTTTTTGATTTGATTTATCTAAATTTGATAATGGTTGGTTTAGGTCTCCCACTAGTATGGTTTTATTGTCTATTTCTTCCTTCAATTCTCCTAGTTTCTCCATTAGAAATTTGGGTGCTATATTATTTGGTGCATACATGTTGATTAATGATATTTCCTCATTGTCTAGAGTCCCTTTTAACAAAATATAATTACCTTCCCTATCCCTTTTGATCAGGTCTATTTTTGCATTGGCTTTATCAGATATCATGATTACCACTCCTGCCTTCTTTCTATCAGTTGAGGCCCAGAAGGTCTTACTCCATCCTTTAATTCTGACCTTGTGGGTGTCAACCCGCCTCATGTGTGTTTCTTGAAGACAACATATGGTAGGGTTTTGGATTCTAATCCATTCAGCTATTCGTCTACGTTTTATGGGTGAGTTCATCCCATTCACGTTCAAAGTTATGATTGTCATTTGTGGACTCCCTGGCATTTTGATTGCCTTCCCTAATTCTAACCTTTTCTTCTTCGGCTCTACCTTTTAGTCCAGTGATTTACTTTGAATCAGTCCCCCTTGTCCCCTCCCTTGATGTTTCCCTTTTTAGTCCCTCCCTTTTTGTTCCCTCCCCCTCCCCCCTCTCTTTCCCTCCCTTTTTGTTCTCCCTCTCCCCCTCCCCCCCTTGGTTTTCCCTTCTCCTTACCCTTGTTGGGTAAGATAGAATTCAAGATCCCAATGGATCTGGATGTTTTTCCCTCTCAGAGTTGATTTCCCTGAGATTGAGGTTTAAGTAAACCCCCCCCCCCCTCTCTTCCTCTCCTTCTTATAGGAGTTTTCTTCCCCTCCCCTTCCCCTGTGAATCTTTGTGTGAGAACCATTATTCTATTTGGTCTTTCTTTACCCCCTATTTATACATTACATTTTCCCCACATATTAGTATACATAGGTTGATATAAATGTAGTCCTTATAGAAGAGAGTTTGAGTAAAAGAAGATAACATTTTTCCCCTTTCCTTAATATTTACCTTTTCAGGTATTCCTTGCTCTTTGATTTTCGGTATCAAACTTTCCACAGAGCTCTGGTCTTTTCTTTGCAAAAAGTTGGAAGTCTTCTATTTTGTTGAATGCCCATACTTTCCCTTGGAAGTATATAGTCAGTTTTGCTGGGTAGCTGATTCTTGGTTGGAGACCCAGCTCTCTTGCCTTTCTGAAGATCATGTTCCATGCCTTACGATCATTCAGCGTAGAACTTGCAAGGTCTTGTGTGACCCTGATTGGCATTCCTTTATATCTAAATTGTCTTTTTCTGGCTTCCTGTAGGATTTTTTCTTTTGTTTGATAGCTTTGGAATTTGGCAATTACATTCCTGGGAGTTGTCTTTTGGGGGTTTAGTGTAGAAGGTGTTCTGTGAGCTCTGTCAGTGGATGTATTGCCCCCTTGTTCTAGAATCTCTGGGCAATTTTCTTTGATTATATCTTGTATCACCATGTCCAGTTTGGTGTTTATTTCTGGCTTTTCTGGGAGTCCAATTATTCTTAAATTTTCTCTTCTCCCCCTGTTTTCCAGATCTATCACCTTGTCGGTGAGATATTTTATGTTCTCTTCTAATTTCTTGGTGTTTTGGCTTTGCTTTATTAGTTCTTGCTTTAAAGCCTGGTTTTCTTTTACAGTTTGGTCAAACTGGTTTTGTAGATGCGTGAATTTCTTTTGCATCATTTCCCACTTTTCCTCCCAGAGGGCTTCCATCTTTTTGGTCCTTTCTGATTCAAATTCTTCATGTGTTTGTGGAGAGTTTCTATTTCCTTTGGAAGATTTTGGAGAATTTTCTTGTATATCTTCTTCTATCTGCTCTGTATTTTGTATTTTGGCTCCATAGAATGTGTCCAGAGTCGCCCCTTTCTTCTTATTTTTCTTGGTATTTTGGGGCTTCTGTGCTTCTGTGGAGTTTGTCATCTCTGAACGTGGAGGATTGGCTTTTCTTGTCTTTGTCTGGTGATCAGAGGCTTTAGTCCTGGGCAGATGTTGGTTCTATGAGCGTTCCCTGGGTTAAACTGAATATGCCTCACTGGAACTGGAATGGAAGGGTCGGACCACGAGGCCACACTCTCCCCCTGGCTCGATTTCCGGAAGTTGCCTTCAGAATCCCTGGCCGTGAGGCTTTTTCTTTGGCCTGCGGGGGGATGGGCTGCCGCTTCCCCAAGCTCCGAGAGCACAGACTTTCACTGAGACTTGGATAGCAGGATCCAGCCTGTGAGGCTGTCTTGCCCGCCCTGAGGGTTGCTGTTGTTTTGACCAGCTCTCTGCAGCGGAGGCCCCAGGCAGTAACTTTCACCCGGACCGACCAGCTCTTTGCAGCGGAGGCCCCAGGCAGTAACTTTCACCCGGATGGACGGGCTCTCTGCAGCGGAAGCCCCAGGCAGTAACTTTCACCCGGACTGGGACTTGGGTAGAAGACCCTGAGGGTTGTTGTTCCGAGGACCCTGCTCTCTGAGCCCGGCGCGGCTGCCGCTTCCGGGAGCCTTGGACTCTGCGCTCCTACCCCTAAGGTCCGAGGGATCTCGGGTTCTGGCTTTTAAGGGGAGCCGTACCTTTTGAACCGGGTCCAGGTCCAGGAGGAGGGTTCCCAGGGTCTGTGCTGTTGATCGCTTTGAATTTCGGCGCCTTAGGAGCTTCTAGTTTGAGATCGGTCGGGAAGGGTTTTCCGGAGATCTGAGCTTCAGCTTTCTCTAAGCCGCCATCTTAACCGGAAGTCCTATGCATAGTTTTATAAGGCATACTTCTAAATTGCCCTCCAGATAGTTAGATCAGTTCACAATTCCACCAACAATGAATTAGTGTCCCAATATTTTTTAAACCCTTACCTTCCGTCTTAGAGCCAATACTGTGTATTGAAGGTGGAAGATTGATAAAGGCTAGGCAATGGGGGTTAAGTGACTTGCCCAGGTCACACAGCTGGGAAGTGTCTGAGGTCAAATTTGAACCTAGGACCTGACTCTCAATACACTGAGCCACCCAGCTGCCCCCAGTGTCCCAATTTTGCCTCATCCCCTCTAACATTTGTCACTTTCATTTGCTAATATATTAGTCAATCTGATAGGTATGATGTGATGCCTCAGCATTGCTTTAATGTTCATTTTTCTAATCAAGCAAGATTTAGAACATCTTTTTCATGATTATTGATGACTGATTTCTTCTGAAAATTGCTTCTTCATATACTTTGATCATTTATCAATTGGGGAATGGATCATATTCTTATACATTTGACTTAGTTCTCTATAAATTTGAAAAATTAGACATTTATCAAAGAAATTTGTTATAAAAATTATTTCCAACTTTGTTGTTTCCCTTCTGATTTGGGTTACAATAGTTTTGTTTGTACCAAAGCTTTGTAATTTAATATAATCAAAATTATTCATTTTTCATCTTCTAATACTCTCTATCTCTTGTTAGGTCACACATTCTTTCCTTTTCTAAATATCTGGCAGATAAAGTATTCTGGGTTTCCCTAATTTAGGTATGGTATCACTGTTTATATCTAAATCATACATTCATTTTGACCTTATGTTGGTACAGGGTGTGAGATATTGGCCTATACCTAGCTTCTCCCACATTGTTTTCTAATTCTCATAGCATTTGTTGTTAAATATTGAGTTCTCATGATGTAACTTTGAATCTTTGGATTTATCAAATACTGTATTGCTAAGGTAATTTATCCCCATTCTAAGAGCAGCATGCAAAGGTAAGGAAGGAATGTTGGAAGAGGACATGATTAACAGATGAAGACTGTTGGTAGCAGAGGATTGTGGGGATTCTCCCAGATCCTTGTTCTTCTCCCATGTTCTTCTCCCAACCATCTTCATCCATTAATCATGTCCTCTTCCAATGTTCCATCCTTACCTTTACATGCTGCTCTGATACTGCTTATTGTATATCTAATCTCCTCCATTGACCTATTATTTTATTTTTTAGCTAGTACCAGGTTGTGTTATAGTATATCTTGAGATCTGGTACTGCTAATCCACCTTCTTTCACATTTTTTATTAGTTCACTTGATATTCTTGACCTGTTGTTCTTCCAGATAAATTTTTTTTCTAGTTCAATAAAATAATTATTTAGTAGTTTGATTCATATGGCACTGAATAAATAAAAAAAAATAAATTTAGGTATATGATATTTCTGAATATATTAACTTGGCCTACTCATGAGCAATAAATATTTTTCAAGCTGTTTAAATCTGACTTTATTTCTGCGAAAAATGCTTTGCAATTTTGTTCATATAATTCCTGTTTACCTTGGGAAATAGAATCTAAAGTATTTTATATTGCTTAGAGTGTTTTTATTCTCTTTTGTTTTCTTCTGATTTTTTTTTGTCTCATGAAGTGATTATCTTCTCATTGCTCAACTCTAATTTTTAAGAAATGATTTTGATCTATGAGATTTTTAGCCTCTTTCTTCATTTGGACCATTTCTTCTTGTGTTGTTTTCATTTCTCTTCCCCATTTTTCCTTTGTATCTCAATTAATTTTTAAAATCCTTTTTGAGCTCTTCCATAATCTAAGTCCAATTCATGTTTTTCTTTGGAGCTCTGTATGTTTGCTTTGTTTTCACTATCCCTTTCTGTTTCTTTGCCTTGCCCTTTGTCTTCATAAAAATTTTCTATGATTACCTTTTTTTTAAAAAAATTTGATATTCTCATCTTTTTTCATGACTTCCATGTTTTTTAGTTTAAAGGTAAATTCTATTCTCAGAGAAAATAGACCACTCACTTGATCTTGAGTTCTTCCTTGATGCTACCCTGAGCCTTTTTGTTTTTTTACAAGTTTCAGTTATTCCAAGGTCTTATAATGGCCGGTGGCCAGGAGCTCTGAAAGCCACCTCCCACAGCTTACTTAATCACCTCCTGAAACAGCTGATGAATCAATGTCTAGCCTCAGCCTTGTGCAGAGGCTTTTGCTCTTACTCAGGGCTTGATCAAGTACCTGGTGGACTGACTTACCTGGGGTTCAGCCTTAAGAATTTATAAGAGCTAGCTGGGTTTGGGCTCCCACAAACTATATCCCTGGGGACTGTCTTTGCTGGGGATCTGGGTGCCTAGGTCTGTGTTTACATTGATCCAGGGTTCCTCAAACTGGCATCCGGGTCCTTAGTACAAACTGAAGCAGGGACTTCTTTCCTTTCTCTGGGCTTATACAGATCAGACTCAGAACAAAGGCTGCATTGTTCTGAGATTCCTGACCTTACTGCAGTTTCATTTGGAACTTTATGAAGTGTGTGTTGGGTTGTACTTCTGCTGGCCTAGGCAGGGTCTCAGAGTCTGGACTATGACATAGGTCTGGATTCAGAAGCTGGAACAGTAGAGATGTAGGGTGGTGGTCTCGTTATTGGTTTACTCCTTACTTCTTGTTGTAGCCTTCTCCTGGTTTTGCTACCCTCTAATACCAGTGAACCAAATGCTCCTTGCTAACCTTTCAAGTTATTCTCTGCATGAAAGTTGCTTCATTCTACTTCCTTGTTGGTTCTTTCATTCCAGCATTCATTTTATGGTGTTCCTTTAAGATTGGCTAAAGAGGATTCTCATGGTGGTCTTAAGCTTTACCTGATTCTATTCAGTCATCTTGACTCTGCTTCCTGTCATTGGAATTGTCTAACTATTTTTTGGAATGCTTGAGATATATAAGGAGAAAGAGAACATATAGAAGGTATCATTTCAGCCATTTTGTGCCTTTAGCATATATATTAAATTCCTTATACTGATTAAAGTCATCTACTTCACAATCAAATCATTTCTATAATCTTGCCATTGTTTGATTCCTATAAAGATAGCTGCCAACCATCATGTGGCATATGGAATTACTATACAAGTCCATATGCTTTGAAACAGTTGGTATACAAATGGAAATCTGTGAAGTCAAATAAGAATGGGGACCAGGTACAAAAATTTAATTATCAACAGCTTCAGAAGACTGCAGTCTTTCATTTGAAAGGCTGTATCCCTCTTTCCCTTCTTTATCTTGATTTTCAGGAACTCATCTGCTGTATTATATAAATATCTCAAAAGCAAACACCCAAAAGAAACAAGGGCTCTAATTTATACTTCTGGCATGTCTTTAGTCATGTCTTTAGTTTATTCTTAAGGATAGTGTGTGTGTGATACAATGATGAATATTGAGAAATGTCCCTTAAAAAGTTAAAGAAAAATATTTATAATGCATTTTGAAATGTTTTAATTGTCTTCACTGTGCTCCTTTAAATAATAATAATAATAAAAATAATAATAAGTATTGGTAGAAATCTGGAACTTCTAAATCCTTCAGTGATGTTTATAGCTGTTCAAATCATTATACACTGCATTTCAATATTGCAATGTTGCTTCTGAATCACCAATCCTGACCAAGAAGCAACTGTACATTAAGAAGAATTTCTTTAACATCCTAACTAGTCTCCCCAACACTAGTCTCTACCCTCTCCATTCTATCCTCCTCATCATGACCAAATTAATATGTCTCATATCTGAAAAAGTATACATGAAAAAAATGTATCAAACACCTATATGTGAAACACAAGTATTATGTTTATGGGTAGAAAATAAAAGTTGTTCCCTGATCCCAATAAACTCATATTCTAATGAAAATGGGTGGTTAGCTATTTGATATTTCAGACCTTCCAAAGTTTATTGTTTCACTACCGTTCTAGTGTAAAGACAAACTACTGCTCATCACATGTACTAGGTTGCTGTCAAACTGAATTAGACTCTGTCCCTTATGCATGTTCAGGGGTTTCTACTTCCATGTTTTTGTTTTTGTCATTTATGATTGGCAAATTCACTCCCAGCACTATCTTTCCACCCCTATTTCCACCTTTTATAATACTACAAACATGTTTAAGATCCAATCAAAATTCTCTTTTACAGTAAGTCTTGATTTCCAAAATCCAATATTTTTTCTCTTTCCTTGAACTTACATAACACAAATTACTTGACTTAAATTTCTAATTAGTGTGCTATCATTCTTGTGCAAAATTATGTCTGTTCATGTATCATACCCCCTTCAATCAATTGTACATTTCAAGAGAAGACTTTGTATTAGGGATGTGAAGATTAAAATTAACTTTCCCCTGATTGTGAAGATTAAATTGTAACCCCTGCTTATTTTTATATTTTAATCCCCAAAAGTATAAACATCCTATTTAAAAGTTGAGTATGAAGATCTGCCCATTTTTAGATCTAACCACTAAAAGTGCAAACATCCCACTTAATCATTAAATGGGAGGATTGTGACCCAAGTGTGTGATAGTGGATGATGAATCAGAATTGACTCACTGCCTCCTAGGCAGTCCTAAAGCAGGTCTTCAACTGTGATTGGGAGACACAGAATTAGGGGAAGGCACAGGAAGTGATGCAAGTGAAAGTGTCTTTAAAAGGCAGCTACAACTTCCTGAATGGAGTTCTATTGGCAGTTCTTCATTCTTTGAAGTGGAGACTGGTGAAGAATGTGTTGACTGGACCTCAGACCTTGTTTCCCTATGAGACTGTTCTAAAATCTCTTCCTATGAACTGACACATGGTGCATGAAAATCTGACTCTAAACTGCTGGATTTTACCTCTTGAGAGAGATTTAGATATCTTACTTCATCCTCTCTCTGATTTTCTTACTTCACTCTTTCTACATTTTGTAAATAAATTGTAAATAAATCTCTTTGAAATTAAAATAAATTCCCAGAGACCACACTCTTAAATAATCCAGTCCAACACTTTTAAAAATAATCCCTTTTCCCCCTTACAGGGGAGAGGAAGAAGAGATGCTGTGAGGACAGGCCAAATTATCATAATATCTTACATTCTCACCATCCTTTTTATCCCTTTCCCACATGAACTTGAGTTTTTCCCCCTAACTTACACATTTTTATGCCCAGACCTAACCCACAACATCACTCACCATTCATTTCCCAGGATATACTCACCATTTCTAGCCCCTTTTTATATATTATCTTCCTCCAGTAAAATATAAGTTCCTCTGGAGAAGGCTTGCTTTGGTTGTTTGTATATTTATTTATAAACATTTGCACTGTACTTAGTACATTTTATAGACTTAAATGCTCATCTATTATCTTTGATAAGACCAAGTTCAAAGTAGAGAAAAATTCTCCCAACATTGAAATATGTGTAAACAATATAAAAATCCTTATTCCTAAATAAAGGTATTTTGGATGGAACTTTCTCAAATAGAGAAGTCAATAGTCCTGAACCTTATTTTAAGTGTTTCCAACTTTATACTTTGCAGACCGATGACAGCAGGAATTGTGGCCTAGGGACATGTAAATATTTCCACATGTCAATTTTGAGGAAGCCTGAAGCAAACTTCAGGCTAGATGACAGTACTAGGCAGCTGCAGTTGTTGATAGGTTTCTGACAGGAATAAAACATGGCAATGTACATATTTCCTCTGTGTAGACTCTTTCAAAAGTCCAGTGTGTCAACTTGCTATGGAAAGATGAAACAGATTTGTATCAGCTCACTATTGGAGGCCTAAAGTTACATGAATATGTTTTCACAAGCAACACAGAATGAGAAATAACAAAGCATGTACTAATTTTCTTCTGGTTAATTTCAGATTGCAGCATGATGATAGGTGAGCCCTGTGTAATTGAGTGTTATGTTCCTCACTGGAGATAGGGTACCCTAAAAAGACTAATTATAGTAATTTGCTTAAAGTACAATGTTTGAGTCTCAACAACACTGTTTTATTTTTTTACCTACTGACTGAATTCTGACATTTGATTCACAAACATATGATATTCAAATTCATTCCAACAGTTTTCTGATTTTTATCTTGCTGTCAGGAACAAAAAGAAAAGAGATTTGTAGCTCTGGAAATTCTAATATATAAGGTATAATAACTACCCTCTGGAGTTAGTCATTTATGTTATCTTTTCTATGAAGGGTCATATTGTTACTATATATGAAATTACTTGAAATACACCCATCTCCCCAAAACATTCATCTCCTACAAAAAACAAATGTAATTATCAAATATGTTATCTGTAAACTTTTTCATAAAATGTTTTTCACTTGTAAGATACAGATTTACATGATTTTTTTTGAATTTTGCAATCTATCTTATTGCAAATATGGAGTGTTAAATTGTTTCCTTTATCATTAAAAAACTCCAGGGCTTCCAGTCAAGATGGTGGCTTAGAAGCAGCAAAAGTTCAGACCTCTGAAAATCTTTCCTTACTGATCACAAACTGAAGGCTCCTAGGAGACTGAAATTCAAACTTAACAACAAGACAGAGGTGGGGAACCCCCCGTCTGGACTCAAATCAAAAGGTACACCCCCAAAAAGCCAGAATCCTAGAATACTCGGGTCTAAGGAGAAGGCAGAAGGAAGGTCCCAGGACCCCTCCCCCCAACCCAGAGTGCTGAGCCCCCAGCAGCAGTGGGAACCTCTCGGTAGTAAAAGGTGCTTTTCTGAAGGGTGCATCTTGAAAGCAACCTGTGCCAGGCTTGTGGCATCCAACACAGATGGCAGGGAAGCAGCCCCTTCCATTGGAGACTCATCGGGGTTTTTGCCTCAGGGAACATCCAGACCAATGCAGCTGAACCTAATCCCATCAGGAGTCCTCAGAGCTCAGGGAGGCCAGAACCCCTCCCTCCTAGAGTGCAGGGCCTCCCGAAAGGACAAGAACCCCAGGGTGGACAAAGGCACTGGGGGACCTTGCGGACACTGCTGTGCTAGGTTAAGAACGTGGAAGTAAGGCAGTGGAGAAGCAGCTGGAGAGAACTGAGAGCAGTAACACCAGAAATGCTGGCAGGCAGGGAAAGGCAGACCCTGAGCTTCCCCTGGAAGACAGTGCAGCTGGGGAAAACAGTTAATTTGCCTGGGGCTAAAGCTTTGATCACTAGACTCACACACTGAGAGCAAGCCCTCCTCACTCAGATTTCTGACTGGAAAAGGGAGGAAAAAACATAGATATGGCAAACAGGGCACAGGAGCAACAGCCTCCAAACACCAAGAAAAGCAAGAAGAAGGGGGTGACTTTGGACACATTTTCTGGAGCAAAAATACAAAATACAGAAGAAATAGAAGAGGAAACACAAACAAATGCTCCAAAACCTTCCTAAAAAAGTGGAATTTCTCCACAAGCTCTTGAAGAATTTAAATTGGAAATTATCAAAAAGATGGAAGCCTTCTGACAGGAAAAATGGGAAATAATGCAAGAGGAACTCAGCAATTTGAGGGACCAAAATATGCAAATGCAGAAACAGCTCGAGGCCTCAAAAAACAGATCAGACCAAACTGAAAAGGAAAACCAGTCTTTAAATGTCAGAATCAGGCAGATGGAAGACAATGATCTTGCAAAAGAGCAAGAATTAATAAAGCAAAGTCAAAAGACTAAAGAATTATAAGATAACATAAAATATCTCACTGACAAGGTGACAGACATGGAAAACAGAGGAAGGAGAGATAATCTGTGAATCATTGGTCTACCAGAAAAGCCAGAAATAAACAGTAAACTTGATATCATAATACATGATATCATCAAAGAAAACTGCCCAGAGATTCTAGAACAAGGGGTCAAAATATGCATTGAAAGAATCCACAGAACACCCTCTACACTAAATCCCCAAAAGATAACTCCCAGGAATGTAAATGCCAAATTCCAAAGCTTCCAAGCAAAAGAAAAAATCTTACAAGAAGCCAGAAAAAGACAATTCAGATATAAAGGAACACCAATCAGGGTCACACAGGACCTAGCAATTTCCACTCTGAATGACCGTAAGGCATGCAACATGATTTTCAGAGAAGCAAGAGAGCTGGGTTTTCAAACAAGAAATAACTATCCATCAAAACTGACTATATGCTTCCAGGGGAAAGTATGGGCATTCAACAAAATAGAAGATTTCCAAGTATTTGTAAAGAAAAGACCAGAGATCTGTGGAAAGTTTGACATCAAAACACAAAGAGCAAGAGAAACTTGAAAAGGTAAATATGAAGGAAAGGGAAAAGGAGAAAAAAAGTTATCTTTTTCTTTTATTCAAATTCTATTCAATAAGGACTATATTTATATAAAATTGTACATATTAATATGTGTGGAAAATGTAATGTGTAACTCTCAAAAATTGTATGCATCATTAGAGTAGTAAGAAGAATCATGCATAGGGAATGTTTGGGGCATCAAGACGATATGGAGAAAGGAGGGGAGAAAGAAAAAGGGAGGGGAGAATCATTGATGATACTAAGATATACTCCAAGAAATAGGGTAAAAAAAACTAAATAGAATAAACTTTCTAACACAAAGATACACATGGGAAGGGGAGGGGAAGAATTCAATTATAAGACAGAGGAAGAGAGTTTTTACTTAAACCTTGCTCTCAGTGAAATCAACTCTGAGAGGGAAGAGTATATAGATCCATTGGTATCTTGAATTCTAACTGATCCAACAGGGTAAAGGATAAGGGAAAACTAAAGGGGGTAGTGGGAAGGTAACACAAAATGGGAGGGAAGGAGAGGGGGGAGGGCAAGGGAAAAAATGGAGGGGATAGAAAGGGAAACATATCAAGGGAGGGGACTAGGGGGACTGATTTAAAGTAAATCACTGGCATAAAATGTTTAAGCTAAAGAAGAAAGTTCAGAATTAGGGGAGGATATCAAAATGCCAGGGAATCCACAAGTGACAATCATAACATTGACCGTGAATGGGATGAAATCACCCATAAAATGTTGACGAATAGCAGAATGGATTAGAATCCAAAACCCTACCATATATTGTCTTCAAGAAACACACATGAGGCAGATAGATACTCACAAGGTCAGAATTAAAGGATGGAGTAAGACCTTTTGGGCCTCAACTGATATGCAGTTGATTTATAATCAACTGAATGCAGGAGTTATAATCATGATATCTGACAAAGCCAAAGCAAAAATAGACCTGATTAAAAGGGATAGGGAAGGTAATTATATTTTGTTAAAAGGGACTATAGACAATGAGGAAATATCACTAATCAACATGTATGCACCAAATGGTATAGCACCCAAATTTCTAATGGAAAAACTAGGAAAATTGAAGGAGGAAATAGACAGTAAAACCATATTAGTGGGAGATCTGAACCAACCACTATCAAATTTAGTTAAATCAAATAAAAAATAAATAAGAAAGAGGTAAAAGAAGTGAATGAAATCTCATTAAAATTTTAGTTAATAGACATACGGAGAAAAATAAATAGGGGCTAAAAGGAATACACATTCTTCTCAGCACCACATGGCACATTCAGAAAGATTGACTATACACTTGGTCACAGAAACACGGCATACAAATGCAGAAAAGCAGAAATAATAAATTCAGCCTTTTCAGATAATAAGGCAATGAAAATATTGATCAGTAAAGGTACATGGAAAACCAAATCAAAAATTAATTGGAAATTAAATAATATGATAATCCAAAATTGGTTAGTTAGATAACAAATCAAAGAAAAAATTAATAATTTCATTGAGGAAAATGACAATGGTGAGACATCCTTTCGAACCCTATGGGATGCAGCCAAAGCAGTACTCAGAGGAAAATTTATATCCCTGAGTGCATATATTAACAAATTAGGGAGGGCAGAGATGAAGGAATTGGAAATGCAAATAAAAAAAACTTGAAAGCAAACAAATTAAATCCCCCCCCAGAAGAAAACCAAACTAGCGATCCTAAAAACTAAGGGAGAAATTAATGAAATCAAAAGTGATAGAACTTTTGAACTAACAAATAAGAATAGAAGCTGGTACTTTGAGAAAACAAACAAAATAGAAAACAAACAAAAAAAAATCTAATTATAAAAAAGAAAGAAGAAAAGCAAATTAATAGCATCAAAGATGAAAAGGGGGGACTCACCTCTAAAGAAGAGGAAATTAAGGCAATCATTAAAAACTACTTTGCCCAATTATACGGCAATAAATACACCAATTTGGCAATATGGTTGAATATTTACAAAAATATAAATTACCTAGACTAACAGAAGAAGAAATAGAATTCTTAAACAATCCCATATCAGAAAAAGAAATCCAACAGACCATCAAAGAACTGCCTAAGAAAAAATCCCCATGGCCTGATGGATTCCCAAGTGGCTTCTATCAACCATTCAAAGAACAGATGATCCCAATACTATACAAACTATTTGACATAATAAGTAAAGAGGGAATTCTACCAAATTCCTTTTATGACACAAACGTGGTACTGATTCCAAAGCCAGGCAGGCCAAAAATGGAGAAAGAAAACTATAGACCAATCTCCCTAATGAACATAGAAGTAAAAATCCTAAATAGGATACTAGCAAAAAGACTCCAGGAAGTGATCAGGAGAGTCATTCACCATGGTCAAGTAGGATTCATACCAGGAATGTAGGACTGGTTCAATGTGAGGAAAACAATTCACATAATTGACCATATCAGCAAGCAAACCAACAAAAACCACATGACTATTTCAACAGATACAGAAAAAAACCTTAGATAAAATACAACACCTTTTCCTATTTAAAACACCAGAAAGTATAGGAATAGAAGAGTCTTTCCTAAAAATAATTAACAGTATATATCTAAAACCATCAGCAAACATCATCTGCAATGGGGATAAATTAGATGCATTCCCAATAAGATCAGGAGTGAAACAAGGGTGCCCATTATCACCTCTATTATTTCACATTATACTAGAAACACTAGAAGTAGCAATTAGTGAAGAAAAAGAAATTGAAGGAATTAAAATAGGCAAGGAGGAGACTAAGTTATCACTCTTTGTGGATAATATGATGGTCTACTTAAAGAATCCCAGAGAATCAACAAAAAAGCTAATCTAAATAATCAACAACTTTAGCAAAGTTGCAGCATACAAAATAAACCCACATAAGTCATCAGCATTCCTATACATTTCCAACACAGCTCAGCAGCAAGAACTAGAAAGAGAAATTGCCTTCAAATTCACCTTAGAGAAAATAAAATACTTAGGAATCTATCTACCGAGACAAACACAGGAACTATATGAACACAACTACAAAACACTCTTCACACAACTAAAACTAGACTTGAGCAATTGTAAAAACATTAACTGCTCATGGGTAGGATGAGCCAATATAATAAAATGAACATCCTACCCAAACTGATCTATCTATTTAGTGCCATACCTATTGAAGTTCCAAAAATTTTTACTGAATTAGGAAAAAAAAAGCATAACTAAGTTTCTTTTGAAGGACAAAGGATCAAGGATATCTAGGGAAATAATGAAAAAAAAATAAAAAGGAAAGTGGCCTTGCAGTCCCAGATCTCAAACTATACTATAAATCAGTGGTCATCACAACAATTTGGTAGCGGCTAAGGGACAGAAAGGAGGATCAGTGGAATAGACTTGGAGTAAATGACCTCAGCAAGACAGTCTATGACAAACTCAAAGACCCCAGCTTTTGGGGCAAAAATCCACTATTTGACAAAAACTGCTGGGAAAACTGGAAGACAGTGTGGGAGAGACTAGGTCTGGATAAACACCTCACATCCTACACCAAGATAAACTCAGAATGGTTGAATGACTTGAACATAAAGAAGGAAACTATAAGTAAATTAGGTGAACACAGAATAGTATACATGTCAGACCTTTGGGAATGGAAAAACTTCAAAACCAAGCAAGACTTAGAAAGAGTCACAAAATGTAAAATCAATAATTTTGATTCCATCAAATTCAAAAGTTTTTGTACAAACAAAACCAATGTAACTAAAATAAGAAGGGAAACAACAAATTTGGAAACAATCTTCATAACAAAACCTCTGACAAAGGTTTAATTACTCAAATTTATAAAGAGCTAAATTAATTGTACAAAAAATCAAGTCATTCTCCTGTTGATAAATGGGCTAGGGAAATGAATAGGCAGTTTTCAGCCAAAGAAATCAAAACTATTAATAAACACATGAAAAAGTGTTCTAAATCTCTGATAATCAGAGAGATGAAAATCAAAACAACTCTGAGGTATCACCTCACACATAGCAGACTGGCTAACATGACAGCAAAGGAAAATAATGAATGCTGGAAGGGATGTGGTAAAGTCAGGACATTAATTTATTGCTGGTGGAGTTCTTAATTGATCCAGCCATTCTGGAGGGCAATTTTGAACTATGCCCAAAGGGCTATATAGGACTATCTGCCCTTTGATCCAGCCCTAGCACTGCTGGGTTTGTACACCAAAGAGCTAATATGGAAAAAAAAGACTTGTACAAGAATATTTATAGCTGTGCTCTTTCTGGTGGCAAAAAATTGGAAAATGAGGGGATGCCCTTCAATTGGGGAATGGATGAACAAATTGTGGTATATGTTGGTGATGGAATACTATTGTGCTAAAAGGAATAATTAAGTGGAGGAATTCCATGGAGACTGGAACAACTTCCAGGAAGTGATGCAGAACAAAAGAAGCAGAACCAGGATAACATTGTACAGAGAGACTGACACATTGTGGTACAATCAAACATAATGGACTTTTCCATTCGTGTCAATGCAATGTCCCTGAACAATCTGCAGGGATTTAGGAGAAAAAACACTATCCACAAGCAGAGGACAAACTGTGGAAGTAAAAATACTGAGAAAAGGCAACTGCTTGACTACAGGCGTTGAGGGGATATGATTGAGGAGAGACTCTAAATGAACACCCTAATGCATTACCAACAACGTGGAAATGGGTTCGGATCAAGGACACACATGGACCCAGTGGAATCGCATGTCAGCTATGGGAGTGATGGCGGGAGGGGGGGAGGAAAAGAAAATGATTTTTGTTTCCAATGAATAATGTTTGAAAGTGATCAAATAAAATAATGTTTAAAAGTAAAAAAGAAAACAAAACAACAACAAAAAAAACTCCAGGAAGAGATTTTTGGTTCTGGAACTCATTGGCCATCTCATGGTCTTGGGAGTTGCTTGTTTTTCCTTAACTTTTTTTCTTCATCTTGAAATGGGAAGTATAATACATAAATAAAATAATACATGACTACCATATAATACATATTTATCAAATGCTTCATTTTTATGAGCTAATACTGGTAAAAAAAAAAGCAATAGTAGGAAGATAAGGAGCGGTATTTTATTGTAATAATACTTGTATTTCTAGTGCCAGAACTAGAAAACAGCCTTTTTGACCCTGATCAAGTTTATTTGCTTTTTACTAAATGACCAGGATTCTTATTTGATTTAGCTGCTGTAAAACTTTAGAAAATCAGGAGGCACATATTCAACTATGAACACTAAAAACAGTTCTAAAATATGTTACTATTATAAATTAGTCATTAAGATATAATAAAATTGGATAATGCAATAAAGAATTACCTAGAATGTTAGTATTTGTGTACAGGAATATAGGGACTTTTGAGAAAAATATGGAGATTTCAAGGCACCTTTGATGGTTGTTGATTTCAAAGTGCTTGAGTACTGAAAAATTTTCCTGTGATAAGGGAACATCATAAGGTTCAAGAAAGAAAGTTTAAAATAATTGCATGTGTATGTCAAATAAAGAAATTCACCTGAGATAGAATTATCCAATAGTGATCCATTAAAGAAGGAAAAGAAAATTGGGAGAAACATGGTACATGCATGATCCATTTAATGGGAGAAGAAAGGATTTGGTGGGAAAAGTTGTGCTGAATTAGAGAATTTTCAGTGATACTCTATGGGATGCATAATCCAGAAATATTTTTTGTATTAGACAAGCAAGTTATGAAGAAAGGAGTTAAATTAAAAGCAGTAGACTGAATAAATAGTAGCTATTTAAAAGTATATAGTCTTAATTCAGGTAACAAAATGTATTGAAAAGATTTATCACAAAGATGTTTTCATTATATTTAAAACCTAAAAATGAATCCTAATTTGTAATTAACACAGAAAGCTGATTCTATTTATAGGAAAGAGGAATTCTAATTAATTTAGTCTTGTTTAATTAAAGCATAAGAAATGATTAACTATCCACTTAGTTCAGATGAGATTTAAAAAAATGTTTTTACTTGTCTCACTGGAGAAAAGAAAAAATCTGTTAAACAAGATAAATTATCTTGACTTTCTAATACTTCTCTTGTTGTCTTCTTACCAAATTTTCCCTTCATATAGGATCTCAGAGAGATTTATTTAAAACTTTTAACAAATATATTTCACTTCACATGGAAAAACTGAATGGAATAAAGCAGAAATTTTCCCTTTCTTCTGTGTGCAAGTGTTAGAGAGGACTAATTGGCACGATGCTAATATTTTCCCACTATATTTCTACAAACCCCTGACAGTTATAAACAAATTGTAGTGAGAATGCATTTCTCTTTAAAAATTCTCTGATGTATCTTAACCTAGGTGATTTTCTGATATCCTCTACCCCTTATCTAACCACTTAGGTTCTCACACTGTAATTCTGATTTGTGATACAATTTCCACTCCACAACATTTGCCCCATGCCTTGGCATCCCCTGCCTCTGTATTCTGATACATTACCATCCTTAAAATAAAGCCAGTCCTTCCAAGATATTCCAAAAGCTAGGGCATTGGACAGCTGCTTCACTATATTATATGTGGAGATAAGGTCTAGAGTTGCTCAAATGCTTAGAGGAAATCATCTTCCTACAGTTTGTATATCAACACTGCCTTTCTTCTCCTTTCCTGGATTTGGATCTCTAGAATCCTTGTTTTTAGTCCCTAGGACTTTGGAGTTCCTGTCTAAGAGCCCGGCCCAACTGATTAAAGGGGAAGAAATTCAAAGTGTAGTAAACCATTTTCATTACCACATCTATTAGTTAGTTGATTCTTGGCCAAAACAAATAAACAACCTGTTTATCTCTACAATACATCTAGACATCTACCCTCCCTGCAAGAGTTGTGATTTTTTTCCGCCTGCCGGAATTTTACCCTTTACTCCCTTACTGCCCTTAAAACATAGTAATCAAATCAATGGAATGATCACTTCTTTAAAGGATATAAAATTGGTTGTGATAATATCCACCTATCATTTCCATGAATCCTCCAACCCAAACTCCATTTTTTATCTATGTGCTCCTATATGTGGTTTTTCTTACAAAAGAATGAAGAATTTTAAGATAGTGCCTTCCTGTTTTAATGTGTCCTTCAGACTTAGCAGATCATTTGGAACATAGCATGCACTTAATAATTAATTTTGATTCAATAACTCATTTCTACAATTGTCATCATAAAATTGGCCTTTATATCTTAATAGTGACAGCTCAAGATGTCTAGAAACCTAACAATTCAATATTCTGCAATATTATGAGTCGTATCTATTATTTTATTTGATAAGTTCCTTTGAGGCTTATGGAAATAGTCTATACAGACAAAAAAAAACCCTCTTAAATTAATTAGCATAACAGACACTGTGGCCTTAAACTAACATCAAACATTTGGTCAGAAGCAAATCACTTTTAAGGAAGGACAGATTGAAAGGAGATAGAAAGAGGGGTAGTTTGTGGGGAGACACAATGGAGGGAATTACATAGTAATCATAAATTTTCACATAACTGGGATTGTGAAAGCGAATTCTTTACTCTTGTCTCTCTTGAGTTAACACTAACTTAAACACCCCTACTTAGTATCTCACTAAACTGAAGACAGCATTGACTCTCCTTTATCTACTTTTAAATTGAATCAACAAAAGATTGAACACCCTACTTTGTACTAGGTGAGAGGCTAGAAAGATACTAAGAACATTCACACCCTTAGAAATTCAATCAATCAGGAAATTATGAACCCTTTTGATTTAATCAGTCAGGAATCTGTGATTTTTTTTTTTTGAGTAGAACTTAACAGTTCAGAAGGTGAGAAGTGGATCCCACAGATACTGCCCCCTGGGCAGTGCTAAACAATTTGGAAACTGTGACTGGCCCCTTTGAAGAGGGACAAGAGACAAGAAGTCTCAATAAAAGCAAGCCCCAAACACCTTTTGGGCAGATTGTCTTTGAGAAGATATGAGGAAGGGATTGTCTTCTGGAGATAGTCTTCTGTCTGGAGATAGTATTTGAGGGAGCTTTTCTGGAGACTGAAGCTTGGATCTTGGGCTTGGAGCTCGGCTTCAACTTGGACTCATGAACTGCTTTGTTGGGTGAGCGAAAAGCTGACTCCAAGTTTCCAAATTTCTGAAGAGACTAACTTCCATTTTGGAGGCAGTCACATAGTTACTCACTACCAGCCTTCCTTTGTTAAGAGCTAATTAATTTCTGCCCAGATTAAACAGACCTGTAATAAAACATTTAGGTTCATAGGATAGATAACCTCTTCACATTTCTCTACTTTATAGTTTCCTCTCTATTTTTAAAATATTTGTAAATAAATTTCAGACTGGAGATATTGGAAACCACATAATTTCATATAATTATTAACCACTCATTAATTTTAGCCCTTACAAGATGACATAACTATTAAAATGGAAATGGAAAGCAGAGTGTCTTAAAACCCAGAATCCATATATATGTAAATATACATGTGTGTATAAAATATATATATGCATATATATTTACATATATATATAAGAAATACACTTGAAGCAGAAAGAAAAAATGATTTTAAAAGGGGCTAAGAGTCTAGTATGCTTCAACTAAAGAATAAGAACAGCAAGTGTAGCAATCAAGATCTTAGTCAAGAAAAAAATTGAATCTAATTAAGAGATAAACATTGAAATTACAATTTGTCAAAAGGCACATTAGGCAATAAAGGGATATCAGACTAAACATATATACATGAAATGGTATAACATACAAAATATTAATGGAAAAGTTAAATAATTACAGGAAAAATGATAAAACTATACTAGTGGGTGAAACTCAACTTCCCCTTTTCAGAATTCAATAAATCTAACCAAGAAATTAAATAAAAAGGAAATGAAAGAAATGAATAAGTCTTTAGAAAAGTTAGATGTAATAGAACCCAAGAGAAAGTTGAATAAAAGTAGAAAAGAGTACATGACACCTTCAGAAATCCTGACCTTCTATTAGAATTAAAAACTTCACAACCAAATGCACAAAAGGAGAACTATTAGATGCATCATTTTCAGATCATAAAGCAATGTATATAAATTATGGACTAATGAACTGCCAATTAATAATAAATGAAATCATTAGGAGCTATTATTTCCATTTACATGCCAATAAATCTAATGTAAAAGAAATACATGGATATTTACAAAAATACAAATTGCCCTAACAGAAGAGGAAATAGTCTTTAAATAACTCAAAGAAAAAAAAAAAGATTGAGCAAGCCATCAAGGCACTCACCAAGAAAAAAATCCCAGTACTAGATGAATTCACAAGTGGATTTTACCAGATATTTAAAGAGAAATGACTCCCAATACTGTACAAACTTTTTGGGAAAATAGACAAAGGTGCCTACTAAATTTCCTTTTATAACAAAACTATGATGGTATTTCCACTTGACTAGGAAGACCAAAAGAAACAAAAATAAAATGCCTTATTGCCCAAATTTGCTTATGAATATTGATGCATAAAAATTAAAGTACTATCAAGGAGATATAGTAATATATCAGAAATATAATGCACTATGATCCTGGGTGATTTATGCCAGAAATGCAGGTTGAATATTATGAAAATATTAGCATAATTGACATATAAAAATCAAAGCCAACAAAAATGATATGATTATCTCAATAGATGCAGGAAAAGCTTTGAAAAAATACAACATCCAACATCCATTCCTTCAAACAAACAAACAAACAAACAAACAAATAATAGATTGGATAGGAATAAATCAAACTGTTCTTAAAATAACAAGTAGTATGTATCTGGAAAGCTTTTTCTGTGCTGTGGATAAGTCAAAATCCTTCCCAATAAGATCAGCAGTGAAGCAAAGATTCACATTATCACTAGTTTTATTCAATTTATATAAGAAATGTGAACTATAATAATAAGCCAAGACAAAGAAATTGAAGTAATTAGACTGATAATGGGGCCACAAAACTTTTACTCTTTGTAGATGATATCATGTTATGAATGGAGAATCCTAGGAATTCAATAAAAATTATTTGAAATAACCAAAACCTTTGGCAAACTACACAATATAATATAAATCTGCAAAAATCATCATTTTAATTTATTACCAATTAAGTTCATCAGTAATAGAATAGCAGAGAAATTCTTTCTCAAATATCTATTGACAATAAAAAAATAGTTGGTAGTCTGACAAGACAAAACCAGGAAGATAATTAAAAATCTCTTTACATAAAATCACAACTAAACAAGTGGAAAAATAGTAATTGTTCATGGATAAGCCAAGTCCATGTGACAAAATGATAATTCTATCTAAATGTACTTATTATGTGTCCTAACAATAAAAATATCAAAAATTATTTTCCAGAGCTAGAAAAATAATAAATTTTATCTTGAAGAATGGCAGTTCAAGAATATAAAATAAATCACTGGGAAAAAATGTGAAGAATTAGCCATAATATTTCTCAAACTGAATTATGAAGTGGTAATAATCAAAACAATCTGGTACTAAGAAACACAATGGTGGATCAATGGAATATATTATTTACACAACACATAGTAGTAAATTATCATATTATATGGTGTATGTTAAGCCTAAATATTCAACCATTTGGAAGAGAAACTCCCTATTTGCCAAAAAAACAAACACACAAACAAACAAACCTTCTGGGAAAACTGGAAATATTTATCAGAAATTAGTTATAGAGCAATGTGTAACACTAGATATCAATGATGACAAACCTTTTAGAGATGGAGTGGCAGGCTCCACACTCACCCCCACCCCCCAGACCAACTGCCTTTCCTCCCACTCAAGAGACCAAGTGTCATGCCCCTCATCCACATCAAGTGCTATGGCACAGACCCCTACACACACCTTACCCCATAGAGGGGAGGGAGAAAAGAAATCTACTATTGGGCTGCTAGGCAGAGGGCTAGGTGATGTGAAAAAATGTCATCAGAAGTGGTGGAGAAGGAGAGGGGAATAGCTCCACCTGGGCCTTTCTGCCTTTCTAGTAACAAACTCTGGGGAGAAGTGTGGAGGTCAACTGTGTGCCCTCAAAGTGTTCTCTACATGCCATAGATTCACTGTTACTGCTATATATCAAGATAAGATCACAATGAGTACATTTAATTTAGATATATATGGTGACACCAGAAAAAAATTAGGGGAATATGGGATACCTTAGCTCTCAAATCTATAAAAAAGGCAAGAATTTATGATCAAATAAAAGACAGAGAGCATTATGGAAATCAGAATGAATAGCATTATGGGAATCACAATGAATATATATGTCCTACTAATAAAACTTCTAAAAATGAGAACTAGAAAAATAATAAAATTTATTTTGAAGAACAGATTTAGTTTAGTGATTACATTAAATCAAACTGCTTTTACATACATCCAAAACAAATAAACAGCAACAAAATGCAGCCAAGATTATAATGACAAAAAAAAAAACAGCAACTGGGGAGCATGGGGGCTTTCAGCAAGTTTGTCTGAAAAAAGACCTGATTTCTCAGATATCTAAAGAACCAAGCCAGATTTATAAGAATAAAAGTTATTCTTAAATTAATGAATGGTCCTCAAAGGATCTGAAATGGCAAATGAAGACATCAAAGCTATCTAAAGTCATATGAAACATGCTCTAAATCACTATTGATTAGAGAAATGCAAATTAAAATGATTCTGAAGTATTATTTCACATCTATCAAATTGGATAATGTGTCAGAAAAAGAAAACAACAAATGTTGGAGAGAACATGGAAAATTGAGACACTAATATACTGTTGCAGGAATTGTGACATGATCCAATCATTCTGAGATCAGTTTACAACAATGCTCCAAGGTCTATAAAGCTATGAATGTCCTTTAACCTAACAATAACACTACTAGCTCTGTACCTCAAAGAGATAAAAAATAACCTACATGAACAAAATAAAAATTAGCATTTTTTTGTTGTGGCAAAAATTTTTGGAAATTGTGGGGATGTCCATAATCTAGTGAATGACTGAAAAAGTTATGTGTTTGCTCATAATTAATTTTACTATTGTGCTACACAAATTGGTAAGCAGGATGCTTTCAGAAAAAATCTGAAAAGGTTTACATGAAATGTCCCAAAGTGATGTGAGCAGAACCAGGAGAATATTTTAGAGTGGCAATAATATTGTTTGATGATCAACAGTGAATGAATTAGCTACTCTCATAAATGCAATGATACAAAACAATTGCAAAAGACTAATGATTAAAAAAAAATATCCACCTGCAGAGAAAAAAAAATGATGGCATCTGAATGGAAAAAGAAGCATTATTTTATTTTATTTTATTTAAGGGGAGGGCAGAGGAATTTTTAATTTTGATTTTATTTTCTCTCACAATGTGTCTAATTTTGGAAATGTTTTTGCATGACTGTACTCCACTAACCTATACCAAATTGCTTATCTTCACAAGGAAGGGGGGAATGGAAAAGAGGGATATAATTTGGAAATCAACATTTTAAAAATAAATTGTAAAACTTTTTACACATAATTCAAAAATATTTTAAATGTAAGTGAACATGTTCCATTTATTGTGCTATTATCAATAGAATCCAATTCTACACTCATTTATAGAGTGCCAACCTCAGATAAGATGCCATGTCAGCCACTTGATAAAGATCTCACTGATCTATTGCCAACAATCACAGTTAAAATATTTCTCAGAATTCTTCTGTCACTAAGTGCATAGATAGAGCCATCAATTGAGTTAGATGCTCAAATGATATCTATTTTAAAATATACTTGTATTTCACTCCACTTGTTTCTGTGCAATATCTTTGGATGTGCCCTACTAAAAGAAATCTTGTCAAAAATCCCAAGACAGATACTATGTGCTATATAAATAAATACACATCAGTTGGTTTGAGCAAGAAGTTGTCATATAAATATATATGTATATATATATATATATAAACATACTTATGTTTTTAGTATATATTCTAAAATATAGTATTGCCTTTTGAATTTGGAGATGATTATTTAACGCAAATTCAGTTTTTCATTTTGATTATTGTAAACTATGCTAAAGGAAGATTAATTTGAAAAAAGATTGATTGACATCTGTATTCATATTTTCTTAATGTTTTTTTTTTAAACCCTTACCTTCTGTCTTGGAGTCAATACTGTGTATTGGCTCCAAGGCAGAAGAGTGGTAAGGGCTAGGCAATGGGGGTCAAGTGACTTGCCTAGGGTCACACAGCTAGGAAGTGGCTGAGGCCAGATTTGAACCTAGGACCTCCCGTCTCTAGGACTGGCTCTTAATCCACTGAGCTACCCAGCTGCCCCCCTTAATGTTTTTTTACCCAAATCTAAATCCTAATAATTTTGACCAAAACAGATTTTTGGTCAATTTTATACATTGAAGAAATGAATTTGTATAAAGACAGGAGAATTTAGCAGATATTTTATCAGAAATAAATTTAAAGCAAAAATGCTACTAAATGGTGTAAAAAGTGAAACTCCTGATACATATGCATACATACTATTATCCTTAACCAACCAATATTTATTAGTAAGGTCTAGATATTAACCAGTGCAACCAATGTTGGAAAAATAATTAATAATTAATGTTATATCACAAAAAAAGTGTCAGTATAGGATGAAGAGAGGCAAAAGTGGGTCTATCAAGAGAAATAACAATAAGGTATCATGGAAAGTTTGACAGAAGTATAAAAACTTTCCATTAACTGACAATATTTGTGCTTTTTTTTCTGCCATCCTTCCTATTACAGAAATTATAGCATGAGCAGATTGCTATTTTCCCATTATGGCAGAAGAGCTCATTTTTTTTAATTGTACACTATGTGACAATTGCCATACCAACTAAAAGAAATAATAATTTAGGGAAAAAAGAAATGTCTGAAAACAATTATTGAAAATTGTAGGGGGAAGTTGTATGGCTCAGGGGATTAAGAGCCAAGCCTAGAGACAAGAGATCCCGGATTTAAATCTGTAATTAGATACTTTATAGCTATGTGACCCTGGGCATGTCATTTAAACTCCATTGCCTAGTCCTTACCACTCTTCTGCCTTAGAACCAAAATATAGTAGTGATTCTAAGACAGAAGGTGAGGGTATAAAAAAAAGGAAAGAAAAAGAAAATTATATCAACATGTAGAATGAAATTTTAAAAGAAGAAAAAAGAAATGAGAATGGGAAGGGAAGAAGGAGCTAGGAAATTTCAATTAATGATTTCAAAGATCAGTTATACAAGTTAGAATTAACTACTCTTTTCAACATTCTTATTTAGGAATATATACCTTTTATTATTTTTTCAAGTAATTTTTGTCTCAAGAAATACAGGTGCTAACAAAAATAACCTTTTATGTTATTCAAACCAAATCCACCGGTTATCAACAGGTGGCATGAATTAAGGTCAATGAATGCCAAATTGACAACACTCATCATAGCCAGAAGATAAACTGAGTCCTTGATATCAAAAGCATAAAACATTATAATTGTATAGCTCTCTAGACAAATGGTTTTGTACATGAAAAACAATAACAAGAATAACAATTCATTAACTCACATCAGTGTACCTAAATATATAGAAAAATCATTCCCATCATTTTTTTCTTTTGTACTTAAAAAGGACCAAAATGACATCACACTGTTGCGATCAAGGTACAGGGGGTTCAAATGTAGCTGAGGAGAGCAATATGTTTGGAAGGCTGTACCACAATTCTCTTTTCTCATAGAGTATACCACTTTTTTTGAGGTGGGTGCACTATGCTGGATGGTCCTGTGCCAAGGTCTCCCATGTGTCAAAATCAATACCAGAGTCCTCCAGATAGACTTTGAGATTCTTTATCATTTCTTCTGATCTCCATGTAAGTGCTTGTCTCGTGTGAGTTCTTTATAAAATAGTCTGTTAGGTAAACTTGCCTTTAATATTCCAAAATTGTGGCCAGACTATTGGAGTTGTTTTTCTCTGCAATAAAGTTTGAATACTCAGCAGTTTAGCTCAAGAAAGGACCTCCATGTCTAGTATCTATTCTTGTCAGGTAATCTTCAGAAACTTTCTAAGAATTAAAATAAAAGAGGTTCAATTTTCTGGCAAGGCATTGTTAGATTGTTCAGGTCTCTTAGATATTCAACAGTTGGTCATCACACAATGACTCTAAAATACTTCAGGTTGTAGACAGTCTAATAACTCTTTTCTCCCACATTTCTCTTGGGATTCTCTCGATTACTAAGCTAGCTCTGAAAATGTGTGCAACAACCTCATTATCTCTGTGTATCCCTGGAAAGTATGCTGCTGAGGAAAGCAAACATGTATCCACAGAATTTAAAATTTCTCCATTTGTTGTAACACATGGTTGCACATGTAGATGGAGTTGTATTGGCTTGTGAAGAATATATGGGTGTTTTTGGTTTGTCAGGACAAAATTAGAAACTGCACCAAAGAGTGGATACATACTCCATTGTATCTCAGCTCCAGAGGGTGCTCTGAATGCAAAATCATTTGTGAATGTAAAGTAGCACACCAATTATCCCTCCACTTCAGTGTTGACTTATAGTTTTTACAAGTTAAATCATTTAAATTCAGTGTGGTTACTAACCTTGATGACATTTTTATTCTTATTTAGACATCGGATAATATGGAAGCAAACACAAAGTTCTGCTTCACTCAGTTGATAACTGGGGTATATGGGGTGTTCAGGAAGGACTATTATCTCCAGTTTGGGAGCTACAAAATTACTTACAGAGGTGTTTACACACTTTTTGGCACCACCTGTCACCTAATTTTCTTTTTTTAAAGTTTAATAGTGATATTTCATATTATCAATAACATGTAATAATTTTCCACATAAATTTTCTGACATTATATGTTCCATATTGTTTTCCTTCCTTCAATCCAACTTCCCAATATTGCTCATTTTTGTAAGAGGTTAGACATAGTTAACAAAAACTCCAAAATAAAACCCAAATAAACTAAAGTAAAAAAATAATATGCTTTTATCTGCTTTCCAACTCCAATACTTCTTTCTCTGGAGGTGGATAACATTTTTTGTCATAGGACTTTCAGAATTCTTCTGGATCATTGTTTTGCTAAGAGTAGCTAAGTGTTTCACAATTGATCATTTCACAACATTACTCTTAATGTGTACAATATTCTCCTGTTTCTATTTATTTAATCTGCATCAATCAATTAATTTAGGTCTTTCCAGGTCTTTCTGAAATCATCTTGTTCATCATTTCTTACACCAAAATAGTATTCCATAATCAACATATAATGCAATTTGTTCACATAGTCCCCAACTGTTGGACATCCCTTTAATTTCCACTCTTTTGTCACCAGAAAGAAGGGCTGCCATAAGTATTTTCAAACAAATACTTCTTTTATCCTTGTTTTGATATTTTGGGAATTGCCACCTAATTTCAAATGTGACTCTAAGAATCTGTAGTGTGTGAAGAGGCAACACTTCATTAAATCCATCTTAGCTGAGGGCTAAATCAGGTCTAAGGTAACTGACAGTGTTCAAATCCAAAGGTGAATTTCCATGGGCATGAAGGTAGCTGAAGGAGGTACTGTGGAATATATAGAGTTTGATCAAACATCAAAGACGCCAAGGTCAGAAAGAATATAGGCAAGAGGAAAAGTATGAAATTTTAAATAAAAATACAGAAAGAACTTTCAGGCATGAATATTGATATATTATGATGATTTAAAAAAGAAATCATGGGAAACAGTAAAACTATATCAAGACAATTGACTTTATGTCGTCAATTATCCCAAAAGGGAAGAGAGCATAACCTTCAAATTACATCCCAATGAATTTGAATTTTATTGTTGGAAAAAATTTGGAAAGTATTATTAAAGGAAATATTTTTGCAGGGTTGCAAAGCTGTGCTTGTTGTGAGCTGATCTTTTTTTGATCAAGGATGGCATATTCAATTTCCAAAAAGATCTTAACAGGTTAGGGCATTAGACTCAATTCAACATGGTGAAAATAACAATAAGCTGACTTTATGTTACTCTTGGGTTCATGCAACCACCTTCATGAAGACAAGAAAGTAGAGAAATAGTTATTGGGTGAAAATTATCTAGTGCAATTATGTCTAAGTCAAAAAGAATTGAAGTCACTAAATTGTTTAAAGATCTCTGTAGATCACCATTAGCTTAGAAATCCACTTATTGACCCTGTCTATATTTTACTTCATTTATTTTATTAAAAAATCTCTCAATTCAGTTTTAAGCTGGTTTAGGCTTCACTAGAGGAATTGCATTCTTTAACTAAATGTCTAACATTTTTGATCTAGTGAATTAAGTACACTGTACACTCAACTTGAGTAATCAATGTGTCATCAAAGCTATAAATATGGAATGATGGTATTATAGTCCTTTTGTATTCATCCTCAATCAGAATATATTAGAGATACTATGATCTGTTCTGCACACCACAATTTGAAAAAGGCATTAATAAATAAGAGAGTGTCCTGAAGAATGCTTCCAGTGAAGTGCCTTTAGACCATAGTGTATGGGAATGGGTTGAAAGAAGTAGTATTTTTAGCCTGAACAATAAAAGCTCAAAGGGTACATGGAATGTCCCAAGGAAAGAGGATTAGACTTGTCTTAAAGGGAAGAGCAAATAATAATTAGTGAGAGTTGCAAGGAAGTCTATGTTTTCTCAGATAAAACAAATAAACAATATTTCCTAAGTATTAGAGTTGTCTAAAAGTGTAATGGGCTCCCCTGAAGTAGAACTGGATGGCTACATATATGGAGGTTCATTTTGGACATGATTTAGATTTCATAGCCACTGGGGTTCCACCCAATGTAAACTATGTGATTCTTATGGTATACTGTGTTTAATGATCATTGACTAGTTTTATAAACCAGTGAAATCATGATCCCAGGGCATTGCTGAGAAGATGCCATATAAAAAAACAACAACTAAATTTCTACATTATTTGTTTTCTCATAATTGACCTTTTTGTCACAAAAGAAAAAAAGTAGAACAATAAAAATATAGTTGATTGGGATTTATTGTAGTAACCTTTGTTTTTTTTTTCCTTTCATTTAATGACAAAGAGAAATAGTTAAATAGATGTCCCTTTTTATATGCCTCCTCCACATGAGTCACATCATTTCTCTCTACATATAAAATGGTGATAGAAATAATTCTGATATCAAAACATTTCTTTGAGAATAAAACAATATAATTCATGCAAAACACTCTGAAAGCCTTAAATAGCATAAATATTAGCCATTATTGTTATCATTAGTAAAAATAAAGCCTAAGAAGTCTTCTCTAAGAAGAAAATCCTCTGTTTTATAAAATTTGCCTTCATTGTACAATAAGTGCCTTACCACCTGTGACAATGTCTCCATGTTATCAATGGATTTCAGTAGATTTTTTGTCACAGGTTCAATTGAAATTGAAATACACAGTATTGATTCTAAGATATAAAGCAATTTTTAAAGAAGTATATTAATGAGGAGAAAACAATATTGCAGATTCAATATGGATTAGTTTATCCCAAAGGATTTGCCTGTACTATATACTAAGTAGCTTTTAATTCCCAGAAACTTATCTTATCTATTAGAGGCATTTCACTCCAGCACTATATTACTAAACATCCAGAACAACCTGGCATGGACTAAAGCCAACTCTGATCCTACATCATTCGTTTCTCTCCAATAATATATGTATATTAGTTCCAAAGCTGAAGAGTAATGGCAATGGGGGTTAAGTGGCTTGCCCAAGGACTTCCCATCTGCCAACTGGCAGCCTCCTTTTGGAGAAGGCTCATTAAATCCTTTGGAATTCCACCAGAGCATCTTTATATTAATCCAGCAGCCCTTGTCCATGTCAGGCAGCTTGAAGCAGTATCTTGCCTGTGAATTAAGTAAAGACAATCTATACTTTTAAGTCATCTGAAGCAAACTCAAATATATCATAGATCCATACATTTTTAGAACTAAACAAAGAAACTCCAAAGTCTTTCTTTTTCTAATCAGGAAAATTTGGTCAAAGATGTATCTAGTAATAGACTACAAAGCATTTCCCCACTGAAAAATGGTCAAAGGACACAAACTGGAAATTATTAGATGAAGAAATTAAAGCTATCATTAATCATATGAAAAATATGCCCATTTTCTATTATATAGGTGAAAGCAAATTAAAACAATTATGACATACCACCGCATACCTGCCAGACTGGCTAATCTGACAAAAAATGAGAAAGATAAATGTTGGAAGGAATGTAGAAAAAAGGCATGCTAATAAACTGTTGGTGAAACTATGAACTGATCCAACTCTTCTGGAGAGAAATTTGGAACTGAAATGATTAAAATAAGAAAAACTTTTATCTTATTAACTTTAATAAATTAATAAAAACTGGAGTTTCCCCCAGCTGAAATTAGCTAATTCCCTCAACCCTGAATCTTCTTAAATTCAAAGTTCTCTCCTAGGCTCAGGATCCATCCTTATATAAGCCAATCCTGCACCCAGAAGTAGTGGGGCTGGTCCATCTCCCAGCATGGGATTGGTCAATTCAAGACCAATCCCACACCAGGAATTAGTAGGGAGGGCCCCTTTAGGCACACTGGGGGATGCCGTTGCCTGGCCACAACTCTTTAAAATCCACAGAACCATGTCTAACAGGGCATCAAACTGCATATCTTTTGACCCAACAATACCTAAATCTACTACTAAATCTAGATCCCAAAGAGACCAAAAAGGGAAAATGACCTATTTGTACAAAAATACTTATATTTTTTTTGGAGGCAAAGAAATAAAAACTGAAAAGTTGTCCTTCAATTTGGTAATGGCTGAACAAATTATGGTATATGATTGTATTGAAATACTATTGCACAATAAGAAATAATGAACAAGATGGTCACAAAAAAAAACAGGAAAGACTTATATGAAGTGACTTGAAATGAAAGAACTGAAAGAATGTTGTACAGTGTAACAGAAATAAATCATAGTGATCAACTTCAAATGACTTAACTGTTATCAGCAATGCAAGGATCCAGGATGGTTCTAAGAGACTCATGATAAAAATGGATATCCACCACCAAAGGAGCTGATGGAGTCTGAATGCAGCTTGAGGCATGCCTTTCTTCACTTTATTTTCTCCATGAATTTTTCTCTACTTAAGTAATATGTCTTCTTTCATATGATGAATATGAAAATATGTATTGTGTGATTCCACATGCACAAGCTGTATTACATTACCTGGCACCTTAAGAAGGAGAAGAGGGAGAGAACATGAATCTCCACATGTAGCAATACTGTTCTTAAAAATTGTATTGACTTTTTATCTGAAAAAGAATATTAAAAATGATACATGTGATACTTTATTTAGATAATGTGAAAGGAAACATGACATTGGTAGCCTACTTAAGGAGTATGTACTGAATCTTCTGAGATATATGTACAATGTACTTGAAATTCCATTCTAACTTTTATTCTTTAACTGCACAATTAACTTCTAAATCTGTTGTACCAGTACTGTCATGCAATGCATATGTCAAAATCTCCTATGTTGTGAAAAAAGGCCTCATGAAATAAAGTGAAAAGTTGAATTCTTTGATCTTCATTTAGATCCCAACAATTCTTTTTCCAACAGATTCTTTTTATTTATTTATGTGAAAAGCATTTTTCATTGTGAGTCCCTTGGTTTTTCCATGGATCCTTGTATTACTAATAATAGCTTACTTCATAGATGATTGTTGTACAACATTTGTTACCATATGCAATATTCCTCTGATTCTACTCACTTTACTCAAAATCCATTCATATAAGTCTTTCTAAACTTCTTTTTTTCTGGATAGAATCCTATTTGATATTTTATTTATGGTGTAAGTGTATTCCAATATAATCATATGCCACAACTGTTCAGTCATTCCCCAAATGACAGACATATCTGAACATCTTTCTAATCAGTGGGATTGGGAGTTAGGATAATAATAATAATACATATTATGTAACACTTAGTATATGCTATGCACTGCGGTAAGCACTTTAAAATTATTATATATTTTGATCCTCATAACCAGTCTGAGAGAGAGGTGCTATTACTATCCCCATTTTACATACAAGGAAACTTAAGTTAAGCAGGTAAATGACTTTTTTAGTGACTTTCCTAGGGTAATAAAGGGTTTGGATTTGAATTTAGGCTTTCTTGACTCTGGGCCTGATGATTTATCCATTGTACCACATAAGAATACCTCTAAATTTATAATGGCTATATTTGTCTAAACAGTGATTTGAAATTAGAGGGCTCACTTTTAAATTGTAGTACTTGAAGATGATTGTGAGGTTCTACCTATTCTTTTCCTTATGTGTAACTTAAAAAAGAATTCAGCCAAAGGATAATTAGAGATGGAGGTTAATTTGTCCAGAAACAAGATAAGAAGCCAATAAAGGATAGCACCCATATGGCTTCCTCTAGAAGAGCTAAATTTGCTAGTTCATGCCATAAATATAAAAATAACACTTTTATGAGAGTCCAGAATATTAGATGGAGAGCTGACCTCAGAGATAGGAAAGTCTGGTTTTAGATGATGTTTCTGATGTCATTCTGAGTAAGAGGTGTCTCAGTTTTAGTATAAAACAAAATGAGACCCTGATGCTGTTCCAATATAAAACAAAATGGTATCTTGATAATTTATTTACCAGTCAACAAAACATTATTTTCTAAAGTAGAGAAGGATATTCAACAAGGATAGGCATTGAGAATGCTTTGAGTTGATGCATCTGAGTAAAGTTAATCTGTCTCAGTGAATCATTATGATCCAACAGCCAATTTTAGAACTTCCTATAAATACTCTTGATTGCTTTTTGTAATAGTGGGTATATCTGATGGTAAAGGAGAGGGAGGGAAGTGGAGTCCCCTCCCTCTCAGGGCAGGTCACAGGAGGGGGTAGCTATTGTTAAATTAGCCAGGAGAGAGAGAAGAGGAATGAGACTGTGTTTCCCCTATTTCATCTTCCCTCAGCTATGGCTTCCCACCAGGTCTGCCTCTCTACTTCTTTCTATTGTCTGAGTTCAATATAAATTCCTTCCCTTGTGAATAGAGAAAGAATTTTCACTCTCCTTCAGTTAGATATTCCTTTCATTCACTCTGGAGTTAGGTGGAAAAGAGTAACAATCTTTTAATTCTAAATAGTTAAAGTCAGGGGAACCAGGAAGATGGCTGAAGGGATTAGAGTTTAAAGGAAAGAGGGAAAAGGAAGTCCCTGCCTACAATATCTTCCTCACCCCAAAGTTTGGGGAACCCAGGCCTTGGCAGCCCTGTGCCCCGAGAGTTTCAGATATGAGGGACACTGGTCTTTGGCTCCAACAGAGCAAAGTTCAAACCCAAGGTACCTGGAGCTGTGAGAGATCTTGTTGAGCTGCTTCTTATATTTCCTCTGATTCTTCCACTTCTAGCTGGGGTCTATGGGGAATGGTGCTCAGGTATCAGGAGAGAGATTTGAGTCTCTGTCTTAGGATCCAGTCTTAAATCAGACCTTCCCCTTTGTTATCTCAAGCCTGAGAGCCCAATGGTCCCTCTCCCAGAATCTCTTGTCATTTCCAGGTTCTAAGAATCCTGAGGCCCCTCCCCTGTTATGGATGAGAAACTTCTGCAGCTTCCTAGACTGTTACTCAGTTTTTGGGCTTAAATTTCTATCACATTTTTAATTCAATTGTTCCTGAGTCCTTAGTCAACTAATAATAATAATTGACATTTATATAGTGCATATATTTCAAGCACTGTGGTAAATATTTTACAATTTTCATATGATTTGATCTAAACAACTATACTGACAGATAAGAACTATTATCATCCTCCTGATTTTATAGATGATGAAATTCATTCAAAGAGAGGTCAAATAACATGCCCAGGATCACACAGCTAGTAAGTATCTGAGGTTGTATTTGTACTCGGGTTTTCCAGGCCACAGGCCAAAAGCTTCATCCACAGCCACCATCCAGATGCCAATGCTAAAGACACATCTCAATACTTTTAAGGGAAAAAAAACATAGGTTAATTTGCATGGGAGTAGAATTAGAATAATTCTCCTATAATAGATGTATAAATGCGGTGAGATTCTGAGCAAGGCGCTTAACCTTTCAACTTCAGTGACTACTAAGATTGAAAATTTCATAACAATTGCAAACATGCATTTACAAGAGCTTTCATCATCAGGAATTTCCTACAACAAAGAAATTTCAGGACCAGACAAAACTACAACAACAATAATGAAAGTCAACTATAAATCCAAAGTCTTGAGATGGAAAAATCCAGGATATATTTTACTTGCCTTAATACTTTAACATTTATATGACATCTAGAGTTTTGCATTCAATTGTGGAAACCACATTTTAGAAAGGACTTCGATAAGCTCCTTAGTAGCCAGACCAGTCAGTTGGTCAGTCAAAAATAATTTAAGTGGTTTCTATGTTTCAGTTATTGCTCACCTCTGGGAATAAAAATACAAGCAGAATGAAAGTCTCTGCCTCCAAGGAACTATTCTAAAGAAGTCAAACAACATAAAAAGGAAGTTGAAAGAGGATAGAGGGGAGAAAATACAAAACAAAGACTTTGGATTTGTTGGTTTAGAATGAGCAAAGTCTAGGATAGTCAAAAGAACAGCCTACAGAGAAATGAGGAAATAATTGGCCCTATGTGCACTCCATAATATAGAGGCTCATGCAAGAGCCATCCAGGCAAACGGAGAGGTCACAGAAGAGGAGATTACATATTTCTGTAAATTCTAGGACTAGAGTGAACTTCCAGAATAAAAAATTTCCTACAGCATGGTCCAGAAAGAGTCTAGGGGAGTCAGGAATGGAGAAAAGAAGGAAACTATGATGGTTAAGGGCCTCAAGTTCAAGTCATTATGATAATCTGTTGAATGAATTCAAATTGACTTCTCTGGAATAACAGATTTAGGCAGAACGGGTAAGCTACCATTAAGTATTTCAAGAGTTACTGTTTTAGGCTAAGTGCAAGGTGGTACAAATGTGAATTCATTATCTGAAGGGATTGAATCAAGCAAACAAACAAGACCTTTTCTCTTTTTTAAAAGCAGAAAAAATATTTAATAGTCCATAAATGGAAGCAGCTAAGTAGTATTATTATACACCACAATAGAATTCATTAAGTCGCCAAAACCAAAAAAGTTACTATGCACTCTTCTTGATTTTTTTTTAATATATGATTTTCCTAAACCCAAGCCTTGGTATATTTAGTCTACCCTCCTTAACATTCTTCATGATTAAATGTTAAACATGCTTTTCAATAACCAAGTATCATGCTTAGAATCCAAGGACTGGGCAGAATGAATAATACCTAAGAAGTCTGCCATATGGAGATGGGACCAAACTTGTTCTCTTTGGTTATAGATGGAAAAATAACATACATAGGAAGTGCAAAATGTGCAAAGAAAGAAATAATGCCAAGGAAAACTTAGTTGTACTATAATTTTCTATAAGTGGAGTAGATTTCTTTGTGAAGTTACAAAGCAGTTGAATAACTACTTGTTAGACATTTCTTACAGGTATTTCAACTTTTACATCTGTAAAGTGGTGATATTAATAACATATTCATAACATGTTCTTCATAGGCAGTTGTGATGATCAAGTGAATTAAAATCAGTAAAGTGCACTGCAAACTTTAAAGTTCTTTGATTCAATAATTACTTTGTTATATGTTTATGCATAAATCCACAATACATATGTGTATACACAAAGTGCTAGCTTTCATTATTTTTTCATTTTTTTTAGCTAGTTAGCTAGTTGATTTCTGAGATTTGTCAGTTCTGATATTCTGCTAACAACCTAGACCCATAACAAACCTTAGATAATAGGAATTTGAATGAATGTTATGAGCCCATTCCCTAAGCATACCAGTTTTCACTCTTTGCTATGTGGCAGACATTTTAAAACTTTGTTTTTCCCTCAAATCCCAAGCATGGCTGCTGTTCTTCTAGGACACTATTCATTTTCCTAAAATGAAGTGCTCTGAAGTGATCACATTATAGAAGCTTTATGAAAACCTGCTAAAATAATCGATTGTTCATCACAATAAAGTAGTTGCCAAAAAAAAAATTACTACACAGTAAACCTTTCATAATCCTTGATAATGGGAAGGGTAGAAGGCCTGAGCAAATTTAATTTGCAAGGAATTAAAAAACCTAATTTTAGGAAATACTATCAACATTCTCTTCTTTTATTACAGCCCTAGGCAGGTAGTGAAATTGCCTGACTTCTTCTTTATCTCCTTTTCTTTTCCCTTTTCCCTGCTGTGGTAGAAGCACCAAACAGCCTTAAAAAGGCCCCAAAAGCTAGTCAAGCAGGAAAAGGAAAAACTAAAGGATCAAGTATAGATCTGGTTGTTGTTCACACCATATTAATGTGTGTATTTATTTCAACATTTCCCCTGCCTTTTCATGAAAAGTCTGAAAAGAAATATGAAAAAAATAAGTCTACCAAAAGCACAAATTCATTGACCATATTTGATAACATATACTACTCATTGTTTCCCATCACTACAATGAAAAATGCATTTTTCAACTTTTCTTTGAGGTCAGACATCCTATCCTGATAAATTTAATTACAAAATCCTCATTTTCATTTTATATTTCTTTCCAGTTAGTGTTGTAGTCTAACAAATAGAATACACTTCCTTGTATTTATGTATACATATATGTATCTACCTAAGATTATATGTCTGTATGCATATTTGTATGAATGCATGTGTATATCAATTTGTCTACATTCAAATGGTTCTGTGTACATCACTGCATCAGTAGCCAAAACCCTTCTCATGTTTCTCTTGTCTTTTTATACATTGTTTGCACAGTTAATAGGTCACCACATTTGTTTATCACAATTTGTTCAGCCATTGCTGAATTGATAAACATTTATTATTTTTCTATTTCTTTGTCACTACAGAAAAGTATTTCTGGGTTGACAGATGTGGACATTTTTAGCATGGACTAGATACTGCCAATAGCACAAAGATCAATGCTATCATATTAAAAAAACATTTAACTTAGTTCAAATGAAAGAATGATCAGATATTTGTAAATAATTAGTAGACATTTTCTCACTCATAATTTGGAATTTAAGGGCTAAAAAGTAGATTGTGGTATGGAAACTTTCATGATTAGGTATTGATAAAAAGATAGTATTATGATAATTGTTGTTAATGATAAAATTAAAGATAGAACTCTTATCTTTTCCCCTCAAACTGACCTAGTTTCCAACTAGCTAGAAAGGAGTGAGGAGAAAGGGGTGGTTGGAAGGTGACAGTTCAATCCTCTTGTGATATTGTCTATGTGTAACCTTTTCTAATGCAAAAATACTCTAACACTACAAAAATAAATTTATTCCGGCAGTTTTAGTGGAAAGAGAATTATGATTTATTTTGCTTTATGAAAATTTGAGGATTCATTACTAAACATCTCCCCCAAAATTGCTTCAAAAGGCTATGATGTAGTTTCTTATAATGGTTCTATACTTCCATAAGCACCTTCAAAGACATTTCTTTTCATAGCAGTAAGCACAGAGATGCTGTTATGATCTCAGAATCATTCTGGAGGACCTTGTATGCCACAAGGCTTTGACTGTCATTATAGTTTTGGGAATTCAAGAAAATTAGAACTTGCAGATCTAACAAGATATAGAAATAAGTACAAAAATAGTTTCTATTTGATATAGGATATTGAAACATGGGAAAGACACCAAGGTCCCTGACATTTAAGAGTAAAGGCCTTCTGACTGGTCAGGTTGTAGAAGGTTTCAGGAAAGAGGTGACATCTGAAATGGGTTGAGCAAGATATATTTAAATGGTATAGAAAGAGAGAAGGGCAGAGGGCATGTTAAAAGGAGACAGTAGCTTGAGTGAGAGAAAAGCAGTGGGAATTCAAGAGAGTGACACATTAAAAAAAGAAGCAAATAGATATTTATATTATAGTTTAGTTTTCTTTTATTATGTCAAGCAAGATGGCCACTGAGATCTCGTCTAATTCTCAAATTCTGTGAATTAAGAATATGCAATATGAATTCTTTGGTTCATTATTGGTGTTTGGTAAGAAAGTGATGATTAATAATTCTTGGAAAAGTAGTTTTAATACAAAAGAGATGTCAGAATATTAGGAAGGAAATTGTTTCATGGAAAGTAGAAGCAGTAATAAGCTAGAAGGCTTTCCAATTACATCAGGAGTAAAACAAATATGTCCATTAGCCCTACTACTATATAATTTTGTACTAGAATTGCTAGCTACAACAGTAAGAGTAGAAATAATTAAACAAATTAGAATATGCAATGAGGATATAAAGCTGTCACTCTTTGCAAAATATATGCAAATTACATATCGATAACTAGAAAATCTTAGAGAACCAACCAAAAAATTAATAAAAACAATTAGTAACTTAGCAAAACTGAGAAATATAAAATAATCCACAAAATCATCAGCATTTCCCTATACTACCAATAAAACCCAATAGCAAGAGATAGAAAGATAAATCTCATTTAAAATAATTATAGACAATATAATGTATCTAGGAATCTACCTGCCAAAACAAACCCAGTAACTATATGAACACAACTACAAAACACTTTTCACACAAATAAAGTCTAATCTAAACAAGGGGAAAAACATCAATTGATCATTGTTAAATATGCCAAATAATAAAATATCATAATTCTTCCTATTCACTTATTCAGTTCCATACTAATCAAACTAATCAAAAATTATCTCATAGGGTTAGAAAAAATAACAAAATTCATCTGGGAGAATAAATGATGTGGAATATCAAAGGAATTAGTGAAAAAATATAAAAAGGAAAGTTACAGCTATATTGAATCTCAAATTATATTATAAAGTAGCAACCATCAAACAATCTGGTACTGGTTAAAGAAATAGAGTGGAGTACCAGTGGAATATATTAGGTATGTCACAGACAGTGGTAATGATCATACTAAACTAGTGATTAATAAACTCAGAGATCCGAGATCCAAGCTTTTAGAGGAATAATTTCCTATACTACAAGAATTGCTTGGGAAAACTGGAAAAGACGATAGCAGAAATTGGGCATAGAGCAACACCTAACACTAAATATAAAGATAAAATCAAAATGGGTACATGGTTTAGAAATAAAAGGTGATAATGTAAACAAATTAAGTCAGCACAAAATAATTTACCTGTCAGATTTACAGATGAGGCAAAAATTTAGATCAAAATAAGACATAGCAAGCATTGAGACATAAAATAGAGAAATTTGACTGCATTAAATTGAAAAGTCCCTGCACATACAAAAATAATGCAACAAAGATAAAAAGGCAAAAAACAAACTGGAAAAAATGTGGCAAATATCTCTGACAAAGCCATCATTTCTCAAATATATAGAAAACTTATTCAAATTTATAAGAATACAAAACACTTCCCAATTTAATAAATAGTCAAAGGAAATGAATAGGCAATTTTCAGATGAAGAATTTAAAATTGCCTTTAGATATATGTAAAAAATCAGATGGGATAATGGCAGAAGAAAGAAGAGCAAGTGAATATTATACACACCTACATCCTAATATTTAAAGAATAAATTGTGATTGCCTTTACTTCCAGAGAATAAAATGAAAATTGGAAACATGAAAGTCATAATTTATATATGCATATCTGTCTCCCTGATGATGTCTTCTAAGGTGTCAGAAGGGGAAAGAGGGACTGAAATATTTTAAAATAAAATATATTAATTATATAAAAGTCTTTAAGCTCTATAAAGTGAAGAAAACTAAAAACTTACATTTATAACTCTACCCTCAACTGCTGTTGTAAAATTTAGTATAGCCTTTAAGATGTTGCAAACTTATGAGATGATGTCCAGAAGCTGCAACTTAATTTGTTCTATAATAAATCTTTGTTTATAATTTTCCATTTGCATAATTTAGACTCAACACATGCTTACATGATGAAATGTATAAATATTTCAACTTGCCTTCTCTGTCCTTCAGAAGGACATTTTATAATTTAACATCATATTAGGAAAGTTCATGAACAGTTTTTATTTACTTTTACTGTGATCTCTTCTATCATTGAAAGAATTTTCAATTAAATAACAATTTCTTTGAACTTTACTCCACAATATGGACCAGGAAAAGGGAGGAAAAGTTCTTCTTTATAAATTTTATCTCCATTATTTTTGTCTCCTGAAATCTTTAAGTTTCCTGTGATTATATATTACTATAACATGAATATTCTTCATATATATATATATATATATATATATATACATACATGTGTGTGTGTGCGTATGCATGTGTGTTTGGGAAGGAAAACAAATTTCTGTATAAAGCTTCATTTTGCTCTTCATTTTCCATCAATGCTCTCCTTAATTTTGACTCAAGGATCACCATTTTCTAACACTAGTTATTACTTAACCTCTCCCTGCCCCAACTTTTAGGTTTCCTTTTGTGTAATATCTTCCTATTACAGATTGTAAGTTCCTTGAAGGAAGAGGTTATCTTTCCTTTTCTTATTTGTATCCCAAGAGCTTAGGATCATGCCTGACAAATAGTAGCTGTTTAATAAATGTTTATTGAATTGAATTAATCTTTATAATACTATTAATTTAAAGTTTAATATATGTGTGTGTCTCTGAACACACATATATTATGTGTAGGTATCACTGAACATAAACATGAGGTTAGATGAAATGAAAATGTGGCATTCATAATAATTATGGGGATAAAAATATAAAATTTCCTTTCTAGTTCTTTTGGCTTATGTTTGGGTTACTTATCATTTCATTTTTTTCTACCTTTACTTTTCTTCTCATATTTGTTTTTATCCTTGTGTTCCTATCTATCTATCCCCATCTTTATTTTTCTGTCTTTGTCTGTCTCACTCTATTATTAGTTCTTTTTCTATCTGTCTACATTTCTCTCATTCTGTTGGATCTGCCTATCTCTCTTTGTTTCTGTCTCCCTATTCCTGTCTTTCTGTCTTTATCTCTATTTTTTTCTCATTCTCTTTCTCTGCATCCCTGTTTTTGTGCCTGTCTCTCTATCCTTTCATATATGACTCTGTATGTCTGTCTGTCTCCCTCCCTCCATAACTGGGGCATTAATTGAAGGTCAGTCATACTGTTTCCTACTTTCCTTAGCATTCAACAGAAAAAAGAAACATTCCTTATTTCTCAATTTCAAGATTAACCACCTCTTCTCATCCAACTCAGAGTAGTCCTTCATTCATTTATAAAGCCATTATTCTAGCAGTTCATTACTTGGGCAGCTCTAGTTATCATTCAGTCCCATTCTATGAATTCCTCCTAATATAAATTTTAATATTTTCCTCCCATTTGCTAAATATTTTAAGATTCTTCATAAGACTTTTCCTATTCTTCACTCTGTCCCTCTTAGATTTTTCTACAAATATAGATATATACATATATATCAATATACATACATACACAGAAATGGACACAGTCAGACAGACAGACAGATAGGTAGACCGACAGATAGATAGATAGATAGATAGATAGATAGATAGATAGATAGATAGATAGATAGATAGATAGACAGATAGATAGAAACGATTTGGTGTATATCTTCTAATCCCCAAGTACAATACAAGCTATTTTCTTTCTACCTCCATATCCATATCCATAGTGCCTTGGTCGTGGTGGATACTTCATAGATACTATTTGGATTACAGGAACAGGATAGGAATGTTAAGTATTTTCACCAACTTCAGTCTTCAAATCAATAAATGTTCACAGATTACCTCGCATGCCAAAAGCCCTTTGCTAATGAAAGCTTTATTTTGTCTATATTTTAATGACTGTTTTACTTATATCTGTATCATTGTTGTATTCCTAAACTAAATGGCTTTCTGTGAGGAAGTCACTTTTGTGGTAGAATAGAAATTCCATGGGATTAGGCATTCTAAATATTCTGTTTCCTGAAGGCAGAATCTGTACTGGTTACTATTGTTTTATGTAATACTTGGCACAATGCTAGGTGCATGACGTAGTTGAATATTAATTCAGGGTAAGGATGAATGGTATTAATTTTAAAAACAAAGAAATTTTGAATCATTCTTTGGTATTTGCACTTGAGAAAATTAAGATAGAATTGTCTTCTTTTTACAGATGGAAGAACAGATGAAACAGGACAATAAATCTACAAGTGAATGAGTCATGAATTAAGACCTACATTATATTAGCAAGAAAGACATGAAAGGAATATAAAGGAATGATTTTATTAGAATTTCTATAAAATTTGAAAGCCTGAAGATTTTTGCCTTGTGCCTAGGACAGATAAAAACATTTTTGTTGATTAAACAACTTTTTTGCCTATAATACCTTCATATAACTTTCCTCATATTTCGAAATATTTCACTAATCATAAATTTCACCATTTGCATGCCTTCTCAAATATATCTTTCAGATGATAATTCATAACACTTTATTTATATCCCATTAACTTTTACGAGCACAATTCCATACTTGGTAAAGGGAGCTCTGCATAATTCAGACATAAATACATCAGCTTTCAAAATAAGACTCTTGCTTTCCAATTGATACTTAAAGTAACACACTCAGACTGGTTGAACCATTTTCTAGCAATCAAGCAGGTTGGTTGATGTTGCCTTCTTGATAAAAAAGAAACCTATTTGGGTGGGAGTGTGTATTTATTTAGTTTATAATGTTTTATTGAATTTTATGTATATGTTTATATTCACACACAAACAAATATACAATGTTCTAAAAATCTTTCAGTATTTAGGATGGCTTGATTATTTAGAGGCGGTAGACTGAGTGCTGAATTTTGCTGAAGTAAGAAAGATTTGACTTAAAATCCAACCTCAGATATTTACTATCTGTTTGACCATGGGCAAGTCACTTAACTTTGTCTATTTCAGATTTTTTATCTATAAAATTATGACAATAACAGTGCCTATTTCCCCATGTTGTAAGGATTAAAATGATATTTGTAAATTATTTTACAAACCTTAGAACAGTGATGGCAATCATTTTAGAGAGCAAGTGACCAAATTGCCACCCTCATGTAGCATGTGAACCCCCCTCACCATATCCTAGACATGGGAGAGAGAAAGTGCTCTCATTGGGCTGCTAAGCAGAGGAATGGGTGATCTCTGCCAACACAACCCTAGTGCACTACATAAATGTTAGCAATTACACATGTATAATACATAATTTAAGAACATATATATATATACCTATTATATATACATATATATAAAACATATATATATGTACCTGGATGTGCATCTAGTTACATATGTATGTGTACATATATATATATATATATATATATATATAATCATATACCCAAAAGTAATGCACACACTTTTGCATCCATACATATTTCAATGCTAATTAAATGTACATGTGAATATATACATGTATATGCATTGGGGCACATATATGTATACATAATATATATATATATATATGTATGTATATATATAGAGATGCATGTGAAGATATAGATGTAAAGAGAGGTAAGATTAACTCTGAATCTATCTCTACACACTCAGATATAACCACTTTCTATGAGAGTCACACACACATAATTTTTTTATAAATTTGACAAAACTGACTTTTTGGAGATACTTGATATAAAAATAGTTTCCCAACTTTATCCTTTTTTTTTTCTAATCTTGGATTAATGAGTTTTGTTCACACAAAATATTTTTAATTTAATCTAAACAAAATTATCCACTTTTAAATCCTGTAATGCTTTCTATGTCTTTTTTTTTATCATAAACTCTTCTTTTATCCAGATCCAGCAGGCAAACTATTCCAAACTTCCCTAATTTACTTATGATGTCACCCTTTCTGACTAAACTATCCATCTTGACCTTGCCTTAGTATATGGTGTGAGATATTGAACCATCCCTAGTCTCTACCATATATTGAAATTTTCCTGAAAGTTGTTTTTTTTTTTGTTGTTGTTGTTACACAGTGAATTTGTGTCCCCAAATCTTGGATTTTTGTTGATTTATAAACATTAAATTACTATGGGTGTTATGTAAATAATGTACCTCACTAGTTCACCACTCTATTTCTTATTAGGTATCATATTATTCTGATTATTATTACTTTCTAATCTAGTTTGAGATATAATTTTCCTAAGCCCCCTTCCATCACACATTTTCATTTTATTACCTTGATTTTTTTTATCATTTAATATTTCAAGTGAATTTTGCCATCATGTTTTCTAGTTGTATAAATAATTTTGGCCAGTTGAATTGATATGACACTGAAGTAGCATAATAATTTAGATTAAATAGTCATTTTTATTCTATTTTCTTGGCCTCTCCATGAGCAATTAATACTTTTCCCAATAGTATAGGACTGATTCTATTTGTGTAAAAAATATTTTATAATTGAGTTTATATAGTTCCTGGGTTTGTCTTGATAGATAGACTAGCAAATATTTTATGTGATCTAAAGTTTCAATTTCAATAGTTTCTTTTTTATTTCACTTTTAGGCCTTGTTAGTAATTTATAGAAATGCTGATGATTTATACAGGATTATTTTATATCCTGCAACTTTGTTAAGTTTATAAATATTTGAAATATTTTAGTTGATTCTCTAGGATTTTCTAAGTATAACATCATATCATTTGCAAAGAATGTTTTATTTCTTTAGTTTGTATTCTAATTCTTTCAAATATTTCCTTCTTATTGCTATATCTAAGATTCCTAGTAAAATATTTAATAATAGTGTTAATAATGGGCATCCTTGTTTCACCCCTGCTCTAACTTGGAAGTGTTCTAGTTTTCCCATTTATAGACAATACTTGCTGATGATTTTAGACAGATACTACTTTTCATCTTAAGGAAATAATTTATTGCTATGTTCTTAAGTGTTTTTTTTTTTCATTAGAAATATGTATTGTATTTTGTGAAAAGCTTTTTTTTTTGTATGGACATACTTGAATGATTTTGGTTGGTTTTGCCAGTTTTCCTAATATTGAGCTATCCCTTCATTCCTGATATAAATCCCACCTAGTCATAATTAATGATTATTGTAATATATCACCATAATCTCCTTGCTAGTATTTTTATTTAAATTTTTATATCAAATTTCATAAAATAGGTTAGTCTACAGGTTTCTTTCTGTTTTTTTTCTCTTCTTGGTTTAGGTATAAGGAAAATACTTGTGTCAGGAGAATAAAAGGAATTTGGTAGGACTTCTCCTTTCTATAGTATTGGGATTAATTGTTCTTTAAATGTTTTATAAAATAATCTTGTGAATATATTGAGCTCTGGGAATTTTTTCTTGGAGAGTTCACTGATGCCTTGCTCCATCTATTTCTCCAAGACAGGTATCTTTAAATATTCTATTTCTCATTCTGTTCGTATGAGCAGTTTATATTTTTATAAATCTTCATCTATATCACTTTGAATATAAAATTTATTGGCATGTAATTAGATATGATAACTCCTAATAATTTATTTAATTTCTTTGTCATGGGTGGTAAATTCACCATTTTCAAGTTTTCTACTCATCATTTTAATTTTCCTAATTTTAGTCAAAATAATTTTATTTTATTCTTTCCCCAATTACATACAAACACTGCTTTCAAAATTTTAAAAGTAATTTTTATTCTTAAATTAACTCCCTGCCTCCATTCTCCCTGGTTAATATGGTAAGCAATGTAATATAGATTTTACATTTTAAAACATTTTTTCCATATTAACCATTTTGTAGAATGAAATTAGACTTGTTTTTCTTTGTCTTTTTCTGACTTAGTGATTGCTAACTCTGTTTCTTGCAGTTGAAGTATAACAAATTCTGTTTCTGATCCTCACCTTAATTGTCTGTGTTCCTCTCATTAAAAGTGATTTTTTAAATAAAAAGCATATATTAGGATTCTTATTTTTGATTCACACTGCTAATTGCATTTTAGGGTTGAGTTCACATTCATATTTACATATATGATAATTAACTTAACTGTATATTTCCCTTCACCTTCCTATTACCTTTTTCATATTCTTTTTCTCTTCTTTTTCCTGGTTTACTTTTGAGAGTCATCTTCCAAAATCCATATTTCTTTCTATCAGTCTCTTCCCTACCCTTTTTTTTTTGTCTCTGTCCCATTTTACCTCACTATTTAGGAAGATAGGATTCTATGTCCAATTCAGTGTATATGTTATTTCCTCTTTCAGTCAATCTGATAAGAATAAGATTCAGTCATTACCCACCACTTATCCCATCTTCCCCTCCATTTTAATAGCTTTTCATTCCTCTTTTAATTGAGATAATTCACCCCATCCTGCTTCTCTGTTTTCTCTTCTCTCACTGTAATCCCCTGTCTCCTTTTTATTTTGATTTTTATAACATCCCATTGTACTTAATTCCCATCTACATCCTCTGTCTCTATATTCCTTCTAACTATTCTAGCTTTGATTAAGTTGATAAGAATCATAAGTATTTTATTCCCATGTAAGAATATTATTGAATCCTTTTTCATTTCTCTTTCCTGATTACTATCTCATGCTTTTCTTGAATATTATGTTTGAATGTAAAATTTTCTATGCAGTTCTGATCTTCTCATTAGGGATATTTGAAAGTTCTCAATTTCATTAAATATCATTTCCACTTAAAAATATTTGCTCATTTTCCCTAGCCAGGTTGTTCTTGGTTATAATCCTGTCTACATTATTCTCTGGGATTTCTTTTCCAAAATTTCCCAATACCCTTCTAATTTGATTTTTTAATTTTTTCTGCTATTTACTTTTATTTTTTTTTAGATCTCAAAGATTTTCCTTATTTCTTCTTGGAATTCTTGAAGGGCTTGAGTCACATCTGCATTTATCTTTGATTATTTGCTTTTAGATCTTTTCAAGTTATTATTTTTCTTTCTGTTTTCATGTTTTGCACTTTCCTAACATCTTAATTTTGAACTTTATGTTTTTTATAGGCTCTGTTTATCTTCATGACTAATAGTTACCCTGAATTTCTGTAACTCAGTATGGCATCCTGAAGTTTTTTTGCTATTTTTTAGGGAATATATCCAGATGCATATTTGGTCATTTTCTCCTGCTTTGTCTTTTTCATAAGGAACCCCTGCTCCCTCATGGCTATGACTCCTCATCTCCAACTTCATATGAAGTTCTAGAACTGGATAATGATCTACAGAGCTGCCAAATGTCACTGCATCCTGCACCTGGAGCTAGCACAAGTGTCTCTAGAATCTTTCTGATTAGGTATTTAATTGCCTTACAATTCCTGTGAATTCGATATGCCCAGTGATCCCACTGATGCTTCTACAGCTATTTTATCTGAAACCTATTGATAAGTCAGCTTCCACAAGAATTCATGTAATTTGATCATATCCAGCCTCTACCCAGTGTCTACAGAGATCTCTTTCTAACTATCTAAGATTCCCAGAGCTGGGAAAATGACATTAGCTTTCTGTTTTTTTTGTTTTTTTTTTTGCTCAGAATGCAATTTACTATTTTCAGTGACTGTTTTGTAGGATAGAATTTGGTGAAAGTTTTTAAATTGTGACATTTTATCTATTATCTCAACTTTCCCCCCAGAATTAGCAAGTATGAATTTTGATAGATGTTACTTAGAATTGCCACATATGTTTGGCAGCAATTGAAAACACCATGACAGAAAGACCAACAAGATGATGAGTTGGTATTCAGTTTTTTATTTCACTTTAGTTTCCCATCTTCTTGTCATTATAACATTTTCTGCATCTGGTACATTATTTAGTAGAGAAGAGATAAGTTCCTTTAAAATACATTTCACTTTTCTTCCCTGAGTTGGAATAGATAAATTAAAACATTTTGACTTCATTGTTTCAATTTTCTTTAGTGAAAGTTCTGCCTATAACTAATAAGATCATAATCTTTCCAAGATTTTGTAGGCATTTTTAATTATAAGAAGTAATTTCAGGGAAATATAGTTACTATATAGTTATTAAAAGAGTTATTATAGGAAAAACAGCAACAACACTGGTCATTCATAGTCAAGTCAAAGTAGTCATCAAATTCTAATTTTTCCAAGTTTATCTTGATATTTTATATCTTCATTCAATGGCAATTTATATGCATTGCCTGTCTCTTTAATAGGACTTTTCAGAGCTCAAATTCTGCTATTCCATTCCATAATAAAAGAAGACAAACATCCCCTGATAGGGACATTTAAGTAAGATTTTCATGGAAGATTTATACTTTCAAATGAAAGTATAAATGTATTAATTTTTGTGTAACATCTCAAGAAATCTATATGTTTGTGATTTTCCTAAAATAATTTCTCACTACAAGCATTTAAAGACATTTATACCTCAGGAAAGCCACAATGTTTAGCAAAGCCTACTCCCTAGATGGATCATGGGAATGTCAGGGACATAAATAGACATCTTTATTCCCTTATTCTATCATCTTTTTCCAATGGAAACTATAATTCTTGTCCAAAGGTGAAACAAGTCAAAGGAAAACCCAAGCTTTATATGCAATATTTGACTTCCTTTCAACCAAATGTCAATTCCCACATGAACTCATAGATTAAAAAGAAAAGAAACTCATTTATCCAAATTGGTAACAAAACTGAAACCAGAGAAAGTATACATAGGAAGATGTATACTATATAATATAAAGGCATTCTACAAGAAGCTTATTATTCTTTTAAGCAAACAATTTCTGTTTACATCAACCATTTTCTCTTTCAAATTTAGAGGCCAGCAGCATTTTAAATAACTAGAGAAGAATATGGCTGAAGACATGTGAGGAAAGAGATCTCTTCTATATAACTCTTTATAACCCCCTCTTGGAGGCATGGGCATTTATCTCCACCAATGAAGAGAGTCTCATATCAATTAATTTTGTGATTCAGGTTATATACATGAGATGTTATGGGAGGCAAAATGCCACAGTAGATAGCAACTTGCAAAGTTAGCAAAATTGGATTTAAGCCCTGCACCCAAAAGGTACTTTGTATATGACCTTGGCCAAGTCATTTAATCTCTTAATGCTCACATCAGCTCCTTAAATTTAGAAGTTGCAAAACAAGTGCTGATTTGTACCATAAGAAAACTGCCTCTCTGAGAGTTACTTGTATTAATGTAATTACAGATCTAATCCCAACCAAAATAAAGTTTGCTGAATAGGCACTTCAAAGAGACTGTTCAGGGTCTCTTAGGTGGAAGCAAAAAAACACTAAATATTACTCAGGGAATATTTCCATGTTTTGCTCTCCTAGTAACTGCATAGCTTAAGTTTGGATGACACCAAAGTATATTACCATTGGTGATTTGAAGACATGAATGACTCAAAAGTTATAACCTAACAAAATGATGACCAGGAAATCCTGTGGCACAAATGAAGGATAAAAGATGCAGAGGAGTAATACATTAATGTATCCAGAATATCAAAAGACCTGTTATCAGTTATCTCTGGAGGACTATATCAATGACAAGGATTGAAGGGGATAAGAGGATGATAGAACATGATACCAAGGGGAAAATATTGCTCTAGAATAGATTCAAATTCTACTCCTTTTGTTACTAAATGTATAAATTTGGGGAAGTCACTTAACCTTTTTGGACTTCTTTAAGATGAAAAAGTTGCATAAAATAATCTCTCCCATTTCTCCTATTCCTAATCTATAATGCATATTCCTATTTGCTTTAAAGGGGAGTAGCAATAATGAAAGCATCCTAAATCAGCACCTCATTGCTGCTTATTCAAAGTAAATATTTTTTTCTCCAAGGAAAATTATTGTTTACTACAATTATTACTACCATTATTATATAGCAATATAGATTAGGCATTTAGCCTAGAGTCAGGAAAACCCATCTTTCTAATGATAAAAATGTTTTTTTCATTTGGCAACTGAGACAGAACTGAATGCAGTCAAAAGATTCACAGGAGAATTATTTTCCCAGTCTTTCTTCTGTTTGATCAAATGAGGAAAAATTGCTTAAAGGGCAGTTAGATGGTACAATAAATATAGCACCAGTCCTGGAATCAGGAGAACTCATCTTCCTCAGTTCAAATCTGGCTTTGCACACTAACAGCATGATCCTTGACAAGTCACTTAATCCTGCTTGCCTCAGTTCCTCAGCTGTAAACTGAGATGGAGTAGGAAATGGTAAACCATTCTGATATTTTTGATGAGAAAAACCTAAACATGATCATCAAATGTTGACATTACTAAAGAACCACAACAAAGTATCTACTACTACAAACCTATAAGTCTATAAAAAGCAGCTGTGAAGGTTTAGACATAATAGAGTTAAATATACACAATTTTCCTATTTCTTTCCATAAAACCAGCAAAGTATGAATACATATAAGTTCTTTCTTTAGAAACATAGTCTACTAGAATAGAAAAATGGTAGAATTACAACCATTACCTATGGCTCTTTATGAAAATAGACAAATTGATTCCTGAATTTTTATTATTATTAAGATTTTTTATGTAAATTTACATTCTTAACTGTCAACCCTATAATTTGATAAATTTCAGAATCTTTTCTCAGCAGCCCATCCTGTTAAAATAACAGTGAATATGAATGCAAAATTTCCATCAGATCCTATAACCTCTGCCTGAGTTTCACAACCTGTCAAGCAGTGACATGTGGTACAACTTCATAAGCAATTTGCCATGCAGAAAGCAAAGCTGATAGCAACAAGTAATGTATTGATCTTTTTTTGTGGATTATGAAAAATCTGGGAAAAGAACCATTAATTGTTTTAATCAACATGTGTCTACCAAAGAATATCAAAAGTTTGCCTTTCTTTTCTTTTTTTTTCATTAAATGAATGGCAAGTCAAAAATTGTGTGAAGCTCAGGGTATCCAAAATATTCTGATTGTTAGCCTTGATTCAATCTGTTGAAAGTGATTATCAGTTTATGTCTCTTATAGCATAATAGGTTAGAAAAAATAATAACTTATATAAATTTTCTTCAGACACAAGTAATTTATTGCTTTAATCACAATTGACATTTTTAAAATAAAAGAAAAATAAAATAAACACTATGCCATTTTACGTAATAAATTTAAATATAAATCTACAAAGATAAGTATAAAAAAGAGTGCTGAGATTGTCAAAATTCTTCAGATATTCAAGAGTGAGAGAAAAAAAGGACAGACTTCCAAAAGGGAAAAAAGAAAGCCAAGGAGTCGAAGATAACAGAGATCTTATAATTTGTAAAAGATACATTTTTCATAGAATCATAGCATTTGAATATAGTACAGGATCTTTGATTTCAACTCTTTCCCAAATAGAAAACTTCAAGGCATTTCTTGTGCTTATTATTTTGGTTATCCATAATTCCCTTTGCTCTGTTCTTGTTCACATTCCCTACTCCTAGGTCACTCCCTAATCACCCTTCATCATTGTACTTCAAACATCATAATGGGAATGCCACGTTATAGAGCAAACCAACTCCTAACTACATTCATTAATACTTGCAATGAATCACTAAGTACATATTGGGGTTTCAAATCATATCGACATAAATATTCTCATAAAATTTAAATCAATCCAGAAAACTCAGGTAGATAGCCAAGCATAGCCTATTCTCACTTTTCTCTTAGACTAACTAGTTTAAGCACTGTCTTGTGTATCATTCTTTTCTTGTTTGAGCCAGGTCCTAGTACTTCCTACCATTTTTTTTACTTTTTTTATACATTTGTATTTTCTCCATCATTAGGCTATAAGCTCTTTGCTGACAACTAATATTTGATTTTTATCTTTGTATTGCAACTAACTAGAATAATGCTTAGGAAATAAAGGAGGATTAATCATTACTTGTTGATTGACTCTATGCTAGGCACTCTGAAAAAGAACAGAATTGCTTCCATTAAATTCCTGTCAAATAGCTTCTTACCCCCTACTTGATGATCATAAATAAAAAGAAAAAACATACTTTCTAAAGCAGTCATTTCACTGTTAAATATAATTGTTAGTAAAATTTCTTTACATATGGTTCAGTCCATAAATATTTATTAAATATCCACTATGTGCCAAAGATCATACAAAATCCTAAGAATACTAAGAAATACAAAAGATAGGCCCTATTCTCAAAGAATTTATAGTATAAAAGGAAATAGAAGATGCAAATAACTATGTTTAAAAAAATAAAAGCAACAATTAAATATGGAGGGAATGCACATGAATTAAGGGTGATCAGGAAAGGCTTCCTGTAGGTGGCACCATGAATAAAGCACTGGGCCTGAAGTCAGGAATACTTATCTTCATGAGTTCAAATCTGAACTCAGATATTTACTTAGCTGGGTGATTTGGGGCAAGTCACTTAACCCTGTTTTCATTAATTCGTTTTCTTTGAAATGAAATGGAGAAAGAAACAACAAACCTCTACAGTATCTCTGTAAAGCAAACCCCAAATGGGGTCACAAAGAATTGAACACAACTAAACAACAAGAAGGTCTATGGTTTTCTCTGATTCTGAAAGAAGTTGGAGAATGCAAAAGGTGGAGATGAGTACAGATAACATTTCAGACATGAGGAATAGTCAGAGAAACTGTCCTGAAACATGAGAATGTATCTTATTTTAAGAACAATCAGAATGACAATGTCACTGGATCATGGAATATAAACAGATTAAAATATAAGAAAACCAAAAAAGTATGCAATGACAATGGTAGTTAATGAAGAACTTTAAGTGCCAAATAGGACTCTATATTTGATCCAAGAGGTTATATGGACCTATTATTTTTTTTATTTTTTTAATTTTATAGTATTTTATTTGATCATTTCCATGCATTATTCATTAAAGACAAAGATCATTTTCTTTTCCTCCCCCCACCCCCCCGTAGCCGACGTGTGATTCCACTGGGTATCACATGTGTTCTTGATTCGAACCCATTGCCATGTTGTTAATATTTGCATTAGAGTGTTCATTTAGAGTCTCTCCTCTGGACCTATTATTTTTGAGGAGGAGTTGGGTGGAGGTACTGGAGAGAGACTTGAACTTAATGGAGATTACTTTGACAGCTGAATGTAAAATGGATTAGAGTAGGGAGAAACTCATCACAGGAAAACCAATCAATAGGCTATTGAAATAGTAAAGCCATGATGTCATAAGAGTCTGACTAGAAAGAGAAAAAGTATCACTTAGGAGAGTTATTAAGGTAAAATCTGAAGGCAATAAGGCAACTGTATATGCAAGATAAGAAAGGGTGAGTCATCAAGGATGATGCCTAAATTGAAATCTTGAATGCTAGAAGCAAGTGGTATATTTATCATTAAAAATAAAATTAAGAGAAGCATACTGTTTGGGGAGAAAATAATAAGTTTGGTTTGGAAAATGTGTAGATGAAGATGCTTGTGAAACATATAGCTTGAGATGTCCAATAAAGCATCTGGAGGTCATAGGGATGAATAATGGATAAATATATTTGAGAATCATCAGCATAGATATGAAAACTGAATCAATGAGAGCTGACAAAATCCCCAAGTGCTATTTATTGTGTTTTTTAGTCATATCCAAATATGTAACCACATCTTTTGGGCAGAGATACTAGAATGGTTTAACCATTTCCTTCTCCAGCTCATTTTACAGATGAGGAACTGATGCAAACAAGGTTAAGTGACTTGCCCAGGTTCACATATCCAGTAAGTGTCTGAATCTGGATTTGAAGTCAGGAATATAAGTCTTCCTGACTAGAGCCAACACTCTATCCACTAAACCTCCTAGTTGTCTAAACAAATTAAATAGTATAGAAGAAAAAGAGAAAAGGGATCAGGGGAGAGTTATATGGCAAAGATCCTAGAGTGGTTTACTCTCTCCATCTCAAGTAGATTAAGATAAAGAGAAATTAAGTAATTAGGATCACACAGCTAGTATCTGAGCCTCCACTTGAACTCAAGCTTTCTTCACTCCAGGTCTAATGCTCTATCCACTGAGATACCTAGTTATCTAAACAAATTAAATAATATGGAAGATTAAGAGAAAAAGGATCAAGACACAGAGATATTTACAAGTTAAACAGCATGACCAACATGAAAATCTAGCAGAGGAGGATGCTAAGTGGTAAGGCAGCTAGGAGCAGAACTGGGAGAAAACAGTAACACAAATATGAGATTTGAGGTTATCAAGTAAAGGGCATAATAGAATCAATGGAGAGCAGAAAGGTCAAGTAGAATAAAAATTGATATAAGGTTATTAAATGTGGTTACAGAGAAATCATTAGTAATTTTGGAGGGTGCAGGATCAATTGAATTATTAGCTCTAAAATTAGAAGGCAAAAAATTAAGAACCGTGTATTTCTGCCTGGAAGTTCTCCACAAAATGGAGGACAGGTATGGGGCAGTCACCATAAGAAAAGCAGGTATCAATTGAGAATTTTGGATGATGGGGAAGTTGAGAAAAACAAAACCAAAAATATTTCTTCAGTTATCAATGGATCCAAGATTTGCTATTCGACATTAATGTGAAAAGAAAAACAAAGCTGAGAATCAGATTATGCTATTGTTCTTTTTTAATTGTAGTCTCATACTGATGCACATCTTAAAGTTAGATAATATTCCCAACCACAGACTTTTTTATATGGATCTATCTATATCTCATAATTCTCAATTTTTGCCATTTTTTCTGGAATTTTTCTAGAACTTTAATATGTCCCAACTTTCTTTATATTTCATTTAATAGGCTGAATTGGTAAATATCCTACTGCATCAGAATTATTAGTAAAATTTGAAATAAAAAATCAATGATATTTTTCTTGTGTTAATCAATTTGTGACTTCATTTCATATTGACATTATTTGTAATCAGTATTTTTTTTTTGCTTTAGCCATTATCTGCAGTAGTTCCCTCATCTAATAATCAATTAATTTCTCAAAAAAAAGGAAATTGGATAACTGGCATGACATATTTTTCATGAAGCTAAGTTAATAAGTAAAACTCTTTCTTCCTCCCTCTCTCTCTCTCTCTCTCTCTTTCAAACTTTTTAATTATCAGAAATTCTATGACCTATAGAATTTATTTTTTTCCTTGTTTTGAAATATTGTTTCAGTCCCTTACCCTGTTATATTTCTTGCTTTTTCTGTGTGACTTCAAAAATCATTCTTATTGGGATGCAACTAAAGCAATATTGAAGTGACATCATATAGATCTAAATTCTTATATCAATAAAGCAGAAAAAGAGTAGATTAATTAATTGGAATTGGAACTAAAAATGAAAAAAAATTAAACCTTCATATAACCATCAAATTATAAATTCTAAAAATCAAAGGAGATGTGATGGAAGAAATTTGGGCAAAGACAAAATTGGATCTGCAAAGCAAGAAGTGCTCAGAACATTGGAACACACATCATTGGGGATTGGCAAGAGAGATAGTTCTGTGGAAGTTTTGAAAAAGGAGGGACAGTTGGATCCCCAGGTGCCTAAGATTCATTCTTCTTCTGTCTGAAGGTGGTTGATGACATACTTTCATCTCCTCTCTGGCCATTACCTTACTACTTCCACTGTGAATTGAAAGAATAGTCAGTCTTGCCCAGAAGAGACTCTGGCAGAGTTATTGCCATTTTTCCTCTGAGAAAATATTTTACTTATTTCTGTTGTAGAGACTTATTTTTTCAAAGCCATCAATCAGGGTTATAATTCTGATTTAGGGACATCTTTTTTCCCTCTATCCTAACCCCACCCATATCTCCTGCTCCCAAAGAATAAATAGATACTTCAGCTAAATAACTTAGTGTAAAGGGTTTTGTTACTAGAGAGAAGAATCAACTTGCCATCTGTGAAGGAAATCTCCATTAGGCTTGCTCAGAGGGAAAAGAACAGGAAGTGGAGAGAGGAGGGGCCCAAGATTCAGCCTCTTTCTTTTACTTACTTCCTGGTGCACCATCTTTAAATTTCCCCATTACATTTCACCAGTTTTCCCTCTAGTACAAAGAGATTAAAAAAATTGAAAGGAAGGAAACCATCAAACTAATAAATAAGACAAGGAATTGGTTTTATAAAAAGTCAATTAAATAGTGAAACTATTTATTAATTTGGTCAAAGAAAAAACAAAACCAAATTACCAGTATAAAAGATAAAAAGAGTGAGATTACAAAAAATAAAGAAGAAATTTAAGCCAAAATATCTGATAATCTAAATGAAATAGACAAATATTTAAAGAAATATAAATTACCCAGATTAATAGAAGAGAAAAAAAGAACACATAAACAAATCCATCTCATAAAAAAATATTAAACAAACCATCAGTGAACTCCCTAAGTCCCAGGGCTCAATGGATTTATAAGTTCATTCTACCAAACATATGAAGAACAATTCCAATATTACATAGACTATTCAGAAAAATGGATGAAGGAGGAACTCTAACAAATTCCTTTTATGACATGAATATAATACTGATCCCCAAATCAGGAAAAAAGAAAGAAAACTATAGACCAATATTACTAATGAATATTGATGCAAAAATTTTAAACAAAATTAGCAAAAAGCTAGGTTTCCCTGCTCCCCACCTTCCTCAAGTGATGGTATGTGCTTCCTCACCCAGAAACAATAATCCAAAACTGTGACCCAGATCTTCGTGTGATTTTTAGATTTTCCCCATCTTGCTTAGTCTAGCACCCAGGAATGTACACATCCACACTACAGTGTCATGTGCTAGCAAGTGACAAATCAGAAACAACTGACTGTCCCCTAGGCTGTCCTAAACCAAGCTTGAGCCACCATTGGCACATGTGAGATGCAGGAAGTGCTGTAGAGAACTGCCTTTGGAGTTCTCAGGACTTCCTGTGAGGAGGTTGGGTGCCAGTTCGATCCTGGAACTGGAGCGTGGAGTGATAAGACTGACTCCCTTTTCCTTGGCTCTCAGGGGAAGGCCTCCCTTGGCCAAAGCCTTGAACTCCTGCCTGGATCAGCTTGAGCCAGAGCAGTTTAAATTAACTCTTTTTTTTCTCTCTCTCCTTCTTAATTTCTTCCTCCTATTTTAATTAAATCACCATAAAATTCCATTATGACTTCAATGTTTCACTTAGGATTTAAGAAATTAAATTCTTGGTGACCAATAAATTTTACATTCAGTCTCAACCAAAAATTTAACCCTTACATGTGTATGACCAGTACAACAAGACTCTTTCACCGAAAGGCAGGGAAGAGACCCATGTCATCTCCCTCTGAGAAAATTTTCTGAACCCATTATGACTGTGGCTAAGAGCTCAGGAAGCCATTGCTACTGATTCAGTCACCCTGAAAGCTTGTTTCTGTGGTGGGGGCTGACTGCTCATTTTGCTTTGTACTGCATTTCCACCTAATAGATCTTCTAAACTGTTTTGAGCTGAAAATTTATTTCACTCTCACTTTTGTGGGTTATGTTGTTCCAAAATTCATTATATAACTATAGATCACTATATAGATAAAACTATATAGCTTTCAATATCTATGACTATACTATAGTTATTTGGAAGGTAATTTGATAGTAATAAGGTGAGTCTGTGTACCTTCTCCACCATCTTGGCTCTGTTCCCTTGATTTAACTCAATTTTATACTGAAAGGAGAAAATCAAATTTTCCATGGTCTCCTTTAGTACATTATGTTAGATAAAGTTCTCTCCTATGTAGAGTATTAATAGAACACTACACTAAAGAATTAAACAGCGTGAAGAGACTGGAATGCATTGCAACTAGCCTTTTTAGAAGTACTCACATTGATGAAATCAGTAATTTTACTTTTGAATTAGCTAAATCTGATATTAAATTATAACTTAATTTCTATGTAAATTAAAACAACTCTGAGGTACTACCTCATAACTATCAGATTGGCCAGTATGACAGTAAAAGAAAGTGATAACTATTGGAAGGAATATGGCAAAATATGGACCCTAATTCATTGTAAATGTTTTTGTGAACTAATCCAACCATTTTGAAGGGCAATTTGTAACAATGTCCTGAGCCCTATAAAATTGTGCATACATTTTATCCTGCAATATTACTATTTGGTCTACCAAAGAGATCATAAAAGGGGGGATCCTAATTGTACAAATATATTTATAGTAGCTCTTTTTGCATTGGCAAAGAATTTAAAATGGAAGGAAAGTCTATCAAATGGGGAATGGCTGAACAAATTGTCCTATATGTTAGTGATAAAATCTGATTGTGCTATAAGAAATGTTAAACAAGACAATTTCTGAAAAGGCTGAATTGATTTAAATTAGCTGTTGCAAAGTTAAATAAGCAGAACCAGGAGAACAGTTACAACAATATTATATGAAAATCACCTCTAAAAGACTTAGCTTCTCTCAGGAATATGATGATCTAGTACAATTCTGAAGGACATATGACCAAGAATGCTATCCACCTACAGAGAGAGATCTCTTGAAATCTGATACAGATCAAAGCAGATGATTTTTTAGATTAGTTTTATTTATGGTTTTATTTTGGTGTTTTGGTTTCCTATGAGAATTCTCTTATAGTGACCAATATGGAATTATATTTTGCATGATGATGCATGTATAATCCAGTTCAGGTCACTCACCTTTCCCCCCCTTTTTCATGGACTTCTTTGCTAGCAGCAATGCAATGATCCATGAAAATTCTGAAGGACTTGTGAGAAAGAACCCTATCCATATTCAGAGGAAGAACTGTAGGAGTAAAAACACAGAAGAAAAACAACTGCTTGATGACATCAGTCAATGGGAATATGATTGGGGATGTAGACTTTAATCAATCACTGTATTGCAAATAATAAAATGGAAATGGGTCTTGATCAACAACAAATGTAAAACCCAGTGGAATTGTTCATTGGCTATGAGAGGGTTTTCGGAGGAGATGATGGAAAGAACATGAATTATGTAACCATGGAAAACTATTCTAAATTAGTTAATTAAAGAAACTTAATGAAAGGGAAAATAAATTTGACTAATAATTAAAAGAAAAACAAAAAATAAAAAAAACATTTCTGATTTATGCAGAATTATTTTTTGTAGTTTTGATATATTTTACTTGTTTCTTTTGGCCTCTTCTTCCATCTAACTCTTTGTGGTATTGCTGGGGATAAAACAAACAAACAAACAAAAAAACCTATAAGATAAGACCTGGATATTTCCATTATACCATACTATTTTCTGCCTTTGTTTTTTTCATAGCAGCTACATTTCATTTCATGGCAGGTGCAAGTTGTATAATTTTTTTCCCTCTGCCTACCCCCACCTAAATGCTCTCTAGCTTTGTAATGTTAAGTTAATACTGCAGGGGGAAAAAGAAATGCTTTAATTACTTTATTGAGAGAAAACAAACAGGTTCTGCTAATTGAAATTAGATGTTTGTAAAAACAAAATTATGGAAAACAACATAGTACAATATTTATTTTCTAGTGCAGTTTTATCAGAATCTATCATGCATTTTACTCAAACTTCAATACTTCCAAAAAAAAGAAAAAACAATGAAAGATTTAAAAATATGTTCATATATATTATATTATTTCCTATTTATTCAAAGTTGTATTAATCAGATTCAATGGTAGGATCTACTATTTCAGGTTAAGAAACCATATTCAGTGAAGCTAGTCATTTGTCAGTTATGGTAAGTCTCCCAGAACTTCAACAGATTTAAAGACATAATTATTTTCTGAGGTGGTCATTTTTAAGGCCAAAAAACAAACAAACTAACTAAAAATCAAGTTATAAGTGATATATAAAGCCTATTGATTATATTGAGGGAGGACTTTATATTTATGTTATGGAGAATTAAAATATTCAGTCACATAAATTAATTTGTTTTGTGAACAGGATGTCTGGACTATAGTATTGGAGTTTTGGTGCTAGTCTCAATTATAATGTCCTGAGAAGTCAGACCATATATACTATAGGATGCAAGTTATGATCCACTTTATGACAGTGAATACACATCATGCCCCTATAGTAAGGTAACATTATAAGGGAAAGATGTGGGTTCATTATCATATAGATATTAGCAGATATAGGCAAATAATTGAACAAATTATATTTGCACCCTGATTTATAAGAAACTACCGACTGTCAGGATCCAAGAATAGTCTTGAAATCAGGAATACAGTAATTAAGAATATCCTGAGAAACCATCCAATTTTGCTAAAATTAACATTTTTGAAGTATGAACACTAATTTGTAATATATTGTAGCAGTCACAAAAGAATCAGACAATTTATTTGCTCAGTGAATTTAAAATCTAATATTGTATGTAATTGAAACCTTAGGTAGCATCTTTTGATTTGACTGTGCCAGGAGAATCATAGAAAGCAGTTAAATATAATAGTGAGGTTAATAAGGAAAGACATAGTAGGACAGCTATGTGAGAGGCTATGGCTATGTCATAGTCATAGTAAGGAGTGAAATTAGGATTCCTAAAAAAGTACTGAAGAAGAAAATCGTTGACATTACAGAAGTGGCAAAGCTGTTAAAATAAATGGCATTCTTAAAATATAATGGAAAATATTATTTTAAATTAGATGTTACAAATAGTGAAGGAAATTCAAAATATTGTATAAAGTTTAAAAATGTAAATCTCAACAAAACAACTATTATTGAAGACAAAGATAATTCATTCAGTCTAAAAATGAATGGTTTCTCAATGAAACATAAATCAATAAGCCTGGATTTGGGGAAATCAAAGTACAAACCTGTTTGGAAATTTGGAATTAGAGAACAAATTGAAATTATTTTATGAAATACAAAAAAAATGAGAAAAAGGAAACTGAAGTTTGACACATCTGTAGATATGCCTGCAAGCTGGAGATCTTGTCCATTAATTTTCATTTTTTTCCCTAAAAAAATGCAAGTGTGCAGAAAGAGAAGACTCATTTACCAGTGGGTGCCAATGATCATCAATCAGGGTGACGCTGTAAAAATGAATATTAAAGAGAAGTATATAATCTGATATAATGAAATGGAAAGAAAGTGAATGGCTCACCAACTTTCTCATTCTCTAAATCTGAAAACATTTAGAAAGTAAAAGATGTCTTATTGGTTAAATAGTCATTTCCATTGATTCCTGGAAATGACTTTAAAAGTAACTTTAATTTTTTTTTCTTCCAAACAGTCTGAAAGGTGGGGTGATGTCTTAATTTGAACAAGCTAAAATTTAGAAGATACTATTATATTTAAACATATAATATGGTAATATAATAAAATTTAAATATATCAGAATATATTTAATATTTACCATATTTCATAAATATATATGTTTATACATATTTACCTTTCATCTTAGAATCAATACTGTGTATTGGTTCCATGGGAGAAGAGTGGCAAGGGCCAAAGTGGTAATGTGATTTGCCCAGGTTCTCATAGCATGTAATTATTTGAGGTTAGATTTGAACTCAGGACCTCCTATTTCTAGGCCTGAACCAATGAACCACCTAGCTAGCTCCATAAATAGGCTACTTTAAATACCACCTAGACACCTAGGAGAATCCATGGATAGAGCTCTAGGCCAATAGTCATTAGAAACTGAGTTCAAATCCAGTCTCAGATGCATGGTCATTGGGTGACCATGGGCAAGTCACTTACATTTTTGCCTCAGTTTTCTTATCTAGATATGAGCTGGAGAAGGATATGATAATAATTTTAGTATCTTTAACAAGAATACTATAGATGGGGTCATTGGAAGTTGGACACAACCAGAAAATGAGTGAACTGAAAGAACCACTTGATTTGGGAGGAAAAAAAGAGGAAAACTATAGACTTAGGACATATACATAAAGTACATTATAAAATTAAATGACATTATTTCTTTAAATCAGAATTCCACTAGTGAAGGTCAATTAAAAATGATGACATGGGTGGAATGGCTCATTCTTATCTTGTCTTCACTTTATAAAGATCTAGTCTGGTAATCTAGATGTAGATATATATTGAAATACATGCATCTATATCTAAAAAAACCCAAATCTAGATATGAACACATATATCCGTTCACACACACCCACACCCCCCCATATATATATATATATATATATATATATATATATATATATATATATATATATATTTAGAATAAGTCATTAGCCTATAGATAAAGTTCCTCAAGATTCAAATATTAGATGGATAAAGTTTCAGAATTTTGAATTCAAGAGTTACTTTGGCATGCAAATCATCCATTTTTAACCAGAAGAGGAACAATGTACCTGAAAATTGCTCATATAACCTTTTTTCTGAAAGCCCTCATGAGAAGATGAACACATGACCTTCCAATTGCTCATTTCATTTTAATAGCTTTACTTTTTATGAAGTTTTTGATTTATGTGAATATGATCTGCTTCTCCACAATATACAAGCATTTCTACTCTGGGTGCCTTTTGAAGCCAAGCAAAGTTATATCAAAATTAAAATTCCACATGGTAGCTCTCAATTATTTCAAGACAGCTTTTATATTCTATGGTGTAGCAAGGTAGCAGGAGTGGATAGAATATGGAGTCTGGAATCAGGAGTGGCCTGAGTTCAAATATATATCCTCAGAAACTTACTAGTTGGGTGACATGTGCAAGTCATTTAACCTAGTTGCCTCCCCTTTCCTTATCCATCAAATGATCTGAATAAGGAAATGGCAAACCACTTCAGTATATTGCCAAGAAAAACCTCGAGTGTTCACAAAAAGTCTGACATAACTGAAAATTACAGAACACCAATAACAAAATCATATTCTATATAATCCAGCACTTCTCTAGGCTTAAAATCCCTTGATCTTTCTATGGTTTATCAAATGACATAAAAGTGAAAGCAATAATGTATTCCTTTACTCTGGATGTTATTCATTTTATCCATTTTTAAAGTAAGAGGTGGCTCCTAGAACTGAATGCAAAGTTTTATGGCCTAGAAAGAGGGTGGGAAAGGGAGGGTCATTACCTCTTAATTCTTAGGTTATATGTCTCTCCATGAAGACTGTTTTAAGATATTTTTTCCTACCCAGCTACATCACTGAATTGATTGAAGTTCAATAAAAATTCCACTTAAAATTACATTTCCTGGCCCTGTACCCTCCATATTGAATCTAGAATGTTATATTTAAAAACATTCAATACCATTCTTTAAATTTATTTCCATTAAGTTTCATTAAAATGCATGATTTACATTGCATTTGTTCCAACCTGTCAAGATCTTTATTAATACTCTTGCAGTACATTACTCTTCCCCTTGTGTATTATCTACATATTTGAAAAGAAGTCATCTATGTTTTTGCTCCCAACAGGTAAAAAAAAGAGCAACCAACTGAGGTACCCAGAATATTCTACTAAAGTCCTTCTCCTTTATGGATATCCAATAAACAATGATTATTAGGGTATTTCAATTTAACCAGTTTATTATTCACCTGATAACATTATCATCTAGCCTACCCCTTGTCATTTTTCTCCAGAAAAATAGTATGAAATTATTTATCAAATAAACTACCAAAATTTAAGTAAACTGTTCACAGCTGATCTACTATCTTAAAAACTCTGTCCCCAAAAACAAATGAATTTTCTATGACATGATACCCTTGAATCCATATAACTGTCTTGTGGCAATCATTTATTTTTAACTATTTCAGTAACATTGATTTAATAATATATGCTTTGTTTTTATAGGAAAAATGCTTTGCTCAATCTATAACCTTTTGAAAAATAACACCACTAGAGGAAAAATGGTTGTTTTCTCCAATCCTGAAGCAGCAGCAGCAGTGGATATAGTAGTGGTGGTGATGGTGGTGGTGGTAGTAGTAGTAGGAGGAGGAGGAGGAGGAGGAGGAGGAGGATGAGGAGGATGAGGAGGATGAGGAGGAGGAGGAGGAGGAGGAGGAGAAGGAGAAGGAGAAAAAGCTAGCACTTTTTTAGTGCCTTTTATGTATGCAAATAATTTTATAAATATTATAAGCCACCTTTGTCATTAATTACTACCAATATATTCATTTGACAGAGGAAGGCAATAAGGCAAGCAAATTAACTGACTTACTGAGGGAATACAACTAGACAGTGTCTGAGGCTGGATTTGAACTGAGTTTTTCCTGACTCCAAGATCAGCAGTCTAACAATTTTATTAATTAGTATACTTCTTTTATTAATAAATATTATTTATACATTAGTGAAAATGGTTTAGAGAATGGATTAAAATTTATAAGAATGCAAAACATTCCCCAATTGATTAATGGGCAAAGGATATAACAATTCTCAGATGTGGAAATTAAATCATTAAAATATTTTTTTAAAAAACATGTTTAAATCACTATTATTTAGAGAGATGCAAATTAAAACAACTCATTAGACAAGCTAACATAACAAAAAGGGGAAAATGATAAATGCCAGGGGGGATATGGAAAAACTGGGACATTAATTCACTGCTGGTGGAACTGTGAAATAATACAATCATTCTAGAGAATAATCTGGAACCATGCTCAAAGGGCCATCAAACTGTAAATGTCCTTTGAAGCTGCAAAACACAGCTGGGTCTGCATTTCAAAGAGATTAAAGATAGGGGAAAAGAACCAATCTATACCAAATATATTTATAGCAGCTTTTTTTTTTGGTGGTAATGAACTAGAAACTTAAAGAATGCCCATCAACTGGGAAATTATTTAAAAAGTTATCATCACTGTACCATAAGAAAAGACAAACAAGATAGTAATGGGAAAAATGAACCTGGAAAGACTTACAGAAATAATATTTCTATTGTGACAGTATCATGGAACAATCAATATCTTAAGAATCAGGAAGACTCACTTTTGAATTTATCCTTATATTTATTAGTTATACTAATGCAATCAAATCATTAACTTATTTATAAGCCTTAGTTTCTTAATCTAAAAAATAATGCTTTCAATAAAGCATCTGATATCCAAGTATTTTAAAGAATAAAATAAAATGTGTAAGAGCTCTTAAAATTTCAACAATGGTGTTATCTATATTTATCATTATTATTTTAATAATCATTATCAACATTATATGTAATATTAAATATTTAAAAATCAATGCATATATTAACTGAAAGATTTGCTTTGTTAATTATATATTTAGTAAATGTTGAAGCAGGAATCAAATACAAGTTTTCCGACAATATTCACTACTTCATAATAATATATTATGTACATACAAATATGTACATACAAAAATAATACAAAAATCATAATAATACATAAAATAGTCAACTCTTTGTTATGCCATATATTCTAGGACCTCACTCATTCTTTTTGGTTTGTTTTTATCAATTTTTTCATTCACTATTTGTCTCAGACATTCTCATCTTAGTACCATCAATGTGCTAGAGCCTGTATATAACATTTAAGTTTCTTCAAGAAAAATGTTGCTTTTTGACAACTGAGTTTTTAAATAAATAATTTAGATGAATAATTGTCCAAAGAAAATGAATATAAATATTTTTATATCTCTATTATATCTGTTTAAGTACTTCATTAAATTGAAATAAACCACTTCTTTATCTTTTTTCACTATATCTATCTGTAAAACATGTTGTGTATATGTACATGTATATGTATATATATATAATAAATGTTTATAATATGCAAGTGCATATTAATATAACACTTTGGATTATGCATTAATGGAGCTAGTTTTTTGTTTTAGAATAAAGTTATGCAAATAAATTAGAGCTTTATAACCAAGGTATAATATCATAGTATGCTCATTTTTTATAATTTCAAAGTTTGAAAAATGTAACATAAAATCCATATAACTATTGCAAATTTTCAATTGTTAATAAAAATATTCCATTATCCAGAAAAAGAATTTTAAAAATAATGTCAATTTAGAAGAAAAATATTGCAATTCACTGTAACTTCTTTTTCTGTTCCTCATGCTGATTGCATTGGGTTATACTGGTATACAATACTGGAAAAAAATATGCTTCCTTTAAATTTACATTACATTTTATTTTTGTAATATTTTTTTCCTTTATACTAGATGCATTAAAGGCATTTTCCTTTATAAAAGCAAAGATTGTTGCTGTTGACTTCTGTGGAAATCATAGGCTTCCATCCAGGAAGGAATTAGTTTTAAATTAGTATTTAATGCCAGATTTCACATTGTATTGAAGTATATTTCCCTAGTGTCACTCAGGGTCTTAATGAAAATATGGAATAAAAGGATTATAATGAGATTGCTTAAATTAACTAAGCATACATTTTTACATATTTGCTAAATTCAATTTTAGAAGCAACATTTTGGTGACCATTTTTTCTTTTTTAATGAGACAAATTAGAGAAATCTGCATTAATATATTTTTAAATACAACTAGGCCAGCACATTTTAAATTAAAAAAAAAACTAGGAAAAAATAGAAACATCGAAGTAAATGCATTTGTAAACATATGACAAAGTTATGTGAAGGATAATGAAAATGATTATGAATATGATGATGATGACATCTGAGATGTGACTGATGATTGTTGGATGAGAGAAATTACTGAGATTACTACAGGTGGAAAAATTAAGGTAGTATGAGTTCATAATTTTAGATTTCCAATGTAATTTTCACAGTCATGGGAAACAATTTGTAATTTAAAATCTAATAAGAAGTCGAGACCATGAAACTTGTAAAATAATATTTATATTACACTCTTTAGTAATATTTAGCTATATAATACCATTACATTTTTATATTATAATATTTAATTACTTTTAGCCATATATAGCCAGAAAAAAAATAATTTAAATGTTAACATTTCCTGACTTTGATCAATAGAATATATCGTAAACATTAAAATGCTACCTCATTTCTCAAAAAATATATTATTATATTCTCATCTTATAAGTTTTGGGCCTAGCTTAATATTCATCTAAATTGTCTATTTAGGACCTGCATATTCTTTGACCAAATCAATGGAATATTTATCCAAATATATGGCATAGTCTGGTTTATAGACATCCTTATCCTTTTGCTATTTACTATTGCTCACCTCTACCAAAAATATCATTTCAATCATATTATTCTCACAGTGTATGATACTACTCTCTTTTTTAATCAAATTCCCTAAGATGAGGGAACAACTGTCTCTGTTGCCTCTATTTTGTCTTCTCAATTACTTTTCAACTCCCTTCAATTTGGTTCATGACTTTGTCAATGAACTGAAATAATATTCTCTAAAGTTTTAATGGGGTTTAACCTCATATTCGATCTAAATACCTTAATTTACTCAAATTAGTCATGCTATAAACTCTCCAATACTTTGAATACTTTGAAAAAATCATATAGATATAGGTTTAGAAAGATCAAGAATCCTGGAAGTCAGCTTTTCCAACAATGTCATTTTATAGGTTGGAAACTAAGCCCAAAGTGGTCAGAATAACTTGTGTAAGGTCACAGGATAGGTATGTAAAAGTGCTATAATTCAAACTCTGGTCTTCTGACTAAATTCAACACTTTTCTGTACAAAGCTTTCTGTTAGTAATGGATGGTATTAAATGTCTATGGTTTTTGGCCCTTGTTATTTTGTGAACATTTGCTGTATGAGAATGCAGAATGCCCTTCTGTAGTTTAAAACAATAAAGCTCAAAACTGTACTAAAACCTTTTATATACCTTATATGAATCAGTCATTATTAGGCCTAGACCTTGAAGTAATCTGTGAAACTTGAACAGGTTTTACCTCAACAAATATAACTACTTAAGGTATGTTAACCCCTCAGTTTTAAACTCAATAGTATGTTTTAATTGAGCTTACTGGTATGAATGGATGGATGAATAATTTAGTGATTTTATTACTATTAAGAAATAATTAAAATTAAAAAAAATATTATTATGTAACAATCACTGTTAAGTGCAATAAATAAAAAGACAAAAAAGACAATCCTCATAGCATTTAAATTTCAAAGAACAAGTCTGCTAGCTTGAATGGGCACCTTAGGAAAATATATATAGAACAAGATTTTCTAGTGTACACTAAGAAATGGGTGCATTCTAATGCCACAAGAGAAATAAACTCATTTGCTGGAAGAATACTTTTAACACTGAAGATTTAATCTAGAGTCTACTCAGACATTAGGGAAAAAAAAAAGTTCTGATGGCTGACGAGTTCACTGGCTCAACTCCTCAGTAATGCAAGAGGACTCAGAGCTAAAGGATTCAAGTCTGTCCTTGTGAGAGAGTTGTCAGAAATGATAATGGTATCTTTTGAGACCCATTTAGACAGAATTTAATAAGGCTGTTTGCATGCAGTGATGGAAAAATTCTCCCACTATTACTATGTAAATCCAGTGATTTTCCTGTGCAAGTTTATTAGGTTTCACCCTCTAACCCAGACCTTAGAATCTAGCAAAGCAAGCCTTTTTTCCCCTTTTACCATCCTAGTCATCCAGAGAATGACCATTTTTCTAATAGAAAATTTTGCGTTATATCAAGAATCCACTGTAAAACAAATTTTAAAACTAGAATAAAATATGAAGTTAAAGAGACAGGACTTCTTGGCTCAGAAAAATATGGAAAATGAAGTAGGATATAACCCACTTTACGAAATAAGAATGCTCTTTGAAATCCCAGTTTTCAAGAACATTTACATTCACTTGTATATATAATTTCACAAGGAGAAAATATCTAGTTATTATAGCCTGAAAAATATAAAGTTTCTAGGCTGCATTTACTTTCTGACACAGGACAAAGGGAGAGAGAATCATCTCTCCTATGTTTTATATAGAGAGCACAAATGGGACTCTTTTTCCATGCATGTGGAAGGACCACAGATCTGGGGTTATAGTGCTTAGAATGCTAAAGTTGGACCCAGGAATACTTGAATTAAAAAAAATGCCTCAAATACTTCCAAGTTATATTATTCTGGGAAGTCACTTAACTTCTCTCAGCCTAATTTCTCCTATATGTAAAACATGATAATTATAGCATCTACTTGCTAGGGTTATTGTGAAGTTCAGGTAAGATAACAGAAGTAAAGTGATTTGTGTACCTAAAAATTCTAAAAAAATTATGATCATTATGGTTATAAATTATTAGCAAAGGCAGTAACATACTTTCACAACTTCCGTTCCCAAATAGATCTATGGCTTGTATCTGCAAAGGATGAAGAGGTTAGATACTCCCCATATCTTTTGACTAGTGCTCAATACTTATAAAAATAATCTGTTTTATAAAATCTTGAATGCTGGTAGTTTTCACCTTTCTATCCATGAAATCACACACTCAATTGGCTTTGTTTTCCTTTGAGAAGATTTGAATATGTATATGTAAACCACATACATATATGGACACATGTATATATAGACATCCACATATCTGTGGATATGTGCATATGTATATTTTGTGAATGTGTATATATGTATATTCATAGGTACATATATATGTATGTGACATTATTTCCTTTCCAATATTTATCTTTCAAAATCAATGGCAGTTACAGACTCCAAGCAAACATCTTTTGCTGACAGGTGGCAGAAGTCTACTTGCTATGCTTGGCATTAGGGTGAAAGCTGCTAATTAGGTAAGGGCTACACAAAAATTAGTTTTTGTTGTTGTGGTTGTTGTTTTTACTGACTAGTGACAAGATAATTGGAGCACACATGATAGAATAGAAAGTGGCACACTGTGTGATGCTTCTTATTACATGAAAAATAATCTGACAGCCAGTCAGAAATCCTGGTGAATTAAATATCAACAAGATAAGGAGTAGCAAGTATTTCATACCTACCTGAAAAAGATTTTACAAATAATAATAGATGTATGACTTTTCTATTGGAGCTAATAGAAGTTTGTCTTTTTGGTTTGAGCATGTACATATCACAAATAGATGCCTTATTATTTCTAGGAATGGAGCAATTGAGCCAGATATACTGAATGTCTAGTTTCACAAAACATCAAGCAGGTTGAAGGTGACAATAATTCTCAGGTGAGACCTTTTAAATGGAGATTATGACTGTTCCAGAAGCAACTTCCATATTATTTACTGTGACCTATTATCTCTATTGTAAATTTATCTATTTGCAAAGGCAAGGATGTTATAGAATAGCAACTAGGAAAGGACTACACCCATGATCCTATGATAACAGAAAATAATTAGGAATGTATTTATTACATATCATACTGCCAAGGCAACAAGATCAGTCTCACTGCATTTGCTGCACATTAATTATATCTATATTTTTATAATTTCTGGCAGATATGTCTGAATTTAAGAAATCCATATATGATGTAGATAGGCAGAAAAGAGAGCTGTTAAAGGAAAGCAAATTCCAAAGTGAATGACAATAATATTTTGGAGAATTGAATTAAAAGAGGACATAAAATCTACCTCTGTGAAAGTTTGCTAAGAGATAAGGAATATACACTATTTGCAAAGCATGTGAGGCATGATCATTTTGTGCATTTTGGTTTCTTTATTTTAATCCTTTTGATGTGATTTCTTTACATATTATAATATTGTTGAAAGAACTATTCCATTATTATTTGTAGCATGGAATAATACATGTGAGTTTTGGGGTCCCTGTTATCTCAAAATCTAATTTTTTTCATGGTGACTTTCAGTTCAATATGAACCATGAGTAAATTAATGGATGAATAAGTTTTAGTGCTTATGATGAACCTTCACTAAGGATTGGAAAATAAAAATTTTAAAATTAAACAATTAAACAAGCTCTCAATGAACCTACATTCTTTTATAGGAAAACTATCTATCTATCTATCTATCTATCTATCTATCTATCTATCTATCTATCTATCTATCTATCTGTCAGTCTGTCTATCTGTGTATGGAATAGTCCATTAAGAGTATTTTAGTTAGGAAAGTCACAGGAGTGACATCATATATATATATATATATATATATATATATATATGCCATTTCTGGGAGGGGTGTGGTAGGAGGCAGATAGAAGGTTTGGACAGAGTGCTCTGTGATGGGGGGTATAATACAAAGAAGGATGGAGCTGCTCAGTATAGGGCTAGAGAGGCTGGCTGGAAATGAAGATTGGAGTGCAGGAAGATGGCTTTTACCTGGTAATAGTGTTCCTGTGAATCATTCATTCTTATAAAATGGCATGATTGAACACATAATCTCTCCTGATGTTTAGGAATTTAAAATATGAGAGCAACTGTGAAGGACAGATACAATCGTAGGAGATGTTGAATGTGTTTTGATAATATCTCAAAGACCAACCTTCACTTGTCTTGCACAAAGGCAAGCTATTATGTGTGTTTCCTATAATCACCTTATACTTAAACCCTTCAAGATATTTTTTATGCAATCAACTTTACAAAATCATAAAATTGAAACATGACACAGAACTAAAGACAATGCACATGAATTCTGATGAAATATAAGCAATCATTACAAAAAATATATTTTATTGTGAGTATCTCCCTTCTGTACCTGAAACCTCCCCTTTTTTTTTTCCTTTCTCCTCCATGATGTTGATCAACCTGCCAGTGTCTTGAATACAAAAACCTTACATTCACATGATATGAATTCAGTCTCCTGTGAACTAAAGATCCCAGTTTCTCTTACCTTATTTTTTTTCTTTTTAGGTCCCTTTAATATTTGCATTGCTTTCCATTACAGTTAGGCCCTTCATGACTTTATCATAATTTTCACAATGCCCCAAATAATATCATCCTTTTCTACGGCCCTACTGGAAGAACTTGTCATGATTTAAGCCTGAATATACCAGGACCTTGTGGTTTCTAAAAATGAAAAATCTGAATAAATGACTTTGAGCTTGATGATTACATCAAGTATCAACATACCACATAGAAAATCCAGAAAATGCAAAGGATTCAGATAAATGCATCATATAAGTGATTTTCTTCTTTCTTTAAGTACATTACTATGAAAAATTATTTTCCTTAGAAAGATTTATTTTCTAAACTCACAAATGTGGAGTTATTCATGAGGAAACCCTCAAAACTATCACTCCCCAAGAAATTTGCTTTATATTGTTAGAAGGCTAGAATGCTCTTGATAGGTAATCTTTACCCCATAACTAGATGACCAAAATATAAGAATGGTGTTTCCAATAAACCACTACCTTGGACCACTTGGACAGTCTCTGGTAGCTTTTTTGTATTTCTCCAGGTTAATGTATTTCTTCTCTGCTTGGCTGATGCCATTTCTTAGTGTTGGAAAATCCAGTTAGGTCTTTACTTTGTGATTCTGAGTCATAAAGGGGGGAAAGAGATAACATTTTCTTTCTAAGGGAACTTGTTCAATAACAGCAGCTTCCATGTGTTTGCTTCTACCCCAAGAAAATCAATAAAGAGCTATTGTGGTAAGGATGAGACTTTCTTCCCATCCCTTTCCCATCTTCTATGCTTTTTACTTATATGAATGAAAAGTGGGAGGAAACAATTAAAAGAAATCGTCTTCATCATGAGGTTTTATACAATGTATAATTGCCATATGCACAATCACCAAATATGTCTTGTTGAGCTGTCCTACTACAAAAAGAACATAACTTCCTCACTTTTCTCATTCTATTACTTCCTCTATGAAGAAGTAACATGCACTGCAAATGGAGATAAAAGAATGATATTCAAATGTATTTTATTTCATACATTATTCATCTGTTTGTGTTCTGAGGTCGTTATTTATCTACTACACACCCATTCTCTCCTAATACAAAATTTTAAAATAGTTTCAGAAAGACAAACTTTTGTAAGAGATTTATGAGGAAAATGCATAGACCAAATTCAAAGCATTGTTATAGCTTTAAATATAGAGTGCTTCTTGCAGGATAACCTTAACTTGAATGTCACCATCCCATTTCTATGTCCTATCTTTGTTTTTTTCCTTTTCTTGCCCTGGCTTTCTCAGGAAATCCACATGAAAACCCTTTACTTCACTGCAGTTAATCTGTTCTCCAACTGCATCCAAAATACTGTTTCTGATATCACAATTGACTGCTAGAAAATGATAATAATGTTACAAAGAAAGGATTACAATAATATGCTGGGAATAAGAAGCAGGTAGAAGAACTATCAAGAAGAAAGCTCCTATTTACCTATGTGTGTCAGTAATAACAAATAGGAGACAAGGAAGGAAGATAAGTGATAGGTTACATAAGCCATTCAATTGTATCTAAATAGAATGCATTTCAAATTATATCTCAATAGAATTCACTTCAAAGTTTTCCATGAAGTATCGCACCTGTTTAAAATCATTATTTATAAGTTAGAGCTTTGAGGCTTTATGTATATTAAATTTATCCTGCCTTGTGGGAATACCTGATAACTTTATGGTTTAAAATTGAAAAAAAAAATAGTGAAAAACATTTGTATCTTAATACAGACTTAGGGAAGTCTGAAATGTCAATAGTTCAATACAAGGTAGCAAAGATCTCAAAATAAGAGCAAATGCTTTAGAAAAACAATTTTATGGAGGTGAAATACAAAGTTACACAGTCAGGGAGAATTGTGGAAAGAGTTCTGTTGTACTTTAGAATAGAATTGGGAAACCTGTGTCTTAGAGATAATGGAACAGTGAAGTTTGGTAGGTTTTTACAGGTTTCTTATTTGCTCCTAGAAGGACCAAAATTTAAGAGCTGTGATTGGGCAGTTCTTTTTTGTTCCATTTGAAAAAGTTCATTTAGTTAATTTAGAACAAGATTCCATGGTTACAATAATCACATTATTTTCCTCCCTCCCCCTATACCCACTCTTCCCACAGCCAATGTGCAATTTCATAGGCTGTTACTTGTGTCCTTGATCAGGACCTATTTCCATGTTGTTGTTTGCACTAGGATGTTCATTTAGGGTCTGCATCCTCAACCATATCCCTTCAACCCATGTATTCAAGAAGTTGTTTTGATTCGGTGCTTTTACTCCCACAGTGTTTCCTCTGCATGTGGATAGTGGTTTTTCTCTTAGGTTCCTCCAAGTTGTTCAGGGTCACTGCATTGCCACTAATGGAGAAGTTCATTATGTTCAATTGTACCACAGTGTATAAGTCTCTGTGTACAATGTTTTCTTGGTGCTACTCCTCTCACTCTGCATCAATCCCTGGAGGTTGTTCCAGTCCCTATAGAATTCCTCCACTTTATTATTCCTTTACACAATAGTTTTCCATCACCAACATATACCACAATTTGCTCAGCCATTCCCCAATTGAAGGGTATCCCCTCATTTTCAAAAATTTTGCCACCACAAAGAGCATAGATATGAATATTCTTGTACAAGTTTTTTTCCTTATTATCTCTTTGGCGTACAAACACAGTAGTGCTATGGCTGGATCAAAGGGCAGACAATCTTTTATCTCCCTTTGGGCATAGTTCCAAATTGCCCTCCAGAATGGTTGGATCAATTCTCAAATCCACCAGCAATGAATTAATGTCCCAACTTTGCAACATCCCCTCCAGCACTCATTACTTTCCATTTCTGTCGTGTTAGTCAATCTGCTATGTGTGAGGTGATACCTCAGAGCCCTTTTGATTTGCATCTCTCTGATTATCAGAGATTTAGAACACTTTTTCATGTGATTATTAATAGTTTTGATTTCTTTAACTGAAAATTGCCTATTCATGTCCCTTGCCCATTTTTCAATTGGACAAAGGCTTGATTTTTTGTACAACTGGTTAGGGTCTTTGTAAATTTGAATAATTAGACCTTTGTCAGAGGTTTTTGTAATGAAGATTGTTTCCCAATTTGTTGTTTCCCTTCTTATTTTGGATGCATTAGTTTTGTTTGTACAAAAACTTTTTAATTTGATGTAATCAAAATTATTGATTTTATTTTCTGGATTTTCCTAGCTCTTCCTTGGTTTTAAAATCTTTCCTTTCTCAAACATCTGACATGTTTACTATTCTGAGTTCACCTGATTTACGTATAGTTTAATTATTTATATTCAAGTCATTCACCCATTCTGAGTTTATCTTGGTGTAGGTTGTGAGATGTTGATCCAAACCTAATCACTCCCATACTGTCTTCCCAGCAGTTTTTATCAAAAAGTGGATTTTGGTCCTGAAAACTGGGATTTATGGGTTTATCATACACTGCTTGCTGAGGTCATTTGCTCCAAGTCTATTCCACTGATCCTCTTTTCTGTCTCTTAGCCAGTACCAAATTGTTTTGATAACCACTGCTTTGTAGTATAGTTTGAGATCTGCAATTGCAAGTCCTCCTTCCTTTGCATTTTTTTTTTCATGGTTTCCCTGAATATCCTTGATCTTTTGTTCTTCCAAATGAACTTTGTTATATTTTTTTCTAATTCAGTAAAAAAAGTTTTTTGGTAGTTCAATGGATATGACCCTAAATAAGTAAATTAATTTGGGTAGGATTTTCATTTTTATTATATTAGCTCCTCCCACCCATGAGCAATCAATGTTTTTCCAATTGTATAGATCTAGTTTTAATTATGTGGAGAGTGTTTTGTAGTTGTGTTTGTATAGTTCCTTTGTTTGTCTCCACAGATAGATTCCTGAATATTTTATTTTGTCTAGGGTGATTTTAAATGGAATTTCTCATTCTAATTCTTGCTGCTGATATGGGTTAGAGTTCTATAGAAATGCTGATGACTTATGAAGGTTTATTTTGTATCTTACAGCTTTGATAAAATTGTTAATGCTTTTGACTAGCTTTTTGCTTGATTCTCTAGGATTCTTTAAGTAAACCATCATATCATCTGCAATGAGTGATAGCTTGGTCTCCTCTTTGCCAATTTTGATGCCTTCAATTTCTTTTTCTTCTCTAATTGCTACTGCTAGTGTTTCTAGTACAATGTTAAATAATAGAGGTGATAATTGGCATCCTTGTTTCACTCCTGAACTTATTGGGAAGGCTTCTAGTTTGTCACCATTGCAGATGATGTTTGCTAATGGTTTTAGATATATAGTGTTTATTATTTTTGGGAAATGCCTTTCTATTCCTATACTTTCCAATGTTTTCAGTAGGAATGGGTCTTGTATTTACTCAAAGACTTATTCTGCATCTATTGAGATAATCATGTGATTTCTGTCAGTTTGCTTGTCAATATGGCCAATTATGTGGATAGTTTAACTAATAGTGAACCATCCTTGCATTCCTGGTATGAATCTTACCTGGTCATGGTGAATAACCCTCATGATCACTTGCTGGAGTCTTTTTAGCTAGTATCCTATTTAAGATTTTTGTATCTATATTCATTAAGAAGATTGGTCTATAGTTTACTTTCTGTTTTTAATCTGCCTGGCTTTAGGATCAGTACCATATTTGTTTCATAAAATGAATTTGGTAGAACTCCTCCTTTGCTTATTCTGTCAAATAGTTTATATAATATTGGGATTAGTTGCTCTTTGAATGCTTGACAATTCATTTGTGAATCCATCTGAAACAGGGGATTTTTTCTTAGGGAGTTCTTTGAGGGCTTGTTCAATTACTTTTTCTGATATGGGGTCATTTAGGTAATTTATTTCTTCCTCTTTTAGTCTAGGCAATTTATATTTTTGTAAGTATTCATCCATACCACCTAGATTGCCATATTTGCTTCCATATAATTGGGCATATTAGTTTTTAATGATTGCCTTTATTTCCTCTTAATTTGAGGTGAGGTTTCCCTTTTCATCTTGGATACAGTCAATTTGTATTTTTTTCTTTCCTTTTTTTTAATTAAACTGATTAGTACTTTGTCAATTTTATTTGTTTTTTCAAAGTACCAGCCTCTAGTCTTATTTACTAAATCAATAGTTCTTTGGCTTTCAATTTATTAATTTCTCCTTTGATTTTTAGGATCTCTAATTTAGTCTTCATCTGAGGATTTTTAATTTGTTCACTTTCTATTTTTTTAATTTGCATGCCTGATTCATTGACCTTTGCCCTTCTTAATTTGTTAATATATGAACTCAAGGTTATAAAATTTCCCCTGAGTACTGCTTTGGCTGCATCCTGTAGGTTTGAAAGGATGTCTCATCATTGTCATTTTCTTCAATGAAGTTATGAATTGTTTCTATGATTTATTCTTTAACTAACCGGGTTTGAGAATCATATTGTTTAATTTTCAATTTTATTTTTGATTTACCTCTCCATGTATCCTTACTAATTATTATTTTCATTGTATTGTGATCTGAGCAGGTTGTATTTATCATTTCTGCTCTTTTGCAATTTTTTATGCACTATTACATGGTCATTTTTTTTTTGTGAATGTACCATGTGCTGCTGAAAGAAAGGCATATTCCTTTTTGTCACTATTTATTTTTCTCCACATATCATCTAACTCTATTTTTCTAAGATTTCATTCACTTCTCTTACCTCTTTCTTATTTATTTTTTTTGTTTGATTTATCTAGGTCAGATAGAGGAAGGTTCAGGTCTCCCACAAGTCTAGTTTTTCCATACATTTCATCCTTGAGATCCACAAAGTTTCTCCTTTAGAAATTTGGATTCTATGTCATTTGGTGCATAAATTTTGAGTACGGATATTTCCTCATTGTCTATACTGCCTTTTATCAGGAAGTAATTACCTTCTCTAGCTCTTTTAACTTGATTTTATTTTCACTTTGGCTTTGTCAGATATCATGATTGTGACTCTTGCCTTCTTGTATCAGTTAATGCATAGACTTGGCTCCATCCTCTTACTTTCACCCTATGTGTATGTACCTTCCTCATGTGTGTTTCTTGTAAACAGCATATGATAGAGTTTTGGATTCTAATATATTCTGCTATTCTCTTGCATTTATGGGTGAGTTCATTCCATTTACATTCTGAGTTATGATTACTAGCTTTGTATTTCCCAGCATTTTGATTTCTACTCTGAGTCCTGCCCATTCTTCTTTCACTATTTCCTTCTATGCTATCAGTTCTCCTAGTTGCCACCCTTATTTTGCTTCCCTTTCTAACACCAACACTTCTTATCCACCCCCTTATTTTCTCTGTGGTCTTTCTAAAATTACCCCACCACCCTCTCCCTCCCTTTTACTGTTTCCCTCCCCACCATTCCATTTATGACCCTTCTACTCCCTTATAGGGAGCAAATCTTTTCTCTGCCAAAATGGATTGGATCATTCTTCCCTCTTTGGGTCAATTGCAAAGCAAGTAAGAATTGAGTATTTCCTACCCCCAACCTCTTTACCCTACCAATCTATTTATGTTCCCCCCACTCCCACCATGAGCTTCTTTGTGACATATAAATTTACCCCCATTCATTTCTTTTCCCATTTCTTTTATCATTAATCTCTCTTGTTTAGCTCTAGTTACATATATATATATATATTTATGTATATATATATATTCATGATATATCTATATACATATTTATCTCTTGTTCTTTCATCCTATACAGTTTGTCACTGTTCCCTCTAAGTGTAATTTGTCTAGCTGCCAGGTGATAACAATAGTTTTTAAGAGTTACCAATGACCTCTTTTCTTATAGGGATATATATCAATTTAAATTCTATAGTCTCTTAAATTTTTTTTGTTGTCATTTTGTTTTTTCTTTCTTCCCTCTTTTTAAATTACCTTTTGATGATTCTCTTGAGTTCTGTGCTTGGACATCAAATTTTCTGTTCAGGTCTGGTCTTTTCTTTGCAAATTCTTGGAATTCTTCTATTTTGTACAATGACCATACTTTCCCCCATAAGAATATAGTCAGTTTTGCTGGTTAGTTGATTCTTGGTTGTAGACTTAGATCCCTTGATATCCAGAATATCATATGACAAGCCTTTTGGTCCTTCAGTGTGAATGTAGCCAGATCCTGCTTTATCCTCACTTTGGTTCCATGGTATCTGAATGACATCTTCATGGCAGCCTGTAATATCTTTTCTTTGGTCTGATAGTTCTTGAATTTGGCTATAACATTTCTGAGTGTTGTCAGTTGGGGATTAAGAACATGAGGTGATCTGTGGATTCTTTCAATCTCCACTTTTCCATCTCGTTCTAGAATATTGGAGCAATTTTCTTGAATAATTTTCCTTGGTATTGTGTCCAGGCTTTTTCTTTTGTCATGGTCCTCTGGTAGACCAATAATTATTAAATTGTCTCTCCTCAAAAGATTTTCTAAATCCTCTGTTTTGTAAATGAGATGCTTCATATTTTCCTATTTTTTTTTCATTCTTTTGGTTTTGTTTTATAATTGCCTGCTGTCTTGTGAGCTCACTTAATTCTGGTTGTTGTATTCTGCTTCTTAATGACTGGATTTCATCCCTGGCTTTTTGTTCATCCTTCTCTTTGTGGTCTGATTTTCTATGGAGGTCATCTTTCATCCTCTTTACCTCATCTTTCATCTTATTTGCCACATCTTTCATCTCCTTTGCCTCATTTTCCAGCTGGTTGATTTTGGCTTTCAAGACACTATTTTCTCATTTTAGTTCAAGTGACTCTATTTCCAGATGATTTATCTTACATTTTAAGTTCTTTTCCCAATTGTTTTCACCCTCTCTTAATTGTGTTTTGAATTGCATATTGAGTTCTTCCACAGTCTGTATCCAATTCGATGGGATTTCTGATTTATTGTTTGCTAATCCCTCCCCACCCCTCTGCTCTGTTTGCTGTATAGAAGCTGTCTATTGTAATTTCTTTATTCTTTTTCTGTTGTTTGCTCATATTCACCCCTTCTCTCCTCCCCGTATTTGTCTGTGCTCTTGCTCCTCTCATTTTTTTGGTTATGGGGGCTTCTTTCAGTCTCCCCCCTTGGAGCTTTAACAGGAGATCTCTCGGTGCAGTCTCTGGGGTAGGGTTGTTGTGGGTTTGATCTTCCATGTCCTCTGGAGGCTTTTGATTTGATTAAAGTCCAGTAGTCAGTGAGGGAAGGGTGTGGAGCCTGGGCTTCCCTGAGTTCTGAAGACTTTTGATGGGATTAAGTTCAGCTGGGTTGGGTTTAGTATGCTCTGAGGCCAACACCTCCTGGAAGACTGGAGAAAATATGGAGGATCTCCACAACTCTGACCAGGCTTACAGCTCTATGTTCCCTCTCTAGCTCCTTCCCAGCCATCTGTGTTCAAAGCTCTGAGCTTGGCACAGCCCTGCTGACAAGGTACATCCTCTAGATCAGCACCTTTGCCCACTCAGAGGTTCCCGCTGCTGCTGAGTCTCAGAGCTCTAGGTAGGTGGGGGGAGGGGTTCTGGGACCTTCCTTCTGCCTTCCCCTTAAACCAAAGTATTCTTGGGTTCTGTCTTTTGGGGTGGGGGGCGTATCTTTTGAATTGAGTCCAGTAGGAGGGTTCACTGGCTCTGTCTTGTTGTTAGGTTTGATTTTCAGTCCCCTAGGAACATTCATTTTGTGATCAGTAAGGAAGGGTATTCAGAGGTATGAACTTCTGCTCCTTCTAGGCCGCCATCTTGACTCCTCCTCTTGATTGCTCAGTTCTAATGAAGGCTTCTTCTGGTTCATGCTAGTGGAGTGATTAAAAACTCCTGGAGAACTAGAGGTTAGAGGAAAATGTTTGGAGTCATAACTTTCACTCTTATTCTGACTAGGTGACTTGGTTTCCTTGTCAGAGGTTTTTTGTTTTTTTTTTTCCCTGTTCTGGAGTTTCTTTAGTAGTTTGAAGATATTCTTTAGTGGTTTCAGGATACTATTAAAACAGCTACAATCTGTTGACAATTTTAAAGTAATTTTAAATATTGTAAATGATGTATTGTGCTATTTTAAAGAATATGAAAAAGAACATGCTTTTTCAAACTAGAAAAATAAAACATTGATCATGTATGGTGCCTTTGTCTTTTTACAGATCAACTCAAAGTCACAAGGTCTTAAGTATCTTCTAGTTGAACTTTCACCAATGAAATACTTATTGATCTTTTATTGAAAAATCCTAATGACCTCCAGGAATTGATGCAGAGTGAAAAGAACAGAACCAGGAGAACATTGTACACAGAGACGGATACACTTTGGCACAATCCATTGTAATGGACTTCTCTACTAGCAGTAATGCAATGATCCATGACAATTCTGAGAGACTTATGAGAAAGAACATTATACACATCCATAGAAAGAACTGTTGGAGTAGAAAACTGCTTGATCATGTGGGTTGATGGGGATATTACTGGGGATGTATACTCTAAGTGATCACCCTAATGCAATTATCAATAATAGGGAAATAGGTCTTAATCAATGACATATATAAAACCCAGTGAAATTGCACGTCAGTTATGGGGGGGTTACATGAATCATGTAACCATGGAAAATATTCTAAATTATTTAATTAAATAATAGTTTTAAATTTAAAAAAAAGAAAATCCTTCTGGCATGTGAAATAGTAGTAAGGAGCAGGGGAGGTGAATAGAAAATAAAAGTAAATCAAACAAAAATATATAGAATACAAATGAACAATTGGAAAGCATTTCCAAACAGATCTAGATAATGTGCCAGACAGTATCTTGATGGTGTAATCAAAGTGAGTCATTTATCATTTGTCCAGTCCAGCTTGCCCAAGGTAGGCAGATATAGAGATCTGTGGACTCCAGGGACAGGGTTGGATGAAGATCCTGCTAAGTTAAGCACTAAAGATCCAAGGGAAAAGATCAGCTTTGGATCATGGGACAGTCAATCTTCATCTTATAAGGTGAATTTCTTCTATGATAGCGTATAGAGACTTTCATTTTGATGTTTTTCCCCAATAGCAAAAGTCAGTTATCCCATAGTGTCACCTAAGTAGTTTCATTCATTTCATCAATGTCATTGAGACTATTGATTATCTACTTTATAGCAAACTAGATAGTTAACACTAATAAAGGAATATTTCATGAGAAAATATAACAAGAATTAAATTATTTTTAAAAACACTATTCTTCAATATCAGGGACACAGTGTCCTTTCTGTCACCCCAGGCTGCAAGAAAAATAGACTCAGAATTAACAAGGTGTTTACATAGTATTCATTTCACAAAGTTTACATACAAATGTGGCACAGCTGATGAATTAGTTGTTTCTTCCAGGCAAATTTGGTCTTTTTTTTAAATTATTTTTTAATTTTTATTTGGCCATTTCCAAACATTATTCATTGGAAACAAAGATCATTTTCTTTTCTTCCCTTCCCCCGCCCCCCTCCACCTCTCCCACAGCCAACATGCAATTCCACTGGGTATCACATGTGTTCTTGATTCAAACCCATTTCCATGTTGTTGGTATTTGCATTATAGTGTTCATTTAGAGTCTCTCCTCAGTCATATCCCCTCCACCCCTGTAGTCAAACAGTTGCTTTTCATCGGTGTTTTTACTCCCACAGTTTATCCTCTGCATGTGGATAGTGTTTTTTAGATCCCTGCAGATTGTTCAGGGACATTGCATTGAGACTAATGGAGAAGTCCATTACCTTCAATTGTACCACAATGAATCAGTCTCTGTGTACAATGTTTTCCTGGTTCTGCTCCTTTCACTCTGCATCACTTCCTGAAGGTTGTTCCAGTCTCCATGGAATTCCTCCACTTTATTATTCCTTTGAGCACAATAGTATTCCATCACCAACATATACCACAATTTGTTCAGCCATTCTCCAATTGAAGGGCATCCCCTCATTTTCCAATTTTTGGCCACCACAAAGAGTGCTGCTATGAATATTATTGTACAAGTCTTTTTCCTTATTATCTCTTTGGGGTACAAGCCCAGTAGTGCTATGGCTGGATCAAAGGGCAGACAGTCTTTTATCGTCCTTTGGGCATAGTTCCAAATTGCCCTCCAGAATGGTTGGATTAATTCACAACTCCACCAGCAATGAATTAGTGTCCCTACTTTGCCACATTCCCTCCAGCATTCACTACTTTCCATAGCTGTTATGTTAGCCAATCTGCTATGTGTGAGGTGATACCTCAGAGTTGTTTTGATTTGCATCTCTCTGATTATAAGAGATTTAGAACACTTTTTCATGTGCTTATTAATAGTTTTGATTTCTTTGGCTGAGAACTGCTTGTTCATGTCCCTTGCCCATTTGTCAATTGGAGAATTGCTTGGTTTTTTGTACAGTTGATTTAGCTCTTTGTAAATTTGAGTAATTAAACCTTTGTCAGAGGTTTTTATGAAAATTGTTTCCCAATTTGTTGCTACCCTTCTGATTTTACTTACATTGGTTTTGTTTGTACAAAATCTTTTTAATTTGATGTAGTCAAAATTATTTATTTTACATTTTGTGACTCTTTCTAAGTCTTGCTTGATTTTAAAACCTTTCCCTTCCCAAAGGTCTAACAGGTATACTATTCTCTGTTCACCTAATTTATTTATAGTTTCCTTCTTTATGTTCAGGTCAGTCACCCATTCTGAATTTATCTTGGTGTAGGGTGTGAGGTGTTGATCCAAACCTAGTCTCTCCCACACTGTCTTCCAATTTTCCCAGCAGTTTTTATCAAATAATGGATTTTTGTCCCAAAAGCTGGGATCTTTGGGTTTGTCATAAACTATCTTGCTGAGATCATTTACGCCAAGTCTATTCCACTGATCCTCCTTTCTGTCTCTTAGCCAGTACCAAATTGTTTTTATAACCACTGCTTTATAGTATAGTTTGAGCTCTGGGACTGCAAGTCCTCCTTCCTTTGCATTTTTTTTCATGATTTCCCTGGATATCCTTGATCTTTTGTTCTTCCAAATGAACTTAGTTATGGTTTTTTCTAATTCAGTAAAGAAGTTTTTTGGTAGTTCAATGGGTATGGCACTAAATAAGTAAATTAATTTGGGTAGGATTGTCATTTTTATTATGTTAGCTCATCCTACCCATGAGCAATCAATGTTTTTCCAATTTTTTAGATCTAGTTTTAGCTGTGTGGAAAGTGTTTTATAGTTGTGTTCATATAGTTGCTGTGTTTGTTTCCGCAGATAGATTCCTAAGTATTTTATATTGTCTAGGGTGAAAAATTTGGTCTTAAAACTGCACTTCTGTTTCCACTGTATATCCTAAGAGTTTTAGTTGTCTAGTCAATTTTATTTGGCTTTTGTGACCACAATTGGAGTTTTCTTGGCAGAGAAACTGGAATAGTTTTCCATTTACTTTTTCAGCTCATTTTACAGATGAGGAGACTGAGGCAAACAGGGTTGTGACTTGCACTGAGTCACAGAAATTGCAAGTGTCTGAGGCCAGATTTGAATTCAAAAAGATGTCCTGACTATAGGCCAACGCTCTACCTACTGTTCCACCTAATAACCCTTTAAGCAGTTTTTACTCCTCTCTTCATCAGATAGGGAATGACAAGGTAAATCACTCTGTTATGAGTCTTTTGTATGCACTCAATTCTGCTTCAGTTTCCAGGAAAAAAAAAAGCCTTTCCTCACCACACAATAAGCTGAAACAACAGAATCAGGGAATTCTGTTCTCAATCAAGAAACAGTTTTTCCTTCACACATCTCAGAAACAGGCTCAACTTTGCTCAATATTGGTAAAAAAATACAACTAACACATTCCAAAGTCAATCTGGAATTTAACACTGTAATTTTCCTCCAATCTCTCTAACAAGCTTTAATTTTTCTCCTCTTTATCATACACTCAAACATCCAAATAAACTGTACTACCTAATTGCCACTAAACATATGCATGCAACCCATGTTTACCTTACCCTGTATGCTTATTCATTGTTACCTGTGACTAGATTAGTTTCCTTTCTCTGCTTCCTCAAATTTTTACCAGGAGTCCTTTTGGTCCCCAATCCCAAGACTGAGGAGTACCTGTTCCATGAAATATTCCTTTAATTCATCTTATGTAAACCTCAGATTTTCCATCTTCAGCAAAAGAACATTAACATTTGTTGTAGGTACTTCGTGAAAATCATTATACCACAGTGGTCAGAAAAATTCCATTTAAAGCTCCACTTCTAACACATATAAGCTTTCCCTCATCTATATTCTTGGTACTATTCTCACTTATCTTGTATATTTATCTAATTTATAGCATAGTCATGTGTATATGTAATTTCATGCTCTGTTCTATTTTTAAATTCCTTGAGAAGAGGAGATAAGTCTGATCTTACTCTGCTTCTTCTGGTACCTATCACAGTGTATTTTGGTGTTAGGATAAATAGCTAAGTGAAAAATAAATAAATGACCGTGTATTTCCAATTGATCACTAAAAACCCCCAAAGGTCAGGAATGAGGTGTATTCTGAGATTCCAGATTATACCTTATTCTTCTTTCAGGAAAAGATGAGCTTAAAAATGGATTCAGAACCTTGAAACTACAACCAGCTTTTGCTGTTTTTCTCCAAACAAAAGGGCATATAGAAACGCCTAATTTCTCACACAAAATTAGTAAAACCAGACCTTATAATATAATTTCAGAGTTAAATGGTTAGATGGTTAAAGCATAGGAAGAGGATTATATAAAGTCTGGAGACAAGTCAGGAAAAAACTCCTCTTTTTCTTCACTGTCTTTTCCCTCTTTTTCAGCATAATGCATGATTCTGTGAACATATATGTTTATATAAATATGTCTCTAAGTGTGCATGCACATGTGTTCACAAAGATATAATATTTTGCCTGATTTGAGACAATGGGCATTGATGACATTGGAAAATAGCCCTGGGGCTAAGTTTGAGAAAGACTATTGTTAAATAGTGGGAAAAACAAAAATCAGTTTAATTTCACTCAGTTATGTCAATCTTTTTTTGCTACATATAAGTATAATATAATCACCAGGTTTACAAAAGGTAGAGAAAATATGCACATCTATTTTAACATAGATTACTCATAGCCTCTGATAGCTTTTACCATAAAACATTGCATTTTAAAATTCCTATTTCCAAATTTAATTTCTTTTTTCAATAAATATGCTACATACTGAAGAAATACTCATCTAAATGAAACTCCTGAGCACAAACTTTTGTATTAAAAACTTGCATTTAAAAATTACACATAAAATATAGTCATTTGACTTTCATTCTGAACCATAGATTGAATCGTTTCATTATTATTCTGTATCCTGAACATGACATTCTGTAGAGCATCTACTAATTTAGTTTGGTTACCATAGAAATAGAATGATTTTTTTAACCCCTCAGTTATGTCTTCTTTAAAAAATAAAATACAGTATATAAGACTAAAACATTTTCAAAGTTACCATTTTCTCTTCTCATATTTTCCCATTGCCATTGTAATGTACAACACAATTATTCCAAGATTTAAACTTTCATATTTTGCCTAAAAAAGACACAGGAATGACACATATCACTTCAATTCATAATTTTCCAGTGTTAGTAGAAAAATTCTCCTATTTGTCTATATGTTCATAGATGCTCACTATTGTACTTTAAAGAGAGGAAGCAATTTTGGTAACTGAGAATAATTTTTTCATAATTATTTCAGAAAGAGTCCCAGACATATCAACTGATGAAAGTAAATATACATGGGCAATGGAAAAGACACAAATAATGTGGGTTCAGATGCTGAGTTTGATGATTAAAATCTGTGTGATCTGAGGCAAGTGTATAACGATATTTCCTCATTGGTAAAATGAAGAGGTTGTGTAAGATGACTTGTTAGTTACTTTATAACCCCAAATATCTGTACAAGATAATGTGTAATAATCCACAACAACATGATTTCTTCCTCCATAAATCCCCTAAAATCATAATTTATCATATCCTAGGAAAGCAATACATAAGGACATTTGCTTAAAATAGAAAGTAGGATAAATTATAAGAGCTAAGAATCAAACAGGAAACACTCCAAAACATTTACCCAACAACTACCTCTTAACTAACCTCCAGCCAGGGAAAGGTACATGTAAGTGTATCCAATTTTTAGTTCTGACTTATAAAAAAAAAAAAGGAAAAATCTGATTGTTGAAAGCATCATTTAGGTACAACAGTTATCATATCAAGAACTACATATGTTATTTCAGATATTCAGAATATAACTTTAATTTTTACTGTTCAAATCTGACTGGATAAAGAAATCATAACTCTGGAAAATACTACTTCTGAAGAACTAAAGACACAGAATGCTTAGATGGATAACCCTTTCTGTATCTCTCCATGTTCATCTTTATATCATCCTGGCTTTCTTGACTATTTCTTAGTAATTTTTTGTTGCGGGAGGCAGGCAGGCTTTCTCATTAATTCATAATAACGAGACTTTATCCCAAAATGTAAACTTCCTTTCTGTTAATGCTTACAACCCAAAACCTGTTGATCTCTAATACTATTGAACTCTTTATAAGAAAAGTCCTATGTATGTTTGGATGTCTCTGTATTATCTTTGTGACATGTTATAGTAGTTCTCAAGATAATGTTTTATTTATTTATTTTTGTAGCCACAATCCTTAATGAAATTGGTATATAATTTTCTTTCTCTGATTTTGCTCTTCCTGATTTAGTTACCAACATATCTGTTTCAATAAAGGAATTTGTTGTAATTTCTTCTTTACATATCATTTCAAATAATTTATTTAATATTGGAATTAGTTGAATATTTTATATTTCATATCTATATATGTTTTTTTCAAAGTATATAAAGTATGATGTCATTCTCAAAGATTATAGATAATATTTTTCTTTATAGGTAGTAAATATTTTGAGTGAGTCCCTTATAATTGATCTTCCATGTTTCCTTCTTATGATTCTTTTTTTAAACATTATTTTATTTGGTCATTTCCACACATTATTCATTGGAAACTAAGATCAATTTTTTCCTCGCCCCCCCCACCTCTCCCATAGCCGATGCATGATTCCACTGTGTATCACATGTGTTCTTGATTGAACCCATTTCCGTGTTGTTGGCATTTACATAAGAGTGTTCATTTAGAGTCTCTCCTCAGTCATATCTCCTCCACTGCTATAGTCAAGCAGTTGCTTTTCCTCAGCGTTTTGACTCCCACAGTTTATCCTCTGCTTGTGGATAGTGTTTTTAGATCCCTGCAGATTGTTCAGGGACATTGCATTAACCCTAATGGAGAAGTCTTTTACCTTCGATTGTACCACAGTCTATCAGTTTCTGGGTATAATGATTTCCTGGTTCTGCTCCTTTCTTTTCTTTTTTTTTTTATATATTTTATTTGATCATTTCCAAGCATTATTCGTTAAAGACATAGATCATTTTCTTTTCCTCCCCCCAACCCCCCATAGCCAACGCGTAAGTCCACTGGGCATTAGATGTTTTCTTGATTTGAACCCATTGCTTTGTTGATAGTATTTGCATTAGAGTGTTCATTTAGAGTCTATCCTCTGTCATGTCCCCTCAACCTCTGTATTCAGGCAGTTGCTTTTTCTCGGTGTTTCCACTCCCATAGTTTATCCTTTGCTTATGAATGGTGTTTTTTTTTCTCCTGGATCCCTGAAAGTTGTTCAGGGACATTACACCGCCCCTAATAGAGAAGTCCATTACGTTCGATTATACCACAGTGTATTAGTCTCTGTGTACAATGTTCTCCTGGTTCTGCTCCTCTCGCTCTGCATCACTTCCTGGAGGTTGTTCCAGTCTCCATGGAACTTCTCCACTTTATTATTCCTTTGAGCACAATAGTATTCCATCACCAACATATACCACAGTTTGTTCAGCCATTCCCCAATTGATGGGCATCCCCTCGTTTTCCAGTTTTGGGCCACCACAAAGAGCGCAGCTATGAATATTTTTGTACAAGTCTTTGTGTCCATTATCTCTTTGGGGTACAGACCCAGCAGTGCTATGGCTGGGTCAAAGGGTAGATATTCTTTTGTCGCCCTTTGGGCATAGTTCAAAATTGCCCTCCAGAATGGTTGGATCAGTTCACAACTCCACCAGCAATGAATTAATGTCCCTACTATGCCACATCCCCTCCAGCATTCATTACTTTCCTTTGCTGTTATGTTAGCCAATCTGCTAGGTGTGAGGTGATACCTCAGAGTTGTTTTGATTTGCATCTCTCTGATTATAAGAGATGTAGAACACTTCTTCATGTGCTTGTTAATAGTTTTGATTTCTTTATCTGAGAACTGCCTATCCATTTCCCTTGCCCATTTATCAATTGGAGAATGGCTTGATTTTTTGTACAATTGATTTAGCTCATTATAAATATGAGTAATTAAACCTTTGTCAGAGGTTTCTATGAAGATTTTTTCCCAATTTGTTGTTTCCCTTCTGATTTTAGTTATATTGGTTTTGTTTGTACAAAAGCTTTTTAGTTTGATGTAGTCAAAATTATTTATTTTACATTTTGTGATTCTTTCTATATCTTGCTTGGTTTTAAAGCCTTTCCCCTCCCAAAGGTCTGACATGTATACTATTCTGTGTTTACCCAATTTACTTATGGTTTCCTTCTTTATGTTTAAGTCACTCACCCATTTTGAATTTATCTTGGTGTAGGGTGTGAGGTGTTGATCTATTCCTAGTCTCTCCCACATTGTCTTCCAATTTTCCCAGCAGTTTTTATCGAATAGTGGATTTTTGTCCCAAAAGCTGGGATCTTTGGGTTTATCGTATACTGTCTTGCTGAGGTCGTTTTCCCCCAGTCTATTCCACTGATCTTCCTTTCTGTTTCTTAGCCAGTACCAAATTGTTTTGATGACTGCTGCTTTGTAATATAGTTTGAGGTCTGGGACTGCAAGGCCCCCATCATATGTGTTTTTTTTTTTCATTATTTCCCTGGATATCCTTGATCTTTTGTTCTTCCAAATGAACTTTGTTATGGTTTTTTCTAAATCAGTGAAGAAGTATTTTGGTAGTTCAATGGGTATGGCACTAAATAGATAAATAAGTTTGGGTAGGATGGTCATTTTTATTATATTGGCTCGTCCTATCCATGAGCAGTTAATGTTTTTCCAATTGTTCAAGTCTAGTTTTAGTTGTGTGGCGAGTGTTTTGTAGTTGTGTTCATATAGTTCCTGTGTTTGTCTTGGGAGATAGATTCCTAGGTATTTTATTTTGTCTAAGGTGATTTTGAATGGGATTTCTCTTTCTAGTTCTTGCTGCTGAGCTGTGTTGGAGATATATAGAAAAGCTGATGATTTATGTGGGTTTATTTTGTATCCTGCAACTTTGTTAAAGTTGTTGATTATTTCAATTAGCTTTTTGGTTGAATCTCTAGGATTCTTTAAGTAGACCATCATGTCATCCGCAAAGAGTGATAACTTGGTCTCCTCCTTGCCTATTCTGATGCCTTCAATTTCTTTATCTTCTCTAATTGCTACTGCTAGTGTTTCTAGTACAATGTCAAATAGTAGAGGTGATAATGGGCATCCTTGTTTCACTCCTGATCTTATTGGGAATGCATCTAGTTTATCCCCATTGCAGATGATATTAGCTGTTGGTTTTAGATATATACTGTTTATTATTTTTAGGAATGACCCTTCTATTCCTATGCTTTCTAGTGTTTTTAATAGGAACGGGTGTTGTATTTTATCAAAGGCTTTTTCTGCATCTATTGAGATAATCATGTGGTTCTTGCTAGTTTGCTTGTTGATGTGGTCAATTATGTGGATGGTTTTCCTAATGTTGAACCAGCCCTGCATCCCTGGTATGAATCCTACTTGATCATGGTGAATGATCCTTCTGATCACTTGCTGGAGTCTTTTTGCTAGTATCCTATTTAAAATTTTTGCATCTATATTCATTAGGGAGATTGGTCTATAGTTTTCTTTCTCTGTTTTTGACCTGCCTGGTTTTGGAATCAGTACCATGTTTGTGTCGTAAAAGGAGTTTGGTAGAACTCCCTCTTTGCTTATTATGTCAAATAGTTTGTATAGTATTGGGGTTAACTGTTCTCTGAATGTTTGATAGAATTCACAGGTGAATCCATCAGGCCCTGGGGATTTTTTCTTAGGAAGTTCTTTGATGGCTTGATGGATTTCAATTTCTGATATGGGATTATTTAAGAATTCTATTTCCTCTTCTGTTAGTCTAGGCAGTTTGTATTTTTGTATATATTCATCCATTTCTCCTAAATTGGTGTATTTATTGCCATATAATTGGGCAAAGTAATTTCTAATGATTGCCTTAATTTCCCCCTCATTGGAGGTGCTGTCCCCCTTTTCATCTTTAATGCTGTGAATTTGCTTTTCTTCCTTCCTTTTTTTAATTAGATTGACCAGTACTTTGTCTATTTTGTTTGTTTTTTTCAAAGTACCAGCTTCTTGTCTTATTTATTAAATCAATAGTTCTATCACTTTCGATTTTATTAATTTCTCCCTTAATTTTTAGGATTTCTAATTTGGTTTTCTGCTGGGGGTTTTTAATTTGATCGCTTTCGAGTTTTTTCAATTGCATTTACAATTGATTGATCTCTGCTCTCCCTTGTTTGTTAATATGAGCTTTCAGGGATATGAATTTACCTCTGATTACCGCTTTGGCTGCATCCCAAAAGGTTTGAAAGGATGTTTCGCCATTGTCATTTTCCTTGATGAAATTATTAATTGTTTCTATGATTTCTTCTTTAGCTAAACGGTTTTGGAGTATCATATTGTTTAATTTCCAATTGGTTTTAGATTTGGTTTTCCATGTACCATTACTAATCATTATTTTTATTGCCTTGTGATCTGAGAAGGCTGCATTCATTATTTCTGCTTTTTTGCATTTGTGTGCTATGTTTCTGTGACCTAATGTATGGTCAATTTTTGTGAATGTGCCATGTGGTGCTGAGAAGAAGGTGTATTCCTTTTTATCCCTATTTATTTTTCTCCATATGTCTATTAATTCTAATTTTCCTAAGATTTCATTCACTTCTTTTACCTCTTTCTTATTTATTTTTTGATTTGATTTATCTAAATTTGATAATGGTTGGTTTAAGTCTCCCACTAGTATGGTTTTATTGTCTATTTCTTCCTTCAATTCTCCTAGTTTCTCCATTAGAAATTTGGGTGCTATATTATTTGGTGCATACATGTTGATTAATGATATTTCCTCATTGTCTAGAGTCCCTTTTAACAAAATATAATTACCTTCCCTATCCCTTTTGATCAGGTCTATTTTTGCATTGGCTTTATCAGATATCATGATTACCACTCCTGCCTTCTTTCTATCAGTTGAGGCCCAGAAGGTCTTACTCCATCCTTTAATTCTGACCTTGTGGGTGTCAACCCGCCTCATGTGTGTTTCTTGAAGACAACATATGGTAGGGTTTTGGATTCTAATCCATTCTGCTATTCGTCTACGTTTTATGGGTGAGTTCATCCCATTCACGTTCAAAGTTATGATTGTCATTTGTGGACTCCCTGGCATTTTGATAGCCTTCCCTAATTCTAACCTTTTCTTCTTCGGCTCTACCTTTTAGTCCAGTGATTTACTTTGAATCAGTCCCCCTTGTCCCCTCCCTTGATGTTTCCCTTTTTAGTCCCTCCCTTTTTTTCCCTCCCCCTCCCCCCTCTCTTTCCCTCCCTTTTTGTTCTCCCTCTCCCCCTCCCCACCTTGGTTTTCCCTTCTCCTTACCCTTGTTGGGTAAGATAGAATTCAAGATCCCAATGGATCTGGATGTTTTTCCCTCTCAGAGTTGATTTCCCTGAGATTGAGGTTTAAGTAACCCCCCCCCTCTCTTCCTCTCCTTCTTATAGGAGTTTTCTTCCCCTCCCCTTCCCCTGTGAATCTTTGTGTGAGAACCATTATTCTATTTGGTCTTTCTTTACCCCCTATTTATACATTACATTTTCCCCACATATTAGTATACATAGGTTGATATAAATGTAGTCCTTATAGAAGAGAGTTTGAGTAAAAGAAGATAACATTTTTCCCCTTTCCTTAATATTTACCTTTTCAGGTATTCCTTGCTCTTTGATTTTCGGTATCAAACTTTCCACAGAGCTCTGGTCTTTTCTTTGCAAAAAGTTGGAAGTCTTCTATTTTGTTGAATGCCCATACTTTCCCTTGGAAGTATATAGTCAGTTTTGCTGGGTAGCTGATTCTTGGTTGGAGACCCAGCTCTCTTGCCTTTCTGAAGATCATGTTCCATGCCTTACGATCATTCAGAGTAGAACTTGCAAGGTCTTGTGTGACCCTGATTGGCATTCCTTTATATCTAAATTGTCTTTTTCTGGCTTCCTGTAGGATTTTTTCTTTTGTTTGATAGCTTTGGAATTTGGCAATTACATTCCTGGGAGTTGTCTTTTGGGGGTTTAGTGTAGAAGGTGTTCTGTGAGCTCTGTCAGTGGATGTATTGCCCCCTTGTTCTAGAATCTCTGGGCAATTTTCTTTGATTATATCTTGTATCACCATGTCCAGTTTGGTGTTTATTTCTGGCTTTTCTGGGAGTCCAATTATTCTTAAATTTTCTCTTCTCCCCCTGTTTTCCAGATCTATCACCTTGTCGGTGAGATATTTTATGTTCTCTTCTAATTTCTTGGTGTTTTGGCTTTGCTTTATTAGTTCTTGCTTTAAAGCCTGGTTTTCTTTTACAGTTTGGTCAAACTGGTTTTGTAGATGCGTGAATTTCTTTTGCATCATTTCCCACTTTTCCTCCCAGAGGGCTTCCATCTTTTTGGTCCTTTCTGATTCAAATTCTTCATGGGTTTGTGGAGAGTTTCTATTTCCTTTGGAAGATTTTGGAGAATTTTCTTGTATATCTTCTTCTATCTGCTCTGTATTTTGTATTTTGGCTCCATAGAATGTGTCCAGAGTCGCCCCTTTCTTCTTATTTTTCTTGGTAATTTGGGGCTTCTGTGCTTCTGTGGAGTTTGTCATCTCTGAATGTGGAGGATTGGCTTTTCTTGTCTTTGTCTGGTGATCAGAGGCTTTAGTCCTGGGCAGATGTTGGTTCTATGAGCGTTCCCTGGGTTAAACTGAATATGCCTCACTGGAACTGGAATGGAAGGGTCGGACCACGAGGCCACACTCTCCCCCTGGCTCGATTTCCGGAAGTTGCCTTCAGAATCCCTGGCCGTGAGGCTTTTTCTTTGGCCTGCGGGGGGATGGGCTGCCGCTTCCCCAAGCTCCGAGAGCACAGACTTTCACTGAGACTTGGATAGCAGGATCCAGCCCGTGAGGCTGTCTTTCCCGCCCTGAGGGTTGCTGTTGTTTTGACCAGCTCTCTGCAGCGGAGGCCCCAGGCAGTAACTTTCACCCGGACCGACCGGCTCTTTGACCGACCGGCTCTTTGCAGCGGAAGCCCCAGGCAGTAACTTTCACCCGGACTGGGACTTGGGTAGAAGACCCTGAGGGTTGTTGTTCCTCAGACCCTGCTCTCTGAGCCGGGCGCGGCTGCCGCTTCCGGGAGCCTTGGACTCTGCGCTCCTACCCCTGAGGTCCGAGGGATCTCGGGTTCTGGCTTTTAAGGGGAGCCGTACCTTTTGAACCGGGTCCAGGTCCAGGAGGAGGGTTCCCAGGGTCTGTGCTGTTGATTGTTTTGAATTTCGGCGCCTTAGGAGCTTCTAGTTTGAGATTGGTCGGGAAGGGTTTTCCGGAGATCTGAACTTCAGCTTTCTCTAAGCCGCCATCTTAACCGGAAGTCGGTTCTGCTCCTTTCGCACTGCATCACTTCCTGGAGGTTGTTCCAGACTCTATTGAATTCCTCCACTTTATTATTACTTTTAGCACAATAGTATTTCATCACCAACATATACCACAATTTGTTCAGCCATTCCCCAATTGAAGGGCATCCCCTCATTTTCCAATTTTTGGCCACCACAAAGAGTGCAGCTATGAATATTCTTGTACAAGTCTTTTTCCTTATTATCTCTTTGGGGTACAAACCCAGCAGTGCTATGGCCAAATCAAAGGGCAGACAGTTTTTTATCACCCTTTGGGCATAGTTCCAAATTGCATTCCAGAATGGTTGGATCAATTCACAACTCCACCAGCAATGAATTAGTGTCCCTACTTTGCCGCATCCCCTCCAGCATTCATTACTTTCCATAGCTGTCATATTAGCCAATCTGCTAGGCATGAGGTGATACCTCAGAGTTGTTTTGATTTGCATACCTCTGATTATAAGAGATGTATATGTATATATGTATATATATTTAGATGTATATATGACTATAAGAGATGTAGAGCACTTTTTCATGTGCTTATTAATAGTTTTGATTTCTTTGGCTGAGAACTGCCTGTTCATGTCCCTTGCCCATTTATCAATTGGAGAATGGCTTGATTTTTTGTACAATTGATTTAGCTCTTTGTAAATTTGAGTAATTAAACCTTTGTAAGAGGTTTTTATGAAGATTCTTTCCCAATTTGTTGCTTTCCTTCTGATTTTAGTTACATTGGTTTTGTTTGTACAAAAACTTTTTAATTTGATATATTCCAAATTATTTATTTTGCATTTTATGCCTCTTTCTAAGTCTTGCTTGGTTTTAAAATCTTTCCCTACCCAAAGCCCTGACATGTATACTATTCTTTGTTTTAATTTTCTTATAGTTTCCTTCTTTATGTTCTTGTCATTCACCCATTTTGAATTTATCTTGGTGTAGGGTGTGAGGTGTTGATCCAAAACTAATCTTTCCCACACTGTCCTCCAATTTTCCCAGCAGTTTTTATGAAATAGTGGATTTTTTGTCCCAAAAGCTGGGTTCTCTGGGTTTGTCTTATACTGTCCTGCTGAGGTCACTTACCTCAAGTCTATTCCATTGATCCTCCTTTCTGTCTCTTAGCCAGTACCAAATTGTTTTGATGATGGATGCTTTATAATATAGTCTGAGATTTGGGACTGCAAGGACCCCTTCCTTTGCATTTTTTTTTCTTTATTTCCCTGGATATCCTTGACCCTTTGTTCTTCCAAGTGAACTTTGTTATGGTTTTTTTCTAAATCAGTAAAGAAATTTTTTGGAAGTTCCATGGGTATGGCACTAACTAAATAGATAAGTTTGGGTAGGATGGTCATTTTTACTATATTGGCTCATCCTACCCATGAGAAGTTAATGTTTTTCTAATTGCTCAAGTCTAGTTTTAGTTGTGTGGAGAGTGTTTTGTAGTTGTGTTCATATAGTTCCTGTGTTTGTCTTGGCAGAGAGATTCCTAAGTATTTTGTTTTGTATAAGGTGATTTTGAATGGGGTTTCTCTTTCTAGTTCTTGATGTTGAGCTGTGTTGGAGATATATAGAAAAGCTGATGATTTATGTGGGTTTATTTTGTATCCTGCAACTTTGCTAAAGTTGTTGATTATTTCAATTAGCTTTTTGGTTGAATCTCTAGGATTCTTTAAGTAGACCATCATGTCATCTGCAAAGAGTGATAACTCGGTCTCCTCCTTGCATATTTTAATGCCTTCAATTTCTTTTTCTTCTCTAATTGCTACTGCTAGTAGTTCTAGTACAATGTCGAATAATAGAGGTGATAATGGGCATCCTTGTTTCACTCCTAATCTTATTGGGAATGCATCTAGTTTATCCCCATTGCAGATGATATTAGTTAATGGTTTTAGATATATACTCTTTAATATTTTTAGGAACGGCCCTTCTATTCCTATACTTTCTAGTGTTGTATTTTATCAAAGGCTTTTTCTGCGTCTATTGAAATAACCATATGATTTTTGTTGGTTTGCTTGTTGATGTGGTCAATTATGTGGATGGTTTTCCTAATATTGAACCAGCCCTGCATCCCTGGTATAAATCCTACTTGATCATGGTGAATGACTCTTCTGATCACTTGCTGGAGTCTTTTTGCTAATATCATATTTAAGATTTTTGCATCTATATTCATTAGGGAGATTTGTCTATAATTTTTTTTCTCTATTTTTGGCCTGCCTGGCTTTTGGAATCAGTACTATGTTTGTGTCATTAAAGGAATTAGGTAGAACTCGCTCTTTGCTTATTATGTCAAATAGTTTGTATAGTATTGGGGTTAGCTGTTCTTTGAATGTTTGATAGAATTCACTGGTGAATCCATCAGGCCCTTGGGATTTTTTTCTTAGGAAGTTCTTTGATGGCCTTTTGGATTTCTTTTTCTGATATGGGATTATTTAAGAAATCTATTTATTCTTCTGTTAGTCTAGGCAAATTATATTTTTGTAAATATTCATCCATATCGCCTAGGTTGGTATATTCATTGCCATATAGTTGGTCAAAGTAATTTTTAATGATTGCCTCAATTTCCTCTTCATTGTAGATGAGGTTCCCCTTTTCATCCTTGATGCTGTTAATTTGCCTTTCTTCTTTCCTTTTTTTAATTAGATTGACCAGTACTTTGTCTATTTTGTCTGTTTTTTCAAAGTACCAGCTTCTAGTCTTGTTTATTAGCTCAATAGTGCTATCACTTTTGATTTTATTAATTTCTCCCTTAATTTTTAGGATCTCTAGTTTGGTTTTCTTCTGGGGTGTTTTAATTTATTTGTTCTCAAGTTTTTTATTTGCATTTCCAATTCATTGATCTCTGCCTTTCCTAATTTGTTAATATATGCACTCATGATTATGAATTTTTCTCTAAGTACTGCTTTGGCTGCATCCCATTAGGTTTGAAAGGATGTCTCACCATTGTCATTTTCCTCAATGAAATTATTAATTTTTTCTATGATTTCTTCTCTTACTAACTGATTTTAGAGTATCATATTATTTAATTTCCAATTAATTTTTGATTTGGCTCTCCTTTTACACTTACTGATCAATATTTTTATTTCTTTATGATCTGAAAAGGTTACATTAATTATTTCTGCTTTTCTGCATTTGAGTGACATGTTTCTGTGACCTAGTGTATGATCTATTTTTGTGAATGTGCCATGCGGTGCTGAGAAGAAGGTGTATTCCTTTTTGTCTCTATTTATTTTTCTCTAAATGTCTATTAACTCTAATTTTTCTAAGATTTCATTCACCTCTTTTACCTCTTTCTTATTTATTTTTTGATTTGATTTATCTAAATTTGATAGTGCTTGGTTCAAGTCTCCCACTAATATGGTTTTACTGTCTATTTCCTCCTTCAATTCTCCTAGTTTTTCCATGAGAAATTTGGATGCTATACCATTTGGTGCATACATGTTGATTAGTGATATTTCCTCATTGTCTATACCCCCTTTTAATACAATATATTTACCTTCCCTATCCTTTTTGATCAGGTCTATTTTTGCTTTGGCTTTGTCAGATATCATGATTGCAACTCCTGCCTTCTTTTTATCAGTTGAGGTCCAAATGGTCTTACTCCATCCTTTAATTATAACTTTGTGAGTATCAACCTGCCCCATATGTGTTTCTTGAAGACAACATATGGTAGGGTTTGGGGTTCTAATTCAATCTGCTATTTGTCTACGTTTTATGGGTGAGTTCATCCCATTCCCTTTCAAAGTTATGATTGTCACTTGTGGATTCCCTGGCATTTTGATATCTTCCCCTAGTTCTTAACTTTCCTCTTTAGCTATATACTTTTGAACCAGTGATTTACTTTAGGTCAGTCCCCCTAGTCCCCTCCCTTGAGATGCTTCCCTTTCTAGCCCCTCCATTTTTATGCTCCCTTCCCCTCCCCCCTCTCCTTCCCTCCCTTTTTGTATTCCCTCCTCCCTCACCCTCCTTATTTTCCTTTCTTTCTTACCCCGTTGGATAAGATAGAATTCAGGATCCAACTGGATCTAGATGTTCTTCCCTCTCAGAGTTGATTGCACTGAGCTTAAGGTTTAAGTAATACCACTTCATGCTCTCTTCCTCTCCTTCTCATATGAGAGTTCTTCCCCTCCCCTTTCCATGTGTATCTTTGTATTGGAAAAATTATTCTATTTAGTCCCCCCCCCATTTCTTGAAGTAAATCTTAGTATTATTGATTCCCCCCTCACTTTTTCTTACTTTGCCCCCCCTTTCACAAAATCTTCTTAATGCCCCAATCTTTCCCTATGCATGATTCTTCTAACTCCTCTTATGCATACAATTTTTGAGAGTTTCACAATACATTTCCCCCACATATTAATATATATGTAATTTGATGTAAATGTAGTCCTTATAGAAGAGAGTTTGACTTAAAGAAAAAGATAAGATTCATCTCTTTTTCCCTTTCTTTCATATTTATCTTTTCATGTTTCTCTTGCTTTCTTTGATTGGATATCATATTTTCCACTAAGTTCTGGTCTTTTCTTAGCAAATGCTTGAAAATCTTCTATTTTGTTGAGTTCCCATACTTTCCCCTGTAAGTATATAGTCAATTTTGCTGGGTAGTTGATTCTTGGTTGGAGACCCAGCTCTCTTGCCTTTTTAATATTGTGTTCCATGCTTTGCGGTCTCTTATTGTGTTAGTGGCTAAGTCCTGTGTGATCCTTATGGGAGCCACCCTATATCTAAAGCTCCTCTTATTGGCTTCTTGTAGGATTTTCTCCTTTTCTTGGAAGCTCTTGAATTTGGAGATTACATTCCTGGGCATTGTCTTTTGGGGATTTAGTGTAGAGGGTCTTCTATGAACCCTTTTTATTTCTATTTTGCCCCTTGTTCCAGAGCATGTGGCCAATTTTCTTCTATAATCTCCTGTATTATAGCATCGAGGTTTTTGTTTATCTCTTGTTTTTCTGGCAAACCAATAATTCTCATGTTGTCTCTTCTTCCTCTGTTTTCCTGGTCTGTGACCTTTTCAGTGAGATATTTTATGTTTTCTTCTAATTCATTAATTTTTTTTGGCTTTGCTTTATTAATTCTTGCTGTTTTGCAAGCTCACTGTCTTCCAGTTGCTTAATTCTGATCGTTAGGGACTGGTTTTGCTTTTCAGCTTCATCTGCCCTTCTATTAGATGCTTCTAGCTCTTTCTCCAATTGTGAAGTTTTGTCTATCAGACTGCTGATCTCTTTCTCTCATTTTTCTTTCCAGAAGGTTTCCATGTTTTGGATAAGCTCCAATTTGATTTCTTCCAGAGCTTGTGGATACTTTCCATTTTGGGAGCATGTTTTTATTTTGTTTGTATTTCATCCTCTTTCTCTTCTTTTCTTTGTGTACTCCTGCCATAAAAGTTTTCAATAGTCACTTTTTTCCTTTCTTCTTGGAGGCTTAATTTTGGGCTGTGTGAGCCATTCCTTTGGTGGTTTTATTCCCCTTTCCTTTTTGTTCTGTAGTCTGGGTGATATGGAAGGGGGGGGGGTTCTGTGAATTTAGGTTGCCTTAGACTAGTTCTTCCCAGCCTCAGAGGTTTCTTAGAGTGAAGGCCCCTGTGTTCAGTTCAACCACCCCTGTGTTCAGCCGGCCACCCCTGTGTTCTGCACAACCTCTCCCATGTTCAATGCAGCTGCCCCCATGCTCAGTGCGGCCTCCCCTGTGCTCAGAGCAGGATTCTCCCATGAAACCACCCTTTGAGGTCATTTCCTAGCAGTTTTTAGATCCAAAGGAGCCTTGTGTGTCCCCCCAGACAGTGACATTTCCTCACTCACTTGCTGTCCCAGTGAGTGCTCTGATACCTTACTCTGGTTTGGTGGGGGAGGGGGAGGGGGAAGGGTGGCTCAGTTCATGTTTTTCTGCAAGTGTTTCCTCCTTCTTATAGTGTGGAAATGTTCAAACCCCACGTACCTTCATTTCTGTGGTGTACTGGAGAGTCCCTCCTTTCTTCCAAAGGTGATTTTTATGCTCTTTTGAGGTAGTCTATTTCCTTCTGTGCTGGGGAGAGGAAGTGATTCGCATCTAGATTGCAGCTATGTTTATCCGGAAGTCTTATGATTCTTATAGACTGAATTTTCTACTGATTTCTGATTTTTCCTTGAGAGTAGCTGAAACTCTTTTAGTTAATAAATATTTGTTTTTTCCTTGTTTGCTTCTGTTCAGTTTTTCTGAATATGTTCTTTTTGGTTGTAAACTCAGCTTGTTTTTTCTTTGAAATATTTCATTCCTTGTCCATCATTTTTTTAATGTTGAAGCTGCTAAATCATGTATTATTCTTCCAATAGCTCCACAATATTTTTTCTGGTTCCTTAAAGAATTTTCTTCTTAACTTGAGAATTACAGAATATAGAAATGATGTACCTGTGCATTTTCAACTTGGTGTTTCTCTGAGGTAGAGATCAGTGAATTCATTCAAATTCATTTTACTTTCTAGCTCTAGAATTACCAGGCAATTTTTATTAATGATTTCTTGGGAGGTAAACTTTTCAATAAATTTCCAAAAATCCAACAGTTCTTATAGTGTTTATCCTCAATCTATTTTCCAGGGCAGTTATTTTTGTAATTAGGTCATAGTTTCTTCTATTATTTCATTCTTTTGATTTTGTTTTGTTATTTCTTGTTTACACAGAAAATCATTGCCATCTCCTTATCCAATTCTAATTTTTAATGAGATAGCTTTTCCCATGTGTTTCTGAATCTATTTTTTCTAATTAGGTGATCTTTCTTTTATAATTTTATTTGTTTTCTTCCATTGTTCTTAGTTTTTTCTAGAGTTTTTTTTTTCTCCTGCTCCCTCATTTGATTTTTGTAGTACATTTAAACATCTAAAAACTGTTTGGGGGCTTGTGGTAATTTGATGCTTTTCTATACTACATTGAAGTAAGTGTTTTAAATTTACTGTCCTCTGAATTTGAACCTAGATCTCTTCTGTTCCCATAGTACCTATTAAATATATGTTCTTTCTCTTTGGCTTACCAAATTTTTTAGCATCCAAAACATTATTTTATTATTAGTTCTATGCTAGAGTCTGGCTCTGTTTATAGAGTGGGGGTCTGATGCCTGGGGTTTTAGGAATTTTTTATTTTCTTATTTCCTGAATGCTTCTTAGTTCTTCCAATTTATATAATATAGAACCAGGTATAGTCCCTGCTGCTCTCTCTGGCTCAAACACTAGTTTGTGATTGAGGTCAGATGCTCCAACCCCCTGGTAGATCTTCTGTTTCACACAGAAGGTTCACTTCCCCTGGGAACTGCAGCCAGAAACCCCATTTTCTTTTTGCTAAACACAGCCAGCAGGGTTCCAGCAACTCCAAAGTTACACTGATTTGTGTGTGCTTCCTCTTCACTTTTCCTCTTTCCAAACTCCAGCCTGGAACAAAGCCAGTGTCTGCTCAGTGTGCCTGGATCCCTGAAGTCCTTTCTTGTTTAGTGGTCAGCTACCGGTGATGAATGATTTGAGATCTCTGAAACCAAGACTGTGGTTCACACAACTGTTCCTAGGCTTTACTGTTGGTTGACACAACCTGTTACTGCCACTGGACTGTAAACTCCTAGATCAAGAAGATGAGGTTAGGTTGCCCACCCTGCCCACAGAGCTAGAGGATTGCTGTGGCATATTTGCACTATCAGGTGATAATGAGATAGATCAGAGACTTTCTTTCCAAGTTTTTCTTTCTTGCCCTGCTTCATGACTGATTCTTCTCATGTTGTTGGTTTTAGCATTGATTGTGCAGAGTTCTTTTTGATAATATTTTTTGGGGAGATATTGGAGATAGATGTTGTCTCACACCCTATTCTGTCATCTTGCCACAATCCCTCAGGTAAAATTTTTAATAATAATTTTCTAATATTTTGAGATCCATGTTTTCTCCTCCCATCCTACCCTCCCCTTTCCCTAAGTCAGCAGGTAATATGATAAAGATTTTATTTGTGTAATTATTACACAATACATATTTACATGCTCATCATATTGTGAAATAAGATACATGTTACTTACAATGAAGAAAAAATATTGGAGTAAATAAATGGCAGGGCTATAATAAATATTCTTATAGGAAGAGATAATTTCCCTCTATTAGATCTCTTTGATTTACAGACCTGGTAATGGTATTTCTGGGTCAAATTATATGTATAATTTGATGCCTCTTTAGACATGGTTCCACCAGCAGTATATTAATGTCCCAATTTTTCCACATCCCCTCAAAATGAATGGAATCTTAGAAATGTTAAATATGATAGATCTGTGAGAAAACTAAATGGGAACAGGAAGCAGCAAAACTCCTCATTGGGACATGGAATTGTCACAGAGTTGATTATATTTTAGCGCATAAAAATTTCAAAACCAAATGTAGAATACAAACTTTAAATGTATACTTTTTAGTCATAATATAATAAATTTATATATCATAATGAATTTGAGAGCATATCTTAAAATTAATTTGAAACTGAATGTATGTTTCAAAGAACAAATCATAGTTACAATTTAATAAAATAAAATAATATTGATAAAACATTGAAAAAATCATGGAATGGAATCAAAGCAGTACTTATGTGAAATTATATGTGTGTATCAAGTAAAATACAAAAATAATGGATCAATTTGATTGGGCATATAACAATAACATTAACAAAAACTAGAAAAAGAACAAACTGAAAAACTGTAATTAAACACCATAATGAAAATATTAAAAATCAAAGAAGAGATGAACAAAATTGAAAAGAGAAAGGTTTAATTTCTCAAATTTATGAGAAGCTAAGTCAATTGTTCAAAAAATCAACTCATTCTCCAATTGACAAATGGTCACAGGACAAGGATATGTAGTTTTCTCATAAAGAAATCAAAATTATCAATAAGCACACAAAAAGTGTTCTAAATCTCTCATAAATAAATACAAATCAAAACAAAAGTGAGGTACCACCTCACATCTAGCAGATTGACCAATATGACACTAAATGAAAACAATTAATGTTGGAAGGGATGTGGCAAAATTGGGACACTAAAGCATTGCTGGTGGAGTTGTGAATTGATCCAACCATTCTGGAAGACAATTTGGAACTCTGCCCAAAAGGCTTTAAAAATATGCCTTCCCTTGGATCCAGCAATACCATTGCTAGGATTATACCCTAAAGAGATACTAATGAAAAATCTTTGTACAAAAATATTCATAGCTGTGTTCTTTGTGGTTGCAAAAATATTGGAAAATGAGGGGATGCCTTTTGATTGGGAAAGAGTCAAACAAATTTTAGCATATGATGGTGATGGAATACTACTATGCTGAAAGGAATGGTGAACTGGAGGATTTCTATATGAATAGGAAGAACTTCCAGGAATACATGCAGAGTGAAATGAGCAGAACCAAGAGAGCATTATACACAGAAAGTGAAACTCTATGGTACAAAACAATGTAATGGACTTTGCTAATACAAGACAATCCCAAAAGATTTATGAGAAAGAATGCTATCTGCATCAAGAGAAAGAACTGTGGAAGTAGAAAAACAGAAGAAAAAAATGTCTCATCACTTGTTTATGAAGATATATGATTTCAGAATTTAGTTTTAAAAGATTGCTCTATTGCAAGAAATGAATAATATGGAAATAAGTATAAGTAATAACATTTGTATAACCTAGTGGAAGTACGTATTGGATCCAGAAGGGGTTAGGGTAGAGGGGAGGGAAAGAAAAAGAAATCCGTAAACATGGGAAAATATTGTAAAAATAAAATTCAATAAAATAAAGTAAGAGAACAATTGGCATAATAAATAACACAGGAAGCTAATTTTAAGGGGGACAATAAAAAGTTAAACTATTATTCAATTTGTTGAAAAAAGAAGAGCATATATATATTCATATATATTAATTTTGCTCAAATAAAAGTACTGAAGCCAGGATTGGAAAGAAAACAGAAAACCGTGGCAGGGAGGGACTTTTACATCAAGTTTCTTTGATATAGGTTTCCTTTCCTAAAAATTAGAAAAAATGAGAAAAAATACTTAAGAAAACAAGCCATTCTCCAGTTGATAATTGATCAAAAGATATGAGAAAGGACTCTTTAGATAAAACAAAATCAAAGTTGTCTTTAGTCATACAATTCTGTCACTATTAAGTAGAAAAATGCAAATTGAAACATGTCTCAGGTACCTCCTAACACTGATCAGACTGGTTAAAATGACAAAAAAGAACAAGAGAAATGTTACAGGGTATGTGAGAAAATTAGGTCAGTAATGCATTATTTCATTTATTTTAAAACAATCATTAGATAAAATCTCAAAGAGTAAAAATAAGCAATCTCATGTTTATTGAAGGACAAAATTGCATTGATGGAAGGCATAAAAACAATTATTAAGCTGAATAACTTTCATAAACTTCTGATCCCTTTCCAACAAACTTCTAATAGCAAAATTTTTGTTCAAAGCACTTTTACAGTTTTTATTTGTTTCATGAGTTATCATGTACAAAATATATGAGTACCAAGTACAAAGTACAAAGACACTTGTCAGCATGACAGAACCTCCCAAAACTTTTCTGCTAATATAGCAAAAACCAGGGTCACTTGCATGTCAAAATTAAAAAAAGAAAGAAAGAAAAACTAACTAGGGCTCTGTGTAGCTACAGTTATACTTAATATAATATATATTAATAATCTCTTATGATGTAGTATGTACATGTTAACATATGAGAAAGTGTGTTCGTATTACTTTTAATCATTAATTTGTCATTTCTATAGTCTTCTAGTTCTTATTTTCAGTGATGATGAATTGATAGTCATGGGCCTTAGGCTAGTTGAACAAGATTTTAAGATAAATATGTATCACCTAGTAATATTCTTAAAACATATTGAAGTAGATTTTATCTTTCTTTGAATTTAAGATTTTTTTCTTCTCTCCTCTTCCCTAAGTAGTACTCATGTTCTTAGGAGCAAGAAGAGTTTGGCCACATTAAAGAGTTAAAAAAAGGGTCATGTCCAGAAATTACTAAATTCTTCAAAGTTTTTGAAAAGGCTACATTTCATTTTGATAAGAAGTCAATTATTATTTCATTGAGGTAACTATCTTCCAAAAATTATGTAATGATGCTTTTAAAAGTCAAATTGTTTAAACCCAGATGCTAATCAAGTATGTATCTCTTTCTGAGTTCATATGCTGATTGAAGGGCTATTTTTAAAAAAAGTCTGTGTGATGTATTAGTGTGATGTATTGGCATCAGAAAAATGATGTTTAAACTCTGACTCTGATATTTATTATCCATATGATGATGGTAAGTTACTTAGACATTCGGTGTCTCATTTTCCTTATGATTTTATGATGATAGTAATACCTATAGGCATAATTCATAGGTGGTTGTGAGAAAAGTATTTTGTAAAACTTAAGATGCACTACAAATGTGAATTATTTTTGGCAATGTTATTCGCTGCTTTGATCATACTGTACTTAAAGTATTATGTTCAGCTCTAATTCGATGATATGAATTTGATCTTGGTAACGTCAAAAGAATCGAGAAGAAAGTCACTATGGTCAACACCTAAAAGAATATGCGATGTAGGCATCAAGTGAAAGAATTGAACAAATTTAGTCTGGAGAATAGAAGTATACAGGATGAAAGTATTATTATTATCATTATAATCATCATCATTTTAGTATTTACATAGTATTTTATGATTTTCAGAACTCTACTAGTGTTAAGCTTATCTCATTTAATCTTCACAAACATTCTGGCAGGTAGGTGATATTAGAATTTTCTCAGTGTCTTACCACAAATAAGATTCTTAGGTAAAATTTTGATTTCAGTTTTTCCTCACTCTAAATCTATCTCCCTATCTGTTCTGATACCTAACTGATATCTTTAACAAGGTATTTCATGAAACATCAAAAAATAGCTTGGAGAAAGCACAAGCAAACCATTTTCTGCCCCTGAACTCACTGGGAAGAAAGCCAATGGAGAGTTCAGAAGACCTCTGCATCTTTTAATATTGTTTTCATTTTCACTATGTATAGTCTTATCATGTCATATTTTTAGCATATAACATGCATCTTCTACACAGTGTACAAATAAATGAGAAAAAGAAAGATAAGAAGACAGAGAAGAATTCTTTTCTGGTTTGGGAACTTGGAGGGAAAAAAATAAAACATTCAAAAGAGAAAAATAGACCACTGACTATCTTGTATTAAATGTAAACAATCAAAGAAGGAAAACATTAAAAATAAATAAATTAACCTCTTCCTGAAGCCTATAATATGAATGTTTTAGGAAGAAACAACTGTTTATACTAGAACAAATGGTAAATGGGTAACTACCTCTGGATGCCATATTAATCATGGAATAAGCATCAGAAGAAGAAAAGTAATAATGGTAGCTGGGGAGACCCTGCTTGAGTGGTAATTAGGAAGAAATTTTATGTCCTGATAACAATACTAGATAGACCAGAGGGGAAAAAAAACCTGAAACCATTGCTAATGATTATGAAATTTTGGAAGCAACTTAGTGTTATAAATGAACAGGAGAAACTTCTTTCAGAAATTTCCAGTATAAGCAAGGAATATAGAAGAAAATATTAGAATTGACAAGTCAACATATTATTATGTAGGTGGTATCTGAAAATGAGATTTATATATCTGGATCAAAAATTCAAGGAATGGTAAACTTCTATCCAGGGAGGGAGTTTTACTACTAAGAGTCCATTTTTGAAGGTGTCTGGAACATATAATCTAATTGTTTGAATTATACAAAGAAAGTGGAGACATGAGAAGTAGAATTAGAGATCCAAATTCATAGAGCCAAGCTTTATTTTGTAGATATTGAGAATTGGTGGATTGTTCTCTACACCTGAAATGTAGCTCTACCTAGTTATATATAATTCAAAAGAAACGGGATAAGTTAAGGGAGGTAGGCAGAGGGAGAAACACAGAGACAGAGAAGAAAATAGTACATAGCATTTGAGTAAACAATAAAACTAGCAACAGTCCTTTTTGTCATCAGCATATGATATAGACTAAATGATTAAACAAAGGAAATAAGTGGTTCTGGAAAAGGATTACATGTTCAGAAATATAATATATAGGAAAAATATATATGACTTATTTGGAAATCATGTGAAACTGCAGAAAGCAAAGGGACTAATAATTGTTCACTTGCATTAATGATAATTTTTCTCCTTTAAAAAAAGTACTTTCTTCATTCCAAGTTCTGCCAAATCTATGAATCTACATAGGCTATATCCTTTTCAAGTACTCCTATATTTTAATCAAGGAAAATAAATCCTTATAACAACAGAATGCCTTTCTCAATTCAGTAACAAACTCCTTAACATTCTTTTCTTTAGACTTATTAGTTTAGTGGGAATTTGGTATAGAAAATGAAAGTTAAGCTCTATCCCTGGTGACATTTCGAGTATTTTGAAGATTATGTTTAAGTTTGTAATTAAGATGTTGCCAAGCATGGCTAAATTATTCATTTCTGAAATACTCTTATCAATAAATAGGTTATTTTGTAAGGATTTGTAGTTCTTGAGAAATAAGAATATCTCTTCCCTAACATCAGTGATAAACATTTGCTTAGGAGCATAGATTCATAGCATCATAAACTTAGAATTAGAAAGGTCCCAACATGCCATATATTCCAAATCCTTCATTTTATATATGAGGAAATTTGAGCCCAGGAAATATATATGACTTGCCCAAGGCCACACAGTTAGTAAACTTCATAGGGGAAACTGAATTTATAACCTCTTATTCTAGAGCCAGTACAATTTCCATTGTAATACCATGCCTCCCATAGTGTCTAGAGAGGCCATTCAGATGTTGTTGAGACTTGTGGTGGGGAGGGAGGGAAAGAAAGGAATCATTTGTAGTCAATTGCAATGACCAAAGTACTTTAAGGGTCCTGACTCCTGTGGAATAATATACATGGAATTTGTGAAGGCTTACAGTAAAGACTCTGATAGAGGACTTAGTGGAGTGAATTCTGTTAGGCTAAATTTACAGTGGAGGTATGAGGTTATAAAAAGGGGGAACAGTGGCAGAGAAGTGGTAATTGCTGGATTAATGTTTCCAGAATGAAAAGAGGAGTCCCACCCTATTTAGAGTGTAACTTACAGCTAAAATAGGGATATGCTTTAGGGATATGATGATGGGAACAAGGGAATAAGGAAGCATTGGGTTGATAAAGGTGTACTTGATGCCGTCCAGAGTATTGGCAATAGATGTTCCAGGAAACTGTGCTAAATACTATGGTTAAATCAGGATCAACACAATGTTTTGTCAATCAATAACCATGTGGGTAACTAATAAATTCACAATTTCAATCTCTATTGAATAACTACCTCAGTATAATTTACTAAACTCATTGTCTATTGGAAATTTATAATAAAATTAATATCATGCTTCCTAGGGAGAATAATTTCCTATAAAACTATTCTGGTTCAGTAGAAAGTATATGTGAATACACACACACACACACACACACACACACACATATATATACATATATATATACATACATACATACATACATAGATTTTCATTATTATACAATATTGTGAGATACCAACAAAAGCATTTGGGAAAAAGCCTTGAAGTAAAAAGAAAAGGAATGTTCAAACTACCTCTCATTTCAGATCCCTACCAAAATTTTTAACAAAAATTCAACAGTATCATATTTAAATGAAGGAAACATGAAATTCCGCTAATATTAGCAGTTCTCTGGTGATCATCTATCTATTTTCTTTTCAGTTCTTTCAAATAAGAGTCATGCTTCAGGAAGAAAAAAATAATTTAAGAAGATACAAAATTGTGATAATGCAAATAGAGACACTGAAAGGTGATTAAGCTGTTGAAAACTAAGTGCTGTATTTTAAAATGGTAAAAAAGAATGAAAATCATTATATAATGATGACATTCAAAGAAGATTAGATCCCATCCTCAATGGAAAAATATCATTGCTTTTCTACTTTTACTTATAAAGACAAGAACATGAAATTCTAAATCCTCCTGGGAAAGTACTTCAATTGGGAAAAAAAAAGCTCCTCTAAGTTTGAAATTTAAGCTTTCTTTTTGTACCAAGGATTATGTTTCTAAATGGGATATTTTCATATCTGTAAGCCACATCTCAAAAACCTTGCCTTATTTAAATAACTAAAATTGTTTAGTTAATATGTTAAAATTTAATAACATCTAAGTCTGAAGAACTGAAGTTTACACAGTTAATCAGGGATTCACACAATTAATTAGTCCAATTCACTCCCACTGTACTTTTTTTCATAATATCTTTACTTGTCAAAAAAATTTTATTATATCAAAAAGTTGTAAGGTCCACAAGATGGTTTTCAGTGAGAAAGCTCTTTAAAACTGTGAACAAAGGCAAGTAGATAAAACATATAAGGTAAATTGTCTGCTCTGATTTTCGCTTGTTAGAAAGTGACACAATTTTCCATCCCATTTGAAAAATATCATACCTGTTAAGGGAATAATTTGAATCTGTATTCAACAATATAGTGAAAGTATAAGCCTCAACCATTGACAATAAAATAAATATTTTAGTCCATATTTTAACAAACTAAGTACATCATTTGCTTTTAGTAAAATATAATTCTCCAATAAAATGAATGAATAAATCATAAAATAATAAATTCCAGATATTGTGGTAAGCACAGGGACTACCAATATAAGCAAGAAAAGCAGTTACTCTCTTACAGAAACTTCTTATATTCACATTATGAAAGATACTGTTTTAGGAACAAGAAAATGATGTTGCTTGGCAAAAGGGAACTCATGGAGTAGCATGGCTTGAAGATGGCTCTAAGTGACACTGAAGCCTGGTTCTGGAAAAGATAGGGATAAAGTTCACCTATAAGACTGAAGTCTCTAGATCAGAGTTTTAGATTATACTGACAAGAGAAGGAGCCTGTTATGGAGAATTGTTTATAGAGGAATGTAGGGTTGTGGTTTACAAATGGCAGAGAAATCCACTTTGATGCCATTTTGTATAATATCCTAAATGATCAATTTTATTCTTCGTATTCCTACAAAAATTTGAGAAATGAACTCTGAGATTTACAACTATAAAAAAGGTAAGATCTCTTAGTAGCTGTAATGAGAATGTTGTAAGATTTAGGGTAAAGAACCTTGGTTCTGCTATGTGAGAATGTCAATATTTCCTGTTTCCTACCTATTTGTCTGTCTTCTCTGGGTTCCCATGAAGGTCCAGGATTTACTTACCTTAGACATTATTCATTGCAGCATCACTCACTTTTCATGATCATATTCCCTGTTTGGTATCTCCTACATTTAGTAGCAACTCCTCTATAAATCTCCTTTTCCTTGTAGTCTCCCAGAGCCTGAATAATTTTTAGCATACTTAGAAATCAAAATATGAATCTTTTTTATTCTCCATCTTATATGTTTGTTGTTGTTTGTTGTTGTTTAACATTTGGTTGAATGAGAGAAAAATCCAAAGGATTTCTGAGATATCAGTGTACATTTTAAATTAAACTAGGGTTTTAAAAATTAAGCATATTTCTTTTAGTACCTGTCTTGAAATTTACAAGGCCATATCCCTACTTAATTAGGGCCTGACTCTCTATTTTCATTTTTCTCAGATTTTCATTTTTAAATTAAAAAAAATTCATGAATTTAACACAAAACTATGATGTGTGTATTCCCATATACAAAGAAAAGGAAAACAAATTTAGAGATTATATGGGAAAATATGAATCATTATTATATATAATTAGTTTTTTAAATGAAAATATATAATAAATTCAATATATTGTAAAAGGCTATGCTATATGTCTGCATTTTTTCAACATCTCTCATTATCCCTTGTTAAATTTAAAATATGTGACTTGGATATTCCTAGCAATACAGTGATCTAAGAAAATACTCAAGGACACATGGTGAAAATGTCATCTGCTTCCAGAGAAAGAAGACTTGTGTAAGAAAAGGGAAGGGGGGAATAGAATGGGATGAAATATCTCACATAAAATAGAATCAAAAGAATTATCATTTATGTGGGGAAGATGGGGTCTAGGCAATACTTGCACTTTACTATCATAAGAATTGACTCAAAGAGGGAATAACACATACTCAGATATAAAATTTTATTTTACACTACAGGGAAGTAAAAAGAGATGGAGAAAAGGGAAGTGAATGTTACTTATAGCAGTGAAGATGGATTGGGGAAAATTATGGTCAGAAATAAAACACATGTGAAAAGGGGCGAAATGAAAAGAAAGGAAGGGAAGAAGAAAAAGAGGGAAGACTGGATGGAGGCAAATATACAGTTAATTAAAATTGCAAATGTGAATGATATGAATTAATCAATAAAATGGAAGTTATATACAATTTGCCCACACTGTATATATATTCATATTGCTCACAATTTCCAAATTATTGATGAAGTTCAAAGGAGTTACAAGTATGATTTATGATTTTCTCAGATAAGAATATACAGTTTAACAATATAATTTTTTGAATCTTTATATTTTCTTTTTCTTGTTTACTTTCTTATGATTCTCTTGAGTCTTCTGTTTGAATGTCTATTTGCTATGAAACTCTAGTTTTTCCATTAGAAATTCTTGAAAGTTCATTGTGGCTCAGTGGATTGAGAGCCAGGCCTAGAGATGGGAGGTCCTAGGTTCATATCTGGTCTCAGAAATGGGTATTGCTGAGTAGACATTTCTTTTTTCAATCCTAGTTACTTTTCCTTCTGGAGTATCATATCCCAAGTCCTGAGATCCTTTAAAGTTGAAGCTGCTAAACCATGCATTATCCATATTTTCATTTCATCATATTTTAATTGCTTCTTCCCAAATGCTTGAATTATTTTAAATTTGGCTATAAATATCTGTAGGGTTTTTCCTTTTATGATCTCTTTCAAGAGGTGACCAGTGGATTCTTACAATTTTGACTTTACTCTCTGATTCTAATATTTTCATTTCCATGAAAATTCTTTTAGTATGATGTCCAGGGTACTTTTATTTATTTATTTTTTTGGCCTTGGTTTTCAAACAGTCTGATAATGCTTAAATTATATATCTGAGCTTTATTTTGAAGTTATTTGTTTTTACAATAAGAAATTTCACATTTTCTTTTTTTTAATCTTTGGCTTTTGTTTGCTTTTTTTGTTTCTTCAAGCCTCATATAATCATTTTCCATTTGTCTACTTCTTATTTTTAAGAAATTATTTTCCTTAAGTGATCTTATGCCTGTCTTTTCCATTTGGTTAAATTAACTTTTTAAAGAATTGTTATCTTCAGAGAATTTTCATAATTCTTTTTCCATTTGGCCAATTCTACTTTTTAAAGACTTATTTTCCTTGGTAAATTTTTGGATATCTTTTCCTATTTTTTGTGCTTCTTTTACCAAAATATTGAAGCTTTCTTCATGTTTTTTCTATGTGATTCTCATTTTTTCACAATTTTTCTTCCAATTTTTTTACTTGAATTTTAAATCCCATTTTGAGCTCTTCCATTAGATCTTTTTGAACCTGACGCCAATTTACTTTTTTTCTCTTATGCTTCATATTTAGCAATTTTGTCAGTTTGTTATCTTCTATACTTGTATCTTAAATTTCCCTGTCAACAGAGTAATTATCCTGGATCAGAACATTTTTTAAATTTGTTTTTATATTCATTTTGATCAGGTGATTTTGTGATTTTTTTTTTACTTCATATAAAAGTTGAGATGTGTTTGTGCATTGGTGAAAGTGCTCTCCCACATTTGTTTTGTTGAGTCTTGGGGCTTTCCTTCTGTATAGCACCAGGTACTGAAATCTGGTTTGAACTGCTTGGAAAATTCAAGGGGCCATGTATAGGTGGGAGATCTCACTTAGGGCTTGTATTGAGGCAAAGACACTGCTACACAGCTCATAGAGCAGGCATTGCTGGATAGTTTCAGGGACAGATGGCCGTCCTCTGGGGGTGGAACTTTGCTACTGGCCAGCCCCAGAGATAACATCTCACTGCTGGCCAAACCCTATGGGTGAAGTCTCACTGCTGGCCAACCCCAGAGATAGACCTTCCCAGTAGCTTTCTGTCTGGTTGGGACCTATTACTGAGAGAGAAAGGCTATATGAAGCTATCTGGGGTGTATTCTAACCTTATTGCTGACTTCTTACACTTCATTAACCTCCCACCCAGTGAAACAGTTCTCTTAGGCTAATCCTTCAGGCTGCTATGGTCCATTAAACTGATTCTCTCCTACAAAATTTGGTTTGAGGTTTCTGTTTAGTGTTATTTGGAGGTGAATTTGGAAGGCCTAAAAAAAGTGGCTTCCTTTCTCCACTATTTTGGCACCAAAAGAGTATGTCCTTTTTGCTATTTCTTAGGAAACAAACATATTCTATTGTATTCATCTACTATAATTTGATCAGCCATTCCTTAATTAAGCTCATTTTATTCTAATATTTTAATACAAAAAATAACAATATGAATAAATCATTTTGAAAATATGTATATATATATAATTTTTTTTTCCTTTTGGAATGGTCTTTGACTATTTAAAATATATATAAATATTTTTAGTGACTTTTAGACAAATTTTCAAATTGGTATCCTAAATAGTTGGTCAGATTTGTAATTCCACCAGTAGTGTATTTTATTTTACTTAATTTTATTTTTAATAATAATGTAGATTTTTATTTATAGGATTTTCAGGTTAAAAAGTGCTTTACATAAATTACCTCAGTTGATCTGAGATCTTGGTAAAGTTGCCTTGATTATTATGACTTGTCTTTGGTTCTCAATTTATGCTTTGGTGACTTCTTAGGGAACTTCAGATCCAACAAAAACCATTTGACCTTAAAAGGCTTCCTAGCTATGAAAATCTATCAGAATTCACCCCTCTCTAAAAATCCTTACAAATATCCCAGTCTTCCAGTAGTTACTATCTTGCCACCAAAAGATCACCTCTGTAACAGTAGCAACATAAGTTCTTCTGAGACTTGATGGACATATAATAAAACAAGATACTTAAGTACTTAAGCTAGTTTCTCTCATTAAACAGAGATAGTAAGTAACAAAAAATAGCAGTAGGCTCTGCTTCTGTTAAAAAGGGGGAGGGGGAAGACCCTGAGAAGAGAAAGGAAAAAGAGAAGGGAAAAGAGGAAACTCATCCCATGATAGCAACAGTGGTCTACTCTGCTCTGTTGTCCCCCAATAAATTCAAAGTTTTTCCCCTTCCCATTTTTTCTGTTCAAACTAACCCCTTATATGTGTAGTGTATCACAGATGAGCAAAATGTTTTCATACTCATCATCTCATTTTACAATCCCAGAAAAGATCTGAAATTGTATGAATCTCTAATCCATCAGTAACTTAGGAGATAAACTCTTTGAGATTGCCACAGATGCCTAGATATAAAAGTGACTTACTCAGGGTCACATAGGGAGCATCTGACCAGACTTGGAGTTCAAAAGTCAGAATTGGCTATGATTTCATTATTTTTTTAATATTTGAATTAGTTTATTTAGTCAATTTGGAACATTATTCCTTAGTTACAATAATCATATTATTTCCCTCCCTCATTCCCCCAGCTGACGTGCAATTTTAGTGTCTCTATTTCTATTTAAAGAATGAATTCAATATTTACTTATTTGTTTATTTTTATTTGTTAAAATATTTGCCATTGTGGTAGGTCTAATTTGGAACCCCAGTGTTCTTTTAATTTTTAATTCTCTATCAGTCATTGATAATGCTTTAAAAATATATATATAGTTATTAATCATTTGGATTTTTCCTGTTTAAACTTGTTCATATTAATTGATTACTTGGAAATCACTATTTTTAAAAAAACTGGAAATTGCTCATATATCTTGAAAAATATGTTTATCAGATAATTGCAGCAAATATATATTGCTCCCCAGGGAATGATTTTCCTTCTAAATTAAATCCCTCAATGCTGTTTGTACAGTCTTTTCTTTTTTTATTAATGGAGTTGTCTATTTTATCTTCTATAGTTGTCTCTATCCATTATCCTGTTATGACTCTTTCCTTATCCATAGTAATGAGATATATTTTCTTTCTTTCTTCTCTAATTTATATACCTATTATGTAATTAGAATTTGCTCCCCCAGACTCTAAGTCCCAGCTTCCCATGTTCCTTCTCATGTTATGTGCTAATGTAGGGAAGATATAAGTTTTGTGGAGCTCTGTCCCCTTGACCTCTCTTCCTGGGATTTTAGCTGTGTAAACTGGGTGTGGCCCAGGCAGGAGAATTTACTTATATGGTCTTATTTTCTTAGATAATTAGGTTTTATATTTCTATTTCCTTTTTATAGCTTCTACTTCAAGTGATTATTTATAAACTTTATAAAATTAATACTTGGAGTTATTGGTTATCAATTTAAGCCTTGAGATAATCTCTTGGACACTCCTTCAGATAATCCAGACTTAGTATTATTCACTGATGGTTATTTTTCATGAGGGATGGCATACACAACACTGGAGCTGTTGTAGTCACAGAATTTGTCACTCTGTGATCAGCTTCACTGCCCTCAAATATAAATGCTCAAGGTGCAGAACACGTAGCTCTAAAGCATGCCTATATAATTGTCAAATATATGAAGGCAACACTATATACAGACTCTAGATATGCATTTGGAATAAGTTATACAGTGTGTATTCTATGGCTTCAAAGGGGACTTTTAATATCATCTGGGAAATCTATAGCAAATGCAGAAATTATTAATGAAGTTCTTTCTACCCTTCAGTTCCCTGAAGCCCTAAATGTACTTCATTTCCCTGCCCATACAACTGGCACTGACCCTGTCTCTAGGCGGAATAACTGGGCAGATACTGCTGCAAAGCTAGAAGCCTTAGAAGGGCCTTAGTTTTAACATTGGCAACTATTGATGACTTAAATTTATCCCTCTCTCATAATGAACAGGAAGTGCAAAATTGGAAGCAAAAATGTAAGATTAAAATATGTGTGTGTGTGTGTGTGTGATCTGAAGGAAAAGCCCCACTCCTTAGAAGTTTTCATCACCAAATATGCTGATCCATTCACAAAAATGGTCACTTTGTTACCCAGGTTATTGTAGACTCTATTAAAATAATTTGGATAGCCCCTGGTATAAATACTATAGCCTCTAAAGTGTGTGCAGCCTGCCACACCTGCCAAGCATATAATAAACATGCCTTTCATTGCAAAGTTTTTGGTGGGTGTTCTCTGGCTTAGACACCATTTAACATCTACAAATTGACTTTATCAATATGTCAAAGGCTGAACAGTGTACATATTGTCTAGTTGTAGTGGATCAACTGACTAGATGGCTGGAAGCATTTCCTACCTCCTGGGCCATAGTGGCTTTTGTTGCCAAATTGATCTTAAAAGAGATATTCCTCACTTTGGCCTGCCTGCACATATTGAATCAGATAGGGGAATACATTTTATTGAATCATTTTTACCTCAGATATATTATTGTTTGGGGAGAATTCCCAAATTCCATTTCATCCCCGTAGCTCAGGCTAAGTTGAGAGAATGAATAGCGATCCTAAAACTAGGATTGGAAAATTGGGCACAGAGACTTGTTTAAAATGGCCTGAAATTCTCTTTCTGGCCCTATTTTATCTTAGAGGTAGGCCATGGGGAGATATAATATCTCACTATTTGAGGTGTTTTTTGGACATCCCCCTGTGCAGTCTAAGCTTTTCTGCATATATATCGTTAGTAGGGGAAAACACTTCTATAGCTGCATATATACAGGAATTGCAAATCAAATTGTGAGAACTCCATGAATCTGGAGCTACTGTATGACCTACACCCAGGAGACAAAGTAGATATAAGGAACTTCCAGTGCACTGGAAGAACTCAGTTTGCCTGGGAAGGTCCATTCCAAATCCAGTTAACCACTCCAACAGCTATCAAAATTGGAGAAAAGGACTCTTGGATTCATTGCTCTAGTGTAAAGAGAGTACCTTCTACTGACTCTGAGTGACTGTATCCTGTCATGCTTATTGTATTTGGTGATTGCTTTAAGATTTTATTTCATTTTTTTGTTCACATATTGATCTAATCTAATATATTTTGTTACATTATATCACTTTAAGTTACTGTGTTTTGGCTATTAGCTATATATTCTATTACACTTTTTTTCATTTGTGTCATACTATTTTCATTTGTATCAACCTATACCTAGACTGGAGATAACACCAATATAAAAGCCCATAGTCTAGTTGGGCAAATTCTTTCTGTGGCTTGGTCATAAATCCTTATGGATACTAGGCCACATATTGCCTATATAGTCGTTTGTGCCTTTTTGCCTTTTTTAAATGTCACATAGATTATGAATGTACTCTATCAAATTGTTTACAACCTGTATCAGTAACCTTGGGAGAATTTTATGAGCTCTTATGGTTTAGGGGATTTGGGTACTTCTTAGAATGCGCATTAACTGTTGTACTACTGCTTGTTTTTTATAAAGCTATTACCTGGGGGTGGGGGGTGAAGCATGTACATTCACACTGTGGATAATGGCCAAGTTAAAAAAGAAATAAAATTCATTTTTGAGTGAGAAACCTTTGTATTGTGCTTCTACATGGCTGACATCTTTTCATGGAATGTGAACTATATACTTTTGTATATATACTATATACTTTTGATTTTTTTAAATTTTATTATTTTTTCCTTGTATGTACAAGAGAATATTTGAGTTTTCTTTTTTCTCTAATTTTTTTGTACTTGAAGCACATATTACCAGTATTAAAGTTTCTTTTTTTTTTATTTTGCACTAGGATAAGTTTAAAATGTCCATTATCCCTAATGACAACACATACCCAAAAGTTTTAGATTATGGAAACCTGGCATCAATTTTTAAATATTATGGGACTTTGATTAATGATCATGTCTGATACCAGGAGAAGGGATCACAAAAGAGTCACTGCATAGTGCCAAGGAGCACAAAGTTAACATGCACAGTACCTAGGAACACAGCATCAAGTAGACCAATCAATCTTGGTGGGATTGATGAGATTCTGTACCAAGACAGGGGACTTGGACTTATTTTGAGGTTCAAGCAATGGACTGTTTTCAAAGTCAAATGCAGGATTCCCTTGTGCCAGATTCAGACTTCTACCAAGTACATCAGTTTGACTGCCATTTTGTCTCCCCTATCCCTGAGAGAAAAGGTAAAATCAGACCAGGAATGTCTTTTTCAAAGTTTAATCCTATTTTCTTTTTCTTCATAGAGTGGCAATTCTCTGTAGTCCTGACTGATGATTTCATGAGTGCATAATTGCTACCACAGGCTTATGGGACATAAATCATTTTAATTGGGCCCTGATTCATGGACCCCATATAGATTTACTTTTTGCTTACTTTAGAATTTTTACACATGAAATTTTGAAATTTATATTTCATCCAGAAGTTACTATTTCTTTTATTTTTTATTTGTTTTTTTTTTAATTTTCTTTTGACAATTGATTCATATACTTCATAACTCAGCCATGTATCCCTGGGTGATCTAAGTGTTTTGTTTTCTAACACCCTCCTCACAGGGTGATGTATAATTATCATAAAATTCAAGATTTATAAATTTTTTTCTACTTTGAGAGTAATTTTAGGATAAGGAACTTGTCACTTCCCCAAATCAAGAAAGTGAAATGTTTGGTGAAGACTATGGAGATGTCTGCAGAAACCACACACTGAACCAAAAAATCCAGAATAAACTTTGGGATGTAGTGAAATGAAACTGTGGAGGGTTGAACACATTTATTTTGAATGTACACTCTTATACCAAAGGGGACTGGCCCCTTATTGGCTTTTTGTTAATGCACATAACATTGGTTTTGTTCTCTTTCTTTTTTATTTCCCTCTTATCCCCAAATTATTGTAATTTCCCCTTAGAAAGTGAAATATAGTATAGTATAGTATAGTTCAAGATCTTTAGAAATAACTTTGTTTTGTGTACTGATTGGTTGGGGAAACTAGGCATGTAAATCTGGGAGATTTCTACATGTTCATTTCCCAATGGAATCACAGGGGGGGATTGGGTAATTAGAATCACCAATTATCCCAGTAGAGTTTGTTGAATATTCAGTTCTTACTCCAGCTGTTTGGGTATTTATAAAACATTACAGTACTTTATTTCCTTCAGTATGTTGAATACATGATCTCTTCCACTTATTGATCTTTTCTTTAACAAATGTCAAATATTCTAATACAGCTTGATTTGTAGTAGTTTATTTTTTATACTAAATACATACTAAATAACCACCACTACAATATAAGACATAAAACTAAACAAATACATTTAAAAGTTTGGGTCTTTTTAAACTACCCCTACACTCTCCCTCCCTTGTATTGCTTCCCTCCTCACCAATCTGTTTGTTACCCTTCTATTTCTCTATACTTCATGAATCAGTTCTCTTCCCGAATGGATCTGATTGTTATTCTCTCTTTGAGTAAATTTCAGGGCAAGTTAGAGTTAAATATTTCCTGTCTCTGACCTCTTTACCCTTCCAGTGTATTTCTGTTCTAACCTGCTCATGCCATGCTGCTTTTTTATGAAATATAAATATACCCCATTTTGTCTCTTTTCCCATTTCTCTTAGTGTTAATCTCTTTTTTACCTCTAGTTTTGAATATATTCATGCATACATATATACATATATGCATATGTATATATATATATGTATATATATCTTAACATTTTGTCCTATATGGTTTGTTATTGTTTCCTTTAAGTATAATTTTTCTAGCTACCCAGGTGATAATAACAATTTTTAAGAGTTAACAATATAATCTTTTCTTTTTTTTTCATTTTTTATTTTTATTTGGTCAATTTCAAACATTATTCCTTGGTTACAAAAACCATATTCTTTTCCTCCCCCCCTCCCCCTCCCATAGCTGATGTCTCAAATCATTTTTTTAAAATATATTTTATTTGATCATTTCCAAGCATTATTCGTTAAAGACATAGATCATTTTCTTTTCCTCCCCCCGACCCCCCATAGCCGACGCGTAAGTCCACTGGGCATTAGATGTTTTCTTGATTTGAACCCATTGCTTTGTTGATAGTATTTGCATTAGAGTGTTCATTTAGAGTCTATCCTCTGTCATGTCCCCTCAACCTCTGTATTCAGGCAGTTCCTTTTTCTCAGTGTTTCCACTCCCATAGTTTATCCTTTGCTTATGAATGGTGTTTTTTTCTCCTGATCCCTGCAAGTTGTTCAGGGACATTACACCGCCACTAATGGAGAAGTCCATTACGTTCGATTATACCACAGTGTATTAGTCTCTGTGTACAATGTTCTCCTGGTTCTGCTCCTCTCACTCTGCATCACTTCCTGGAGGTCGTTCCAGTCTCCATGGAACTCCTCCACTTTATTATTCCTTTTAGCACAATAGTATTCCATCACCAACATATACCACAGTTTGTTCAGCCATTCCTCAATTGATGGGCATCCCCTCGTTTTCCAGGTTTGGGACACCACAAAGAGCGCAGCTATGAATACTTTTGTACAAGTCTTTGTGTCCATTATCTCTTTGGGGTACAGACCCAGCAGTGCTATGGCTGGGTCAAAGGGTAGATATTCTTTTGTCGCCCTTTGGGCATAGTTCCAAATTGCCCTCCAGAATGGTTGGATCAGTTCACAGCTCCACCAGCAATGAATTAATGTCCCTACTTTGCCACATCCCCTCCAGCATTCATTACTTTCCTTTGCTGTTATGTTAGCCAATCTGCTAGGTGTGAGGTGATACCTCAGAGTTGTTTTGATTTGCATCTCTCTGATTATAAGAGATGTAGAACACTTCTTCATGTGCTTGTTAATAGTTTTGATTTCTTTATCTGAGAACTGCCTATCTATTTCCCTTGCCCATTTATCAATTGGAGAATGGCTTGATTTTTTGTACAATTGATTTAGCTCATTATAAATATGAGTAATTAAACCTTTGTCAGAGGTTTCTATGAAGATTTTTTCCCAATTTGTTGTTTCCCTTCTGATTTTAGTTATATTGGTTTTGTTTGTACAAAAGCTTTTTAGTTTGCTGTAGTCAAAATTATTCATTTTACATTTTGTGATTCTTTCTATATCTTGCTTGGTTTTAAAGCCTTTCCCCTCCCAAAGGTCTGACATGTATACTATTCTGTGTTTACCCAATTTACTTATGGTTTCTTTCTTTATATTTAAGTCACTCACCCATTTTGAATTTACCTTGGTGTAGGGTGTGAGGTGTTGATCTATTCCTAGTCTCTCCCACACTGTCTTCCAATTTTTCCAGCAGTTTTTATCGAATAGTGGGTTTTTGTCCCAAAAGCTGGGATCTTTGGGTTTATCGTATACTGTCTTGCTGAGGTTGCTTTCCCCCAGTCTATTCCACTGATCTTCCTTTCTGTTTCTTAGCCAGTACCAAATTGTTTTGATGACTGCTGCTTTGTAATATACTTTTAGGTCAGGGACTGCAAGGCCCCCATCATATGTGTTTTTTTTTTTCATTATTTCCCTGGATATCCTTGATCTTTTGTTCTTCCAAATGAATTTTGTTATGGTTTTTTCTAAATCAGTGAAGAAGTATTTTGGTAGTTCAATGGGTATGGCACTAAATAGATAAATAAGTTTGGGTAGAATGGTCATTTTTATTATATTGGCTCATCCTATCCATGAGCAGTTAATGTTTTTTCCATTTGTTCAAGTCTAGTTTTAGTTGTGTGGAAAGTGTTTTGTAGTTGTGTTCATATAGTTCCTGAATTTGTCTTGGGAGGTAGATTCCTTGGTATTTTATTTTGTCTAAGGTGATTTTGAATGGGATTTCTCTTTCTAGTTCTTGCTGATGAACTGTGTTGGAGATATATAGAAAAGTTGATGATTTATGTGGGTTTATTTTGTATCCTGCAACTTTGCTAAAGTTGTTGATTATTTCAATTAGCTTTTTGGTTGAATCTCTAGGATTCTTTAAGTAGACCATCATGTCATCCGCAAAGAGTGATAACTTGGTCTCCTCCTTGCCTATTTTGATGCCTTCAGTTCCTTTATATTCTCTAATTGCTACTGCTAGTGTTTCTAGTACAATGTCAAATAGTAGAGGTGACAATGGGCATCCTTGTTTCACTCCTGATCTTATTGGGAATGCATCTAGTTTATCCCCATTGCAGATGATATTAGCTGATGGTTTTAGATATATACTGTTTATTATTTTTAGGAATGACCCTTCTATTCCTATGCTTTCTAGTGTTTTTAATAGGAATGGGTGTTGTATTTTATCAAAGGCTTTTTCTGCATCTATTGAGATAATCATGTGGTTCTTGCTAGTTTGCTTGTTGATATGGTCAATTATGTGGATGGTTTTCCTAATGTTGAACCAGCCCTGCATCCCTGGTATGAATCCTACTTCATCATGGTGAATGATCCTTCTGATCACTTGCTGGAGTCTTTTTGCTAGTATCCTATTTAAGATTTTTGCATCTATATTCATTAGGGAGATTGGCCTATAATTTTCTTTCTCTGTTTTTGACCTGCCTGGTTTTGGAATCAGTACCATGTTTGTGTCATAAAAGGAGTTTGGTAGAATTCCCTCTTTGCTTATTATGTCAAATAGTTTGTATAGTATTGGGATTAACTGTTCTCTGAATGTTTGATAGAATTCACAGGTGAATCCATCAGGCCCTGGGGATTTTTTCTTAGGAAGTTCTTTGATGGCTTGTTGGATTTCAATTTCTGATATGGGATTATTTAAGAATTCTATTTCCTCTTCTGTTATTCTAGGCAGTTTGTATTTTTGTATATATTCATCCATTTCTCCTAAATTGGTGTATTTATTGTCATATAATTGGGCAAAGTAATTTCTAATGATTGCCTTAATTTCATCTTCATTGGAGGTGCTGTCCCCTTTTTCATCTTTAATGCTGTGAATTTGCTTTTCTTCCTTCCTTTTTTTAATTAGATTGACTTTGTCTATTTTGTTTGTTTTTTCAAAGTACCAGCTTCTTGTCTTATTTATTAAATCAATAGTTCTATCACTTTCGATTTTATTAATTTCTCCCTTATTTTTTAGGATTTCTAATTTGGTTTTCTGCTGGGTTTTTTTAATTTGATCGCTTTCGAGTTTTTTCATTTGCATTTCCAATTGATTGATCTCTGCTCTCCCTTGTTTGTTAATATAAGCATTCAGGGATATGAATTTAGCTCTGATTACCACTTTGGCTGCATCCCAAAAGGTTTGAAAGGATGTTTTGCCATTGTCATTTTCCTCGATGAAATTATTAATTGTTTCTATGATTTCTTCTTTAACTAAACGGTTTTGGAGTATAATATTGTTTAATTTCCAATTGGTTTTAGATTTGGTTTTCCATGTACCATTACTAATCATTATTTTTATTGCCTTGTGATCTGAGAAGGCTGCATTCATTATTTCTGCTTTTTTGCATTTGTGTGCTATGATTCTGTGACCTAATGTATGGTCAATTTTTGTGAATGTGCCATGTGGTGCTGAGAAGAAGGTGTATTCCTTTTTATTCCTATTTATTTTTCTCCATATGTCTATTAATTCTAATTTTTCTAAGATTTCATTTACTTTTTTTTACCTCTTTCTTATTTATTTTTTGATTTGATTTATCTAAATTTGATAATGGTTGGTTTAAGTCTCCCACTAGTATGGTTTTATTGTCTATTTTTTCCTTCAATTCTCCTAGTTTCTCCATTAGAAATTTGGGTGCTATATTATTTGGTGCATACATGTTGATTAATGATATTTCCTCATTGTCTAGATTCCCTTTTAACAAAATATAATTATCTTCCCTATCCCTTTTGATCAGGTCTATTTTTGCATTGACTTTATCAGATATCATAATTACCACTCCTGCCTTCTTTCTATCAGTTGAGGCCCAGAAGGTCTTACTCCATCCTTTAATTCTGACCTTGTGGGTGTCAACCTGCCTCATGTGTGTTTCTTGAAGACAACATATGGTAGGGTTTTGGATTCTAATCCATTCTGCTATTCTTCTACGTTTTATGGGTGAGTTCATCCCATTCACTTTCAAAGTTATGATTGTCATTTGTGGACTCCCTGGCATTTTGATTGCCTTCCCTAATTCTAACGTTTTCTTCTTCGGCTCTACCTTTTAGTCCAGTGATTTACTTTGAATCAGTCCCCCTTGTCCCCTCCCTTGATGTTTCCCTTTTTAGTCCCTCCCTTTTTTTCCCTCCCCCTCCCCCCTCTCTTTCCCTCCCTTTTTGTTCTCCCTCTCCCCTTCCCCCCCTTGGTTTTCTCTTCTCCTTACCCTTGTTGGGTAAGATAGAATTCAAGATCCCAATGGATCTGGATGTTTTTCCCTCTCAGAGTTGATTTCCCTGAAATTGAGGTTTAAGTAAACCCCCCCCCTCTTCCTCTCCTTCTTATAGGAGTTTTCTTCCCCTCCCCTTCCCATGTGAATCTTTGTGTGAGAACGATTATTCTATTTGGTCTTTCTTTACCCCCTATTTATACATTACATTTTCCCCACATATTAGTATACATAGGTTGATATAAATGTAGTCCTTATAGAAGAGAGTTTGAGTAAAAGAAGAAGATAACATTTTTCCCCTTTCCTTAATATTTACCTTTTCAGGTATTCCTTGCTCTTTGATTTTCGGTATCAAACTTTCCACAGAGCTCTGGTCTTTTCTTTGCAAAAAGTTGGAAGTCTTCTATTTTGTTGAATGCCCATACTTTCCCTTGGAAGTATATAGTCAGTTTTGCTGGGTAGCTGATTCTTGGTTGGAGACCCAGCTCTCTTGCCTTTCTGAAGATCATGTTCCATGCCTTACGATCATTCAGAGTAGAACTTGCAAGGTCTTGTGTGACCCTGATTGGCATTCCTTTATATCTAAATTGTCTTTTTCTGGCTTCCTGTAGGATTTTTTCTTTTGTTTGATAGCTTTGGAATTTGGCAATTACATTCCTGGGAGTTGTCTTTTGGGGGTTTAGTGTAGAAGGTGTTCTGTGAGCTCTGTCAGTGGCTGTATTGCCCCCTTGTTCTAGAATCTCTGGGCAATTTTCTTTGATTATATCTTGTATCACCATGTCCAGTTTGGTGTTTATTTCTGGCTTTTCTGGGAGTCCAATTATTCTTAAATTATCTCTTCTCCCTCTATTTTCCAGATCTATCACCTTGTCGGTGAGATATTTTATGTTCTCTTCTAATTTCTTGGTGTTTTGGCTTTGCTTTATTAGTTCTTGCTTTAAAGCCTGGTTTTCTTTTACAGTTTGGTCAAACTGGTTTTGTAGATGCGTGAATTTCTTTTGCATTATTTCCCACTTTTCCTCCCAGAAGGCTTCCATCTTTTTGGTCATTTCTGATTCAAATTCTTCATGGGTTTGTGGAGAGTTTCCATTTCCTTTGGAAGATTTTGGAGCATTTTCTTGTATATCTTCTTCTATCTGCTCTGTATTTTGTATTTTGGCTTCATAGAATGTGTCCAAAGTCGCCCCTTTCTTCTTATTTTTCTTGGTATTTTGGGGCTTCTGTGCTTCTGTGGAGTTTGCCATCTCTGAATGTGGAGGATTAGCTTTTCTTATCTCTGTCTGGTGTTCAGAGGCTTTAGTCCTGGGCAGATTGTCGGTTCTATGAGCTTTCCCTGGGTTAAACTGAATATGCCTCACTGGAACTGGAATGGAAGGGTCAGACCACGAGGCCACACTCTCCCCGGCTCTCTGGGTCGGGTTGCTTTCCGGAACTTGCCTTCAGAATCGCTGGCCGTGAGGCTGTTTTCGTCAGCCTGCGGGGGGATGGGCTGCAGCTTCCCCAAGCTCCGAGGGCAGGGACTTTCACTGAGACTTGGATAGCAGGATCCATCCCGTGAGGCTGTCTTGCCCGCCCTGAGGGTTGCTGTTGTTTCAGACAAGCCTGCTCTCTGCAGTGGGAGCTCCAGGCAGTGACTTTCACTGGGACTCGAGTAGAAGGCCCTGAGGGTTGTTGTTCAGAGGACCCTGCTCTCTGAGCCGGACCAGGGTGCGGCTTCCTGGAGCCTTGGACTCTGCGCTCCTACCCCTTAGGTCCGAGTGATCTCGGGTTCTGGCTTTTGAGGGGAGCCATACCTTTTGATCCGGGTCCAGGTCCAGGAGGAGGGTTCCCAGGGTCTGTGCTGTTGATCGTTTTGAATTTCGGCGCCTTAGGAGCTTGTAGTTTGAGATCGGTTGGGAAGGGTTTTCCGGAGATCTGAACTTTAGCTTTCTCTAAGCCGCCATCTTCAATATAATCTTTTCTTATAGGTATACAAATCATTTTAACTTATTGGGTCCCTTAAAGAGGTTTCTCTTTTCTTCTCCTTTCATAATTACCTTTAAGTGATTCTCTTGAGTTCTGTGTTTGTGCATCAAATTGCCTATTTAAATCTGATCTTTTCTTTATGAATGCTTGAAAGTCTTCTATTTTATTAAATGACCATACTTTCCCCTGCAGAAATATAATCACATTTTCAGGGTAGTTAAATCTTGGTTTTAGACCCAGTTCCCTTGTTTTCCAGTATACAGTATTCCATGCCTTCCAGTCCTTCAGTGTAGATGCAGCCAGATTCTGTGTTATCCTAATTGTGGTTCCATAGTATCTGAATGACTTCTTCCTAACAGCTTATAATATTTTTAACTTGTTCTTGTAGTTCTTGACTTTGGCACTAACATTCTTAGGCATTTTCAACTAAGGATTAAATAAAGTAGATGATCTGTGAATTCTTTTCGTCTCCACTTTTCCCTCTTATCTGAGTATGTCAGGGCAGTTTTCTTGGATAATTTCCTGTAGAATGATGACCAGGCTTTTTCTTTTGTCATGATCCTCTGGTAGTACAATAATTCTTAAGATGTCTCTCCTGGATCTATTTTCCTCGTCTGATGTTTTGTGAATGAGGTGTTTCATATTTTCCTCAATTTTTTCATTATTTTGATTTGTTTTATAGATTCTTGCTGCCTTCTGAAGTCATTTGCTTCTAGTTTTTGGATTCCAATTTTTAAAGACTGAATTTCTTCCTTAGCTTTTTGGTCATCTTTCTCTTTCTGGTCTGATTTTCTTTGTAGGCCATCTTTCATCTTCTTTGCCTCATCTTTCATCTTCTGTATCTCATTTTCAAGATGATTAATTGTGGCTTTCAAGTCACTATTTTCTTGTTTTAGTTCTTTTGCCTCTGTTTTCAGATGACTTAATTTGCTTTCTAAGTTCTTTTCCCAATTGTCTTCCACATATTTTAATTGATTTTTTTAATTGAATTTTGAGTTCTTCCAAACCCTGTGTCCAATTCCCTGGAGTTTCTGCATTTTTGCTTGGGGTTCCTTGGTACTCCTCTGTTCCATTTGCTCTTTGTTCATTACCTGGATAGAAGTTGTTGATTTTAATTTCTTTTTTTATGTTGTTTGCCTATGACTTTTTTCTGCTTCTACCCTGCCCCCCTCACTGTTCCCGTGATTGAATGTAATCTTGATCTTTTTATTTTGTATTATATCTGTGGATTTGGGCTATTTTGTCCTGTGGTGGCCTCTTCCCTGCTCTACTGATTGACCAAGTTATACTAATGGTATTGACGAGCCCTGAGGTCAGATCTTCCCCAGCTGGCAGCAGAAGCTGAAAAGGACCTGCACTTCCCACTCTGTTATCAAGGTTGTATCCTGTAGTGGTTGTAGCCTTTGGCATTGGAGCTTAGTCAGAAGGGCATTCAGAGCAGTCTATTGGGCTGTAGTAGTCTGTGGTTCCCTGATTAAGGCTTCTTATCTGCCCTATTGATAAGGTTAAGTCAGGGTTGAGTTGATCTACAGATCTGGACATGCCTTGAGGTCAAAACCTCAAGAAGTGTGTCTGTTGCAAGATGGATTTTTTTGACTGCTGAGACTAGGCTGCCCTCCCTGTACTTCTCCTCCAGGGACTCCTTTCCACCTGTGTGCAATGCCCTGAGTCTGGCACAGCTGTGCCAGCAAGGCACTTCCTCTGGACTATCCCTTGCCTGTGCATAGATCCCAGTCATCACTGGAGGCTCAGTACTGTAGTTGGGGGCAGGGTCCTGGGACCTTCCTTCTTCCTTCCCCTTGAACCTAAGTGTTCAAGAATTCAGGCATTTTTGGTTACATGCCTTTTTAAGTTGAGTTCAGTAGGAGGGTTACCTAGTTCTATCTTGTTCTTAAATTTTATTTTCTGTCCCCTCAAAGTACTGTGTTTTTGATTGGTGTGGAAGGGTTTACAGAGGTCTGGACTTTTGCTTGACTCCACCTCTCTTTATAAGGAATTCTTGAAATTTTGAAAAAGCTTTTTACTTTTATATCACTAACACACACCTCCCCTTTCTGAAAAATATCTTTTATTAATCCATTTGTATTTTTTTTGTTTCTACTTCTGAATATTTGAAAAATAGAAAAAACAATTCCTCTCATGCAAAAAGTAAAAGTAGTTAGGCAAAATCAATAGACAAATCAGATATTGTATATGATATTCAATTATTTCTCACATCTCCCCAAAAAAACAGAAAGATACTTTCTTATATCCTCTCCAATGATAGGACTCAGAATTCACTTTCATTTTAGTATTCCTTTTATTTTTATTACTATATTCACTGTGTGAATTTCCTCTGTTTCTGATTATGTCTGATTATATCAGTTCATACTTCTCTCATACTTCAAATTCCATATATTCATTTTTTCAATGCTTATACATTATATATATTTGCTACAATTTATAGTCATCTGTCAATAAATGGGCATACAGATTATTTCTGGTATGTATTAATATTTTTATTAAAAATAATTTTTCATTAATATTTTAAATTTAAAATTTTAATTCCTTACATTATTATGAGACATTTAAGTCTCTTTTCTTACACTTCATAGAGTATACATTCAGAAGTAAGAACTCATGAGCTCAAGACAATATATACATATACAATAAATACATAGACATTTTATTTGAGTAATGTATATGTATATATGTGTATATATGCACATATATAAGTACATTCACACATAGATACACATATATTACTTATTAAATTATCTATGACTCTTTAGTAATCTGTGTGATTCCATCTGATTTCTATACCATAATTTTTGTACCTATGTACTTCTATATTTAAAGAAGGAAGGAAGGAAGTCTTTGTTTTTGTCTTGGGGGGATTTATTTCTATCCTGAGGCACTCATTTTTAATTTGGCTTTTTTGTAAATATTTGCAGAAAAATCTTGCTTCTTCATCTTATTCTTTCAGCATCCACCAAAACTCTTCATATAACTATAAGGCTTTAAAAGAGTTAGCCTTTCATAGTTCCTTTTCCCCACAAAAATCCCACAAAAATACTTTTTTATTAATTTTCAACAACTTTGTTTTCACAATATACTTAAATATTTATAATAAACACAACATATTAAACTAATAAAATGATGAATGCTGCTAAAGATTACTTTATAAAGTCTACCAAGAGAGATGATAATCTCTATTCTGATATCTTTCATTTTCCTTTCAAATAGGCTTCTATTGTGCTGTAAAATATGAGTATATTACCAATGTTATGAAAAATGTGTTAGTAAAAATAAATACATGCTCACATATTTATTGTGGTATTTAAAACCACAAATTCTACTTACTAGAGAAAATATTTGAAGTCAGTATTAAGAAATGTTGGAAAGTTTTAAAATATTTATTTTGTCCCCTATTCTTTATGTCCCCTTTAATATTAATTTGTTTTAGACAAATATTTATTTTTATTTATATGAGAACTTGTATTCCAAGTTGATTTAAATCTTTAGGTAAACAATGCAGAAATGCTTCTAATAATTCAAATAGCTATAGAAAATAAATTTCATCATAGAAAAAAGTATAGAAATATTAAAAAAATACATGATGTTTTCAACAAATCGAGAGCCAGTCCAGTAATGGCTATCATGTGAAAATGGACATGTAACACCTAATAGTTTAAAGTGCTGACTAGTATGCATGTTGCTTTTCTCAATGCTACAAGAATGGCAAAGATGTATACCTGGTTCATACCCAAGTGAGAGATATTGCTTCCTTTCCTCCAATTCTGCTTAGGGGAAAAAAGGTATAATTCAGTTTTCTTTCCTTATTTCCTAGAAATTTCAAAAATTGAAATTAGATTACATAAATCTACTGTTTTAAAATGATAGGGACACAAAATTTCAATATGGTATCACTAAAAAAATGTCAAATTCACTTCATTCCTTACTTCTTGCTCTGTCACTACTCATCACATAATTCTAAATGGTCATCAAAGACCATTCATGTCTTCTTTGTTCTGAGAGCAATATAAGCTGACCTGTTCTGCTGGCTCAGTGGAGTCTCACATATGGAGAGAATGCTCTGCCCCTGACTAAATCAGGCATCTGGAGCTAAAGTAAAAGGACTCCACAGCATGAAAATCCAAATGTCAGTGATTCCCGATTTGGTGATGAATATTTTGGTGATGTATAGTGTAATGATTTGGAGTTTCACCTGTGGAGAGAACACTATCTGTACCAAATTAGAACTCTGGAGCTGAGAGAAGGTACTCCCCATCATGAAAATTCAGATAGGTGCTTCCTGATTTGGTGATATATGGTGATTGTTGAAGGATTACATATATCCTTATTTCTTTATTTCTGTCACCTATTTTGTATTTTCCTTGTCTTTCTACCCCTAAATCTATTAATTTAATCTGAGTGTGCTTATTATATTGTTCAATCCAAACTTAAATTCAACAACTGCAAACATAGGTATTTCCCTTATAAATAAGATCCCTTCAGGAGGCAGTTGGGTGACTCAGTGAATTGAGAACCAGTCCTAGAGATGGGAGGACCTAGATTCAAATCTGGCCTCAGATACTTCATACCTAATTCACTTAACCCCCATTGCCTATCCCTTACCATTCTTCTGCTTTGGAAGTAATATATAGTATTGATTCTAAAATAGAAAGTAAGGGTTTAAAAAAAAAAAACAGCACAATCCCTTTGGTTTCCAGTTCATTGACATCACAAAATGAGTTGCTGTAAATATTTTTGAAAAGGTAGGGTTTCCCCTCCTTTTTTATCTGTTTGGGATACAGATCTAGTAGTAATGTTGATGATTCAGAGGGTTTGCAGTTTTATGGCCCTTTGGGGCATGGTTCCAGATTGCGTTCCAGAACGTATCAGCTCTACCAGAAGTGTGTTGGTTTCCAATTTTTTCACACACCCTCCAACATTTAAAATTTCCCTTTTTTTGGTCACATTAGCCATACTACCACCACCACCACCACCACCACCTCTGCCACCAATCTTTAAACAAGTGTTGTTTAGTTTCTTTTCACTTCCAAATCACAATCACTTCTACACCTGCTTTCTTGTACTAATTAAGTATTCTCTTTTAACAAATAAAAAAATACAAAAATAAGTGAAAATATATGTATTTCTAAGAGTAAATGGAGAAATCCATGCTTCTAATTTTTCACCATTCTATGGAGGAACTTTTTCTTATTTCCTTTTGATTTAAAAAATATACTTGTAGACATAGAAAGAACATGAGATTGATTCTGGTGAAGAGTCTAGCATTCTATCACTTATTCTAACAAGATAGCACACCTTGTAGAAAGGCAATTCCATTTTCAATCAATTCCTTTGTTGTTGACTCAGAAAATCAGGAAAGATATGAGATTAAAAAGGTTACAAATATACTAACTTTCCTTAATTCTATTTAGTGCATTATCATACATGTATTGCCCCAACTATTTGGAGAAGATACTTTTATAATACTTCTTAGAATAATAAGCAAAGCTCCCTTTAACACCCTTTATGTGAGTTATTGTTTTCTTTTATTCATTGTTAATGGTAATTTTGGTAGGAGTTTGACAAAAGAGAGGAGAGCAGTTTGATAAAAATACTAAGTTTACTTTAGAAGAAGTATAAATAGGATATAAAAATGAAGAAAGTGAGAGGGAGATTAAGAAACTTCCTTTAACATCATCTTGAACTTTCTCTTCTCAAACCATCTATATATATATATATATATATATATATATATATATATATATATATATATATATATATATATATATATATATATATTAATCAATGGTTTCCTTAAAAACCAAATAGGGATATTGTATTTAAAGGATATATTATGAAATTGCTGTGGCTGTAAATTGTATCTCTGCAATTTAATTTTAGAGATAAAATAATAAATCAGCATTGATAGACAATTTAATTAACATATATTTTAGAAAGATTTCAAATTATGACAAAGTTCTGGAACAAATTCATTTGAAATCCATTTGAGGAATTAAATTCATTTGAGAAAAATGTATTTTTTTCTAAATAGAAAGTAATTTGGAGTACTACCCATTTATAGATTTTAAGCCAAAAGTAACAGATGCCTAAGTTAGGGATGGACCCCTAATGAGATGAAAGAGTTGATTAACAAGATAAATGAGATTCCTTCCTCCAGAAATTGGCATTATGCCTAATTAAAGCAGTGACCTATCTCTTTTACTGAGCCTTTGAAGTACTAACTGGACATTTCAATGTAGGAAAGGGAAGACAAAAACTGAGGAAATTCACTTTATAAATTTAATGAAAAATTTATATTACTTCATATGATTTAATAATTTAATAATTTTAAATAACATATAGAAAAGTATAATTTTAGTATACAAATTATTAAAAGTAGGAACAAACAGGGAACTATGCTTTAATATGATCATCTAGAGAATGACATTGTTGCAATTTCATTTCTCTTCATTAAAGAATTGGACTATACATTATCTTCAAAAATTTCTTTAGTTAAAAGTTGTCAAAATGAGTAACAGGTTTTTGAACTTTGAAAAAGATAAATAAAATATTTGAAAAAAATTGATGGTTTATATTTAGTATTTTAAAGATATTTCTAAAATAACTCATTTTTCTACCTGCATGAAAAGGCATATGTATTAAAATAACCATTCCATTGTTATATGCCTCTGATATAAGATATTTATTAAATTAACTTTTACAGTGTATAAAAGAATATAAATTTTAAAAAAGCACTCTGAATCCAGTCTCTAATTCACCAGAGACATCTTCTACAATGTCACTGAAAAATGATCATCCCAGGAGAACGTTGCACACAGTAAATATAATAAAGCATGATGATCAACTGTGAATGAGAGCTATTTTTAGCAATGCAAGGATCTAGGAAAACTCCAAAGGTCTCATGACAAAAAAGACTGTCCAGGACCATAGAACAAAGTGACAGAGATTAAATGCAAATCAAAACACTATTCTTTATTTCTTCCATGATTTTTTCTTTTCAGAAAGATATATGTATTTTCTTTCATAATAAGAACATAGAAATATATACAGTAAGATAAAAATATACAATATTTATCATATTACTTGCCACCTTGTGGAGAAGAAAGGAATGAAAGTGTTGGAGAAAGATGCATCTATGGATCATAACAAGTTGGAAAATGAGTATTAAAATTTTTTACAACATATAATCTGATGAAAAGTGAAATAAGTATTATCAAGAGAATATTAGACAACATAATTTCTGTATGGAAGAATAAATTGTAACTGTAACCTCTAAAAAGTGAACTGAAAGATGAAAACATGAAAGATTTAATTTGTATAAACATTTTGGTTTCTTGGACAATATCTTCTATGGTACAAGGAGGATGGGGAGGGACTGGGACACTCATAATCAGGATTTATTATGAAGATATGAAGAAAAAGAAACAAAACATATAAGAGATTTGTGATTTCATTTTTGTACAATATTTTTATTTACTGAAGGAAATTTTATTTTATTTGTTTTTTCTAAAATTGGGAATAAAAATTTAAAATTCTGTAATCTAAAAAATTAAGTAAAAAAAAGAAAAAATCATCAGCCAACCTTCATTTTGATTAGCATTAATGTACATCTCATTACCTCATAAGTTAATACCTTCTATTTTGGACAATTCTAATTATTTGAGAATATCTTTATGAAGCTCCTTTGTGATATTCACCCTTTGCTTCTTTTTGGCTATCTGGAATAAATTAAAATAGGCACAGTTATTCATTTTATAAAATAAAGAAATGAAAAAAATGCATGTTTCCATCCTTATTGTGAGACTATTGATTCTCTGAGGATTGATAGCATTATACATCATGAATCTTTTGGAACTATCATAGAACATTGTTTTGAGCCGTTATTAATTCTTTCACAATTGATAATCTTTAAAATATTAAAATTGCCGCATAAATTGTTTTCCAGATTCTACTCACTTCACCTTGAATCTGTTCAAATAAACCTTCCAAAGGTTTTCTAGAAACCATCCCCTTAATCATTTTTACATTACAATTGTATTCCATCATATTAATATGCTATAACTTGTTCAGTCATTCATCAATTGACAGGAATCCTATAGGTTTCCAAATCTTTGCCACTACAAAAAAGAACAGCTAAAAATATTTTTGTATATATGAGTGATTGTACTATTTTTGTTAATTTTTATAGATGCTGTGGTGGTATTGTAAGGATTAAAATTGAGGCTTTGACTCAATAAGAGAGTTATAAAATTATATTTTGGTGGCTGACTTTAAAATTGTATAGCTTAAGTCAAAATTATTTTTAGTAACTTTTATTTATAAAGAGGCAGAAAGAGTTAAAGTGGAAAATGTAGATAAAGAGAAAGATTCTTAACAAGCCTACCAGTCCTAAGATCTTCTCTGGTGAAGTGAAGTCCAAGTTTAGCACCCTGGCAGGAGGCTTTCTCAGGGCTCCATATCCATGTGGAATCTTTAGCCAGAAATCCACCAGCTCAGCTTCCTCCAAAGCCAAGGCAGGAATCTCAGCCAAACTCTCTCAACACCAGGAAAGGAATGGGACTCTTCAAAGCCAAGGAAGCAAAGAGTCCTTTTCCAGTCCAGCTAACAGATGCAGAATCAATGACTAAATCATCTGGCTGGCCTTTTTAAAACAATTTTCTCCATGTCACTTCCTGTCAGTCCCCAACTTTAAGGGAACCAATTGCAGTCTCCCTATTTGCCTAGCACTAGGGTAGAGGGAGGAGGGGCACAGTGGCCCTTGGAGGAGTCACTCATGAACTCTCATACTTAATGGTTAAAAAGGGGAGCTTTGAGTTCTTGATTGATTGAGTTAAAGGTTGCTGATTGATTTCATTAAAATAGACAAAGAGAAAAAATTCTATCTTCACAATATGACTGAGTAAATGGATATGAAAAGTTTTATAGCCCTTTGGGCATAGCTCCATATTTTTGATTGAATAATTTCTTGGTTCCACAAACTCTATATTTGTTCCTATTTTCCCACCTACAATTTAACATTTATCATTTTCCTTTTTTATTATGTTTGCCCATCTGAGGGTCTAAAAGTATTACATCAGAATTGTTTTAATTTATATTACTCTAAATATTATTTGTTTTGAACACTTTTTCATATGATCATTGAAAGATTTGATTTCTTCTTATGAAAACTACTTATTCATTTCTTTGAACCATTTATAAAATGATGGTGGATAGCATTTTTTAAAATTGTCCTGGATCATTGTATTACTGAGAATACCAAAGTCTTTCAAATTTGGTCATTGTAAAATATTACCATTATTGGGTATGGTGTTCTACTTTGGTTCACTTTGCCCTGCATCAGTTCATGTAAGTCTTTGTAGCTTTTTTTCCAAACCATTTTTTAAATCCTTATCTTTCATCTTGAATCAATACAAGGCAGAAGAACATCACAGTATAGCCAGTGGGGGTTAAGTTTCTTGCCTAGGGTCACACAGTTGGGATGTGCTGAGGTCAGATTTAACAGTTCATCATTTCTTATTACACAATAGTATTCCATCAAATTATGTAGCACAACTTGTTCAGCTATTCACCAATTGATGAATATCCTCTCATTTTCACATTCTTTGCCATCAGAAAAAGAACTATAACAAATATTTTTGTACAAATAGGTCATTTCTCCTTTAAAAAATTAACCTAAAATTATTAGTCTGTTAGTCCATTAGTATGTATGGGTTGTTCAGGGAGGGGTAGTATCTCTGGTATGGAGGGCTTGTCATGCCCTTCTAGGGCAGCTCTCCAGCCTCTGACCCCCACCTGACACCCAGCTCTCACTTGTGGCTCCTAGTAGCTGCTAGCATGTGGCAGTGGCCACACCCCGGGCAACAGCTTCGACAGGCTGGCTAAACCTTGTGAGAGTAGCCATCGGGTCTTCGACCCCTGTGAACCAGGGCCTTACTCACCAGCATGTGAAGACTGCTTCGGCTGAACAGACGGAAAAAACCAATAAGAAGGTTCAAAGGCTGAGATGGTGATGCAGCAAAGCACTGTGGAGTGCTTAGGGCATGTTAAAGCACAAAAGACAACATGGCCATCCAATGCAGATGAGGAAGTCTCCAGTTGTAATGACTTTTCATGCCACTGGACCCAGGCTTCCAACGCCGAGAGAGTGGGACTGTCTCTGTGCATCGACTTTTCCACTTAAATGTCTTTCACGCACAAGTGTCTTTGTTCACACTCATATTTCATAGATGAAAACACACAAAGACAATCGTCATCCTCGTTTACCAAGAGACTACTACTATATTTACAAATATGCATAGGTTTAATCTATATAGATTTTACATACTGTTGTGGTGAAAATAACCTTTAAAGGTTGTTAAAATATTAATTTATGGTCGCCAGGGAAATCAGTTATGTAATTCCCTAAATGAAACATTCAAGTCAGAATGGAGTTTACGGTGGTTTAATCACAACGGGAGTAAGAAAAGGGAGAGGGAGAGGAGAGAGGAGGAAAGGGAAAGGGGTTAACTCAACCTTCTGATAGAGTCAGAGGGAGTTTTTAGGCCTGGAAGGCCAAGGTAAAGAAAGGAATCAGTCCTTGACTCACGTGACCGATCTGAAAGAAGCTGTCTGCGGGCCTCCTCTCTGCTCAAGCTCCTCACAGGAACTGGCCTCTCGCCCTGTCCACAGGAAGTGAGCAAATTCCAGAGGCTGTTCCCTACCTCAATTCCTGTGCCTCACAAGTGCCAATGGTGGCTCTAGCTTGACCTAGGACTGCCCAGAGGTCTGTCCTTTTTTGCACATATCTGTTGAGGGCCATATTCTCAAATAATTAAATCTTGAGCTTTTTTGCTTCCTAATCTCTACCTGAGTAGGGTGGAGATTGCAGTTTCCAAGACCTGACTCTGTTACTCCAAGTATCTCCATTGTCATTGATCAGGAAATAGCTAAATCCCATCCTACAAAGAATGGTCTGAACCGGGTGGAGTAGTTTTGAAATTCACAATTCCCCCTAATGATGATTGGGGGACTAGTCTCCCCAATTGATCACTAAACATAAGTGTACTGTACCCTGAAAAATTCTAATTGCAAGCGTATACAAAAATTTGCCCTCTAAGAGGAAAACTACAATTGTTGTAGATTAGGGGAAAAAGGAGAGAGAGAGACAGCAAACCAATGCTTTGCTGGGCGCATTGACAAAAGCCAATCAGGGGGCAATCCCCTTTGGCATAAGAGTGTACATTCAAAATAAATGTTCAATCAACCACACCCCAAGGTTCATTCTGGATCTTCCTGTAGTAAAAAGGTTTAGATATCTTTCTGCAAACAGTTCATTCTCTGGATTCAGTTAGTTAGCAAGCTTCTTCTCTGAAGATCTATCTCGAACAAAAATTTAAATCTTGGATTTTATAAAAATGCAATCCCCTCTGAAGAAAGTGTTGAAAAAAACACTGGGTCCAGCTGAGGATGCAAGGTTTAGTTGTTGGGGTGTGTGAGTTGATTCAAAAAGAAAAACAAAAACAAAAATGAAAACAAAAGGAAAAAGGGAAAATTTAAGGGAAAAATATAAACCCTTTATATATACATATATTTATATTAAAGAAGAATTCAAAATTAGTATCAAAATATCAAAAAATCTATGTATACAAAATTTTGAGAAAGCAAGAATAAATTTTCTCACAGGCCCCTGTATTAGGGTCCAGTTAAATAATTTCTAATTCCACACGTCTGTAGGACAGAATGCAGCAAATTTCACTTACCCATTTGCAGCCAAGGCTACATGAAGTTGCTATACTTTAGGAGAGAAAAAAGGACCAGATTCTTATTTTTATAGGGAAGTGTCATTCCCTCATCTGATTTTACCTTCATTCTCAGGGATGGAGGGAGCCAGGATGGTAGCCAACCTTTGGTACTTGTCTGTAGGTATTTTCACAAAGAGTGTGGATACAAGGAGGGCCTACATCTTAACGTATGTCAAGTGTCACAACCCTGAGTCTCACACTAGGATCAAGTCCTTAGTATTGGCTTGTAAGTGCATCAATCCTACCTGGATTGGTCTTTGATTTTTAGACCTGTGAGTTATTTTGGCATTATCCAGGTTATCTCTGTGCTCCTTTTTGATCCTGTTCCTAGAATCAGACACAAACATTAATCACAGTCCCACAACAATTATTAATGAATGGCAGGTTCCCATAGCCTAAAGCTGTTTGGGTATGTATTAATAATAATAGCAAGTATATATTTAAACTAATATTATTGTAGAATAAAAATTAATATTGATTGTATGTACCTTAAGTACATAGAAATGGGAAAAAGGGAAAAATAAAATATTTTAATAAGAGAATAATAATAATAAAAGGAAAAGAGAAAAAGGAAAAAAAGAAAAAAATAAATTCAGGAATTCAATGTGTCAAAAGCAAAATAAAACAGTTCCACTTGTAGTTATCTCCAATGCATATATAGGATTCAGTCAATCAGTCTCAATAGATGATGCTCTCTTTACATGTGAGCAATGAATCCAAGAGTCCTTTTCTCCAACCTTTATAAATGTTGGAGTAATTAACAATATTTGGAATGGTCCTTCCCAGGAAGGCTGGGTTGCTGCTATACACTGGAAGTTCTTTATATATACGGTGTCTCCTGGATTCAGGTCGTGAAGTGAGAAGTCTAGTGGTCCGGTTTGTACTACAGCTCTGGATTCATGGAGTTCACCTAGTTTGTGCTGTAATTCCTGTATATAGGAAGCAATAGTAGTATCTCCCCCTAACAGTGATGTATAAGCCTGGCAGAAAGGCTTAGCCTGTATTTGTGGATGTCCAAAAAGCATCTCAAATGGTGAGATGTGTAAGTCTCCTCTAGGCCTCCTTCTAAGATAAAATAGGGCCAAAAGGGAGAATTTCAGGCCATTTTAAATGGGTCTCAGTGCATAATTTGCCAATCATAGTTTTAATTTCTTTGTTCATCCTCTCAACTTGGCCTGAATTCTGGGGATGATATGGAACATGGAATTTTGGAGTTATCCACAAGCAAGAATATATCTGATTTAGAACAGAACCAGTAAAATAACTCCCCCTATCGGAATCAATACATGCTGGCAGGCCAAAGCGAGGAATAATTTCTTTTAAAAGCACCTCAGCAACAAAAGCCACTGTGACTCGGGTCGCAGGAAATGCTTCCGGCTATCTGGTCAGTTGATCTACTATGACCAGACAAATTTTATATTGTCCAGCCTTTGGCATTATTATAAAATCTATCTGCAGGTCCTCAAAAGGTGTGTAAGCCAGAGGGCCCCCACCAAAGGCTTTGCCATGAAAGGCATATTGGTTATATGTCTGACAGGTAGAGTAAGCTGAACACACTTTAGAGGCTATGGTAGTTATACCGGGGGCTATCCATACTCTCTTAACAGAGTCCACGATGCCCTGGGTACCAAAGTGGCCATTATTATGAACAGATTGGCAAATTTGGTGATAGAAACTTCTAGGGAGCAGGGGTTTCTCTTCAGTCGATACCCATACTACATTAATCTGTTTTGCTTTAAATTTTTGTTTTTTTCACTTCCTTTTCATTATAGGAAAGTGATAGATGTAAATAATCAGTGTTTGTTAATGTTAAAATTAATCCAGGTCCTTCTATGGCTGTTAGCTTTGCAGCAGCATCTGCTCGATCATTTCCCCTAGAGACAGGGTCAGAGCCACCTGTATGGGCAGAGCAATGAACTACAGCTAGGGCTTTGGGCAGTTTGAGAGCAGAAAGAACTTCATTAATAATTTCTGAATTAACTATGGATTTTCCAGTTGAAGTTAAAAATCCTCTCTGAAGCCATAGCATCCCAACTGAGTGACAAATGCCAAAAGCATATCTAGAATCCACATAAATTGTTGCCTTTTTACCCTTGGCAAGTATACAGGCGTGTTTGAGAGCTATGAGTTCTGCTCCTTGAGCACTAATATTAGAGGGCAGTGAAGCTGACCACTCAGTGGCAAATTCTGTGACTACAGCAGCTCCAGTGTAGCGTATGCCATCTCTCAGAAAAGAAGAACCATCAGTAAATGAGACCAGATCAGAGTTGTTTAAGGGAGTGTCCAAGAGATCTTCTCAAGGCTTTTCTGCCATGGATACTAGTGTTTCACAACTAGGTAATGGTTCTTCTGAAGTAGGTAAATCTGGAAGAAAGGTGGCAGGGTTGAGGGTTGAACAGCTTTTCAGAGTAATATTTTCATTGTTTAGCAAGGTTATTTCAAACCTTGTTATTCGCTGATCAGAAAATGCCTGTGTTCTGTGTCTTAGCAACAATGCTTCTACCTCATGTGGGCACATAATTGTTAATGGGCATCCCAATACTAGATCAACAGTTTTTGTCACTAGTAAGGCTGTAGCAGCTACTGCTCTGAGACATGGTGGTGTTCCTGATGCTACTGGGTCCAGTTGGGCAGAATAATAAGCAATTGGGTGTTGAGAAGGTCCCAAAGTCTGAGTTAAAACACCTGAAGCTACCCCTTTTTGCTCATGTGCATATAAAGTAAATGGCTTGTTGTAATCTGGGATGCCTAGAGCAGGGGCAGACAGGATAGCCTTTTTTAGATCTGACAGAGCTGACAGGTGTTCTGGTTCTAATTTGAGGGGTTCAGGGACCAAATCCTTTGTTAGTGCTATAAGGGGTTTTGTAATTTCCCCATAGCAAGGAATCCATTGTCTACAAAACCCTGTTGCTCCCAAAATTGCTCTCATCTGTAGGAGCACTTAAATTTTGAATATTCTCAATTCGTTTGGGAGAAATCAAGTGGGCATCTGCAGTCAGGATGAACCCCAAATATTCTACTTCAGGGAGGCACCACTGAACCTTATCCTTGGAGATCTTATGCCCTCTTTTGTGCAATTCCAAAAGAAGGTGTTTGCTATCTTCCTGACATGTTTCCGCATCCGTTGAAGCCAAGAGTAGATCATCTACTTACTTGATTAATTTGCTGTTTTTAAATTTTATATTATCTGTATTTTGGCTCAAAATTTATCCAAATAAGGTCTGGCTTTCTACATAACCCTGGGGCAAAAGATTCCATGAAAATTTGTTCCATTCCAGGTGAAAGCAAAAATATGCCTCGGGTCCTCATGTATGGGTATGGAAAAGAAGGCTGAGCACAAGTCTACTACTGTAAAGTATGTAGCTGTGCTAGGAATAGAAGAAATAATAGTATTGATATTGGGAACTATGGAGTGTCTCTTTATAATGTGATTGTTCACAGCCCTCAAATCCTTTACAAATCTGTAGAGGTGTTTGCCATTTGGCCACCTTTTTGGTTTTTTAAAGGGGAAGATGGTCGTGTTGTATTCAGATTTACAAGAGAAAATTATTCCTTGATCAATTAATGAGTTTATTACTGGGGTAATTCCCTCTATTGCCTCTTTTGTGAGGGGATACTGAGGAATGGAAGGAGGTGGGCTAGATTTAGTTTTTATCTGCACAGGAACAGCCGACTTAAATAAGCCTACATTGGAAGAAGATGTTGCCCAAAGAGACTCCGGTATATCTTCAGGTATTACAAAGGTGGGATGCTCCTTTTTCTCCTGACTCTCTGAGAGAATTACAGGAAGTAAATTTAAAGATTCCTCCGGTACTTCCAATGATAAGGAACCATCTGGGGAGCAAGTTATTGTGGCTCTGAGTTTGCATAGAAGGTTCCTCCCCAGCAAATTTAAAGGGGAGTCAGGTATCAAAAGGAAGGAATATTGTACCTCCAGGGGTCCTACAGACACCATTTTGGGGTAAGTCTTTTAACTCTTTGGGGTATTCCTGATACTCCCATTATATTCTCTGAGCCAACAGAATAACATTGTAAATCAGGTGGTTTCTTTAATACAGACCAAGAAGCTCCAGTGTCTAAGAGAAAATCATAATAAGTGTTACCCACCTTAAGTAACATGGGGTTCATTAGTATGGGGGGGGCAGTGGATAGGGACAATGGGTAGTAGGACATCAGGGTCCAGAAAATCAAAGGTTGTATCCTCTGGTTCCTGTGCCCCAGGCCCCCTGGACACCTTCATTGTGTTTGGGAAGTTCCTTGGGCACCACCCTGAAAGCCCCCCCCCCTGAAGCCCCCCCCCCTGAGGGGCATCAGCACCTTGAGTATTTTTTGAATGAGCACCATTTTTTATATATTGTTGTGGAGTCATTTGTGACTTATCATTTCTAAAGTTGTGGTTTTCATTGTCATAATTATATTTATTTCTATAATTATCATTTCTGTAGTTGTTATTAAACTGTGTATTCCTTCCTATAATCTTGAGAAAAGTTCTACACTGTACCATATTATGGCCTTTCTTCCCTCAGAAGTGGCAATTAGTGGATTGGTAATTAGATTTCTGGAGAGGGGCAAGTGTTGTTGGTTCATTATCATGCCCACTTTCTAATTTAGCTATCCTATCTATTAAACATCTCATTTTTTTCTTCATTTCCTCCATGTCATCATTATTTTCTTCCTCCTTTTCCTTGTTTCCCTTTAAAACATATATAGCTGTTTTTCGCAATTCTTCAAGGTCCATCTCTGACCATCTTGGACATTGTGTTCTAAAATAATTCTTAATTGCTTTGCAGGAGTTATTGACAAAAATCCTTCTAACATATCTTAAGCTATTCTCTTTAGTTAGGTCCCAATCCAGGTATCTGTCCCCAAACCTGATTATTCTATCCATGAATCTGGAGGCTGTTTCTTCCTCCTTTTGCTTAATTTTTTCAAGTTTCATCCACTTATCTGTACTGTCTGCACATTCCCTCATTGCCGTAAGGATGGCCTCTCTACAAAGGTATAGTTGTAGATAATCCTCAGGGTTGTTTTAGTCCCATTCGGGATGCTAAGATGGCCAATGTGCTGCATTTTGCCCCCTGGTTTTGTTGACATGAGTAATTATTTTATTTTTCTCATGTTCAGTTAAAAAAGCCTGTAGCAAGTTCTCAACGTCCTTGTAGGATGGATTATACTAAAAAATATGTCTCCCATCTTTTTTGTTACTAGAAAGGGATCTTGATCATATGTGGGGATATTTCATGTAAATTCATTTATTTCTTGGGGAGTAAATGGTATCCTGTGTCTTAAAGTCACCACATTCCCATTCTGCCCTATTTCAGTTACTTCTCTTAGAGGAAACAGGTCTCTAGTTGAATTTTGTACCTATGGGTCAGTTTGACTAGGACAAGTTTCTCTAGGAGGATGAGATTTCCTTTGGCCTGGAATTTGGTTTTCTGTATGAGGGGGAACATGAGAAACTGGGATTTCAGGGGAAGGGTTTTGGGGATTAAATTCAGTTAAAATTTGCACTACACGAGAGAAGCAGTCTGTTAACTGAGCTATAGGGAAGGTGTTTTCCATCTCTATTTCAGGGAAGGAAATTTCCTCATTTAAAGGTTCTGAAACAGGTCTGTTTCTGGTATGGTGGATGTTTGCCAATTGATCCTGTAAGAAACATTTTAGATCTTCTAATTTGGCCTGTATTTTATCCTCAATTTTTTGAGTGTTTTTTTCTGAACTGCAGCTTCAATTAATTTTTCTATGTTAGAATCTCTAAATACAGTGCTAAGGAGTACAAAAATGACATTACCTATTAATATAAAAATTGTAGGTATCCTGTATTTTTCAATGCCCCTAATTCTTCAACCACCATATAAATGTCAAAGAATGTAGTATTCATTTATATATATATATATATATATATATATATATATATATATATATATATATATATATATATATATATATATGTTTTGTAATTATCTTTCTAATGGTCTTCACAATACACGTGGGGAACAGGACAAAGCCAAAAGTTTCTACAGGTTTGTTTGTTTGTTTTCACTCCTAATCTAGGAAGTTGTTTCCTAAAAGAAAGGAGATTTAGAAACAGCTCTCCCAGCCAGGACCTTAGGGCCCTGTTGCTAAGATTTAAAACAGCTGTGTTCCATCTAATTTAAGGAGAGAAGCCCAAAAGCAGGAAAATGGGCTTTGTACTCTGGTGGTCTAACTGTTTTTGTTGTTGTTGTTGTTGTTGGGAGATTGAAGCAAGGGCTCTGCTTCCCAGAGTTTCCTCTCTTCTGTCTCTAGGCCTGGCTCTCAATCCACTGAGCCACCCAGCTGCCCCTTAAGATTAAAAGGGAAGGAAAAAAAAAAACTGCTGATTCCAATTTTAACTTAAGGAGAAAAGAGAAGAGAGAAAAAGTGTTTTATACTCACCTGTTCTGGCAGCCGTGTCTTTAAGCTGAGTTAGCTGGTAAAAAGGACTGAGGGAGGAGGAAGTGGGGTGAAAAGGCAAGAAAATTCAGAAAATTTATTGAGGGAACTCAATAACCCTTTGAGGTCTGCCAAACTGTTGTGGTGAAAATCACCTTTAAAGGTTGTTAAAATATTAATTTATGGTCACCAGGGAAATCAGCTATGTAATTCCCTAAATGAAACACTCAAGTCAGAATGGAGTTTGTGGTGGTTTAATCACAACGGGAGTAAGAAAAGGGAGAGGGAGAGAAGGAGAGAGGAGGAAAGGGAAAGGGGTTAACTCAACCTTCTGATAGAGTCAGAGGGAGTTTTTAGGCCTGGAAGGCCAAGGTAAAGAAGGGAATCAGTCCTTGACTCACGTGACCAATCTGAAAGAAGCTGTCTGCGGGCCTCCTCTCTGCTCAAGCTCCTCACAGGAACTGGCCTCTCGCCCTGTCCACATGAAGTGAGCGAATTCCAGAGGCTGTTCCCTACCTCAATTCCTGTGCCTCACAAGTGCCAATGGTGGCTCTAGCTTGACCTAGGACTGCCTAGAGGTCTGTCCTTTTTTGCACATGTCTGTTGAGGGCCATATTTTCAAATAATTAAATCTTGAGCTTTTTGCTGTAGCTCTTCCTAATCTCTACCTGAGTAGGGTGGAGATTGCAGTTTCCAAGACCTGACTCTGTTACTCCAAGTATCTCCATTGTCATTGATCAGGAAATAGCTAAATCCCATCCTCCAAAGAATGGTCTGAACCGGGTGGAGTAATTTTGAAATTCACAATAGGTACAGTTATAATACAATATTGTATATAATTTCTGTGCAGTCATGGAGCAAAGAATATTCTCTTTCTTTGAATGTTTCACAGAAATTTATAAGTATATCGGTATGAATTTTGTGTGTTGCATTTATGCAATGTCTTGTATACTTACCCAGTCCATGAGATTCTCTTCCACGTTGTGATTATTTGTAGCTACATATGTGTGTATGTACCTACATGTGAAGTTAACATGCATGTTGCATTCTTACATGACCTCATGACCATCAGTTCAAATTTCAAAGTCTTTCCATCTCTTTAGTGTTGATTGTAGAAACATACATATTCAATTCAAATTTCAAAGTCTTTCCGTCTCTTTAGTGTTGATTGTAGAAACATACATATCTTGGGTTTTTCCTCTGTGCTTGATACAAGTTTTGACTGTCATCTCACCTTGATTGAATGCCCCTGTTCTTTAACATACAGGAACATACAGGAACATCCAGGAACATGCATATGTGTAAATTTGTCATGTGTGTTTAGGTAACACATATCTGTAATAGTAACCTGAGTCTATGTTTTCCTATAGTCATTTTGTTGTAGGGAATTGAAATTTTGTTTTACTGTTTCTTTTAACAGCTCCTGATTATGTTTATGTGAGTTTTCCTGAATCCCTTTTGTCCAAAATTCAATTCCTGTGCACTGAAAAAAGTTTTCAAAATATGTTTTTATTTATTTTCTGCTTCTTTCATGACTGGTTACTATGCTCCTTCTGTCTGAGTCTCTAATATCAGCTTGCATCTGTGCAATTAGATTTTCAAACTCTTTATCTAACTCATGTACTTGTCTCTGCTTTTCACTCAATATTTTGTTTGATTTTTCACCATCAATTCTCACAGACTCAATAAATTCAATTTTCTGTTTCACCCTTGTATTTTCCCTTTTCTGTATTTGTTTTTCTCCAGAAAGTCCCTCATTGCTTGCTACATCCTGCAATACTTTTTTTTTCTATCTTCTTTTATAATACTGAGTAATTTTTGTCCCTGACTTCATAAATCCTTTCTCCCATGAGATATTACATCTGAATACCTGGGTTTAGCTCCTGATTTAATAGCTAAATGCATGGCTTCAATGTCTGTCTCTTCTTCATCTGTCCTTAATCTGCAATATTTGCAGCACATGTTTCTCTTTTGTTTGTAATATGGTTTTTCTTGTGTGCTTTTGTTATTTGCCTCATATTTGTTTTTCAAATAGCAACCCTTTATTAGATGTTCAACCTTGTGGCATGAGAAACACTTTCTATTTTCTTTTTGTTCCCTCCTCTGTTGATATGAGGGTCTGGAGTATGTCTTGATTGTGCGCAAATTTTTAATTTCCTCAATCTCTTTTTGTATTAAAATTTCCTCTCTGTCTTTCATTTTCTGTTTCAATTCTGTCATTTGTTTCTGTTGATCATTATGACTGTCAAATAAGTAGGATGCAGCTTCTCAAAGTTCAGATAGAGTAACTGTCATATTTGGGAAAATAGTTCTTAAAAAAAATTCTTAGGTGTGATGTGTAACCCCTAAGGAATTGTCTCCTTATGTGAACCACAGACTCTTCTGAATCTTTTTCAATACTCATAATGGACTGCAGTTTCAGACAGGCAATCTATAAAGCTTGCAGTCTTCTCTTGAACTAGTTTGTCAAATTTTCCCCATACTTTGGGTTTAGAGCAAAATGTTTTTATATCTTGGAGCATATCCTCTCTACACTTTCTAAGATAAGTCATGTGGGAAGGATTTGAAAAATCAAAATCCTTCCTCTATTCCTCTGTAGGCCAGCTAGTAAGAGTGTTATCAGTCCTAGTCTTCTCAATGAATTGTCTATGTTCGTGGGGGCTAAATAATTAAGAGAGAAGGAACTCTGTATCATCAAAACTTGACTCAAATATTTTAAATGCTCTTTTCAGCTCTTTATAGGCCCTATGGGATTCAATGACAAACTTTGGAAATCTTCAGCAGATGGAATCAAGTTATTGTGTTGTAAAATGTCTATTTATGAATGAATGAAGCTCTCCTGCCTTATCTGAAATCTTAGCAATATCTTTTAATGGAAATATTTTCTCAGTTTCCTCGTTGTTATCAGTGCCCTTGTCTTTGCCATTGTCATGTGTCACCATCTTATTTTTTTCCTTAGCTTTCTTGTCCTTGTCTTTAAATTCATTATCTTCCTGCCCATTTCCTATCTTAGCCTGATTCCATCCCTGCTTCTTCAGAAATTCCTCACATATAGTTTTTAATAACTATTCTAGGTTTGTATCAACCACCATAATCTGGTCTGCCTTCTTTGGTGTCAAGAACTTGCAAATGTTTCTCAGATAGGTGAAAGTCTGTATGGCAGCCATGGTGAATACGTATATCTGTGTAAGTATTTTCCATATCACGGTGCCATTGTTAAAAGGCATACTCATTATAAAAGAAGTGGAATTGGATATAAGTCCAATAGTTTCCATAACAAAGTTGGTCACAGCACAATACATAATATTATAAACCCAATAACAGGCTATGTATTATAGAAATCACCCTCATGACACATGCTACTTGTAGAAACATTTTTTTCTTCTTATGTAGCTTTCACTATTTTGTGGGGGGTGTTAGGGTAAGACCTTTTTGGGGTGCCAAATTGTATTAGTTGGTTGTTTCTTTAGATTGATTATGGTAATGTAAGATGTCTGGGCAAGCTAATATACCAATGAGGTAAGGTGGAATCAGGCTCTTCACCCTCCTCCATCTTCCTCCCACTTCAGTTAGTCTCTTCAGATGGAGTCAAACTGGGATTCAGACTGAGTAAGTTGTCTGAATATCTGATAGAAAACTCACTCTCTAAAGTTGTTGGAACAAATGTTTATTTTAAGAGAGGGAAAGGAAAGGGAAATTGGATAGGAGAGAGGGGTTAGGACTTTCCCTGATCTTAAGTAAATAAAAAATTGAGTAATAAACTTATAGTCTTAGATGAGGGATGTGGCTAACAGTTTTAAGGATCTTTTGAGTAAATTCTTGATACTGTAGAGAGAAAATCAGTAACTAACAAGGAAAGGATCTTCTCAGTTCTTCCTCCTTCCAGTGCCAATAGAAAGAGATAATTTTTTTAGCTATTTGGGTATTTCTTTTAACTGCCTTCTCCTGGGAACATTCTCCTCTGGAATGTTTATTGATAGGCAGCTCTTCAAACTTCCATTCATTGTCTCTGTTTGCAGGTTTTTCTTCAATATTACTCTCTCACAGATACTAACCTAGTAGCAATAATACTAGCTCATATGATGCACATGGCTTTATATATCTTTGCCTATAACTCCAAATTGCCCTCCAGAATGTCTAGATCCATGATGGCAAACATATGACACACACACTGACACATGTAGCCATTTTCGATGACACACAGCTAAATGCGGGCTCAGGGTTCATTGGGGGATTCTCCATGTGCTGGTGGGGGAGGACAGTAGTGGGAGACGTCTAAGTTTCTAGGGTTTGGGGCTCCCACAGGGGTGGGAAGGAGTATTCTCACATGGAAGTAGTGTGAGCAGTCAGTTAAATAATATCAAAACCAATAAAAGAAACAGACTGACAGATGAAGCTAGTAGTAATTGCTTGGGCTTGAAGTGTACAAAATACCAACCTTCAATTGAATATTTAGCCAATGAAATTCAGCAACAAAAGTCACTAATAGGCAGGTTAGTTAAAGAATTCCCCTCCCCCTCATTTATATTAGTTCATGGCACCCCACATAAGTTAAATAATATCAAGACCAACAAAAGAAATGGACTGACAGATGAACAAAGAAGTCACTAAGCAGGTAAGTTAAAGAATTAGTTTTGGGTTTGTTAAATACAGTTATATATTATTTTAAACATTTTTGTTATTTAAACTATAAATATTAAGAATTATGTGGTTTTTTTCTAAAAATTACATACCACCCAAGTTATGCTTTTTTTTGTGAATTTTGACACACTAAGCTCAAAAGGTTGTCCATCACTGGGCTAGATCAATTCAGGTCTTCACCAACAATTCATTAGCATCCTACTTTTGCCACATCCTCTCCAACATTTGTCATTTTCCTTTACTGTCATATTAGCCAATCTGATATTTGTGAGGTAGTAACTCAGTGTTGTTTTAATATGCATTTCTTCAATCAAGAGCATTTTTTCATGTGATTAATAGTTTTTATTTTTTTTTCATCTGAAAACTGGTTGGTCATTTCCTTTGCCATTTCTCAATTAGGGAATATCTTGTGTTCTTATAAGTTTGACTTAGTCCTCTATATATTTGAGAAATGAGTCTTTTATCAAGAAAATTAGAGAATAAATATTTTTTTACCATTTTATTGTCTCCCTTCAAATCTTGGTTATATTTGTTTTGTTTGTAGAAAAAACTTAAATATGATATAATAAAAATTATTATAGGTTTATGTGCATTCAATGAACCAGTGAAATGAATGTATATTCCTTTCTATTTCCATTCAATTTTCCAAACTTTTCTAAATTAAACTTTTCTAATATTCCATTCACCTCTTTAATTTCTTTCCTGTTTATTTTATATTTGTTAAATTTATCTAATTCCTAGAAAGGAAATTTTAGTCCCCATACATTTTTATTATTGATTTTATTTTATTTTCTATGGTACTTTTCATTAGCATGTAATTTCCTTCCTCATCTCTTTTAATTATATGTATTTTTGTTTTAGCTTTATTTAAGAGCATGATTACTATCTCGTCTTTTTTATGTCATGTGAAGCATAGTAGATTCTGCTCTAGCACCTTTCCTTTTCTCTGTGTCTTCCTGCTTTAAATGTATTTCTTGTAAACAACGTATCAGAAGATTCTGGTTTTGATTCCACTATGCTTTATGCTTCCATTTTATAGAAAAGTCCATCCTATTCACATTCACAGTTCTTATTTCTGTGTGTTCTCCTCTGTTATTTCCTCCTTTTTTATCCTGCACTTTCTCTCTCCTTTCACTCTATCTCCTCACAAGGGTTTTGCTTTTTATCAATATCTCTCCCACTTCATTCTTCCATCTATTACGCCTCAATTTCATCTTCTCCTACTTCTCTATAGTATAAGAGAGGTTTCTATTCCCTCTCTGAGCCAATTCAGATGAGACTAAGGTTTAAGCCTAGAGTTTCACTACCTTCATCCTTTCCTCAACTGCAATATTTTTTTTCTTTTCATTATTCTTTAGGTGAGATTATTTACCTGAGTATACCTATCTTTTCCCTGGTTTCTCAGTGCAATTTTCTTTTCAGTTCTTGATTTTTTTTATAACATGCCATTCACATTAACTTATTCCTACAAGCTCTCTATGTATATTCCTAATTTCTCTAATTATGAGAAAAAATTAAGAGTTAAAAGTGTCATCCTCCCAAATAAGAATATAAACAGATTGGTTTTATTATGTCTCTTTTTTTGTTTACTTTTTTATACTTCTCTTAAATCTTAAATCTAAACATAAAAGTATCTACTCCGGTCTGGTCTTTTCATTAAAAAAAAAAAAAAGCTTGGGAATTTTCTATTTTATTAACTGACCATTTTGCACCTGAAGAAAAAATTTACTAAGTTTTTCTAAGTAGCCAATTCTTGGTTGTGATGCTAATTCCTTTAGCTTTACAAATAGAAAAATCCAAGACTTGCAACTTTTTAATCTGGAAGATGCTATATCCTAAGTAATCCTGACTGTGGCTCAATTATATTTGATTTTATTTTCTTTCTGACTGCTTGCAGTATTTTTACTGGGCCTAAGAGCTATAGAATGTGGCTAAAATATTCCTAGCAGTTGTCATTTGGGAATTTATTTGAGAAAATGATAACTAAATTTTTTTCAATGTTTTACCCTCTTGCTCAAAAATATTAGAGATGATGGTTTGTTCTTTTGTTTTTTAATTTAATAATTTCTTGTTTTTTAATACATAGGCTTTAAAAACACAACATGATTTTCAGGTAATCTAATAATTTTAAAATTATCTCTCCTTGATATATTTTCCAGTTTAGTTGCTTTTTGCTGAACTATTTCACTTTTTTTTCATTCTTTAGATTATGTTTTATTTCCTAGTGTCTCATGAAGTCATTAGATACTGCTTGTTAGATTCTAATTTTTAAGGAATTATAATATATTTCCTTCAGTGAGCTTTTGAACCTTATATTTATTAGAATCTTGAACCATTGGACTACATTTCCCATAATTCCCTTTTCCCTTTTGTATATGTGTGTTCTTACGTTAATGTATATAAGTTTCCTGTAACTCTTTCATAACTCCTGCTATAATTTCAGGAAAAAAAAAGAGAGCTAGGGAGCAGTTACAGCAAACTTATATACAAACAATGTAATGATGCACATACACAAAAGGGAAAGGGGAATTGTGGGAAACAGTCCTAGGTTCAAGATTCTAATTAATAAAACCTTCTTTTCCATTTGCCCAATTTTAGTTTTTTTATTAATAGAATTTATTTGCAAGTGTTTTAGTCCCACACTCCCCTCTCTTCATCATAGAAGGTATCACCTAGAAAACAAATATGTATATAACACATCTTTCATATTTATATTTTAGTCCATTCTATGGGGATGGCATTCAAAAGTTATTATTCAAAATTTCAGTCTATACCTGTGTATGTTTTCTTGTTTCTACTCACTTTTCTTTTCATTATCCCCAATAGTTCTTTCAAAGATTTTTAGTTTATCCATCATTTCTTATGATGCAGTAGTATTCTATCGCAATTATATACCATAATTTGTTTAGTCAGTCCCCAATGGATGAAATTTCTTTTATTTCCAGTTCTTAACCCAAAGGGACTAAGAGAAGAAAGGTTAGAATATAACAAAATAAGACAAGTGAATGTATATAACAAAAACAGGAGGGTAAGGCAAAGGGATAAAGGAAGGACACTTAGGACAAGGTAAAGGAGAGATTTTTAGAATTTAAATCATATCAAGAAACAGAAGGGTATGTTGGAGGATAAGAAATTTATTTTTGAAAAGGCAGATAAATAACAAATTCAGGTAAAAGGGAAGGGAAACATGGAAGGAATTTTTTGAAGAGTCAGGGTAATTTAGAACCACAAAGGCAAAGGAAGTAGATAAGAAAAGGGTTCTAAGAATAATTGTGAATTAGAGAGGTAGTGGACAGAAGAAATTGGATATCTGAGGAAGGATATGACAAAAAGAGAATAACAAACTGTAGAAAAACAAAATAAACAAGTAATTATGACTTTAAATGTGACTGGAATGAATTCATAAATAAAACAAAAACAGAGAGCATAATGTATCAAAACCCCCAAACTTACAATATGTTGTTTACAGGAAATACACTTAAAATAAGACACATGTCGAGTAAAAATAAAGGATTGGAGGAGAACATAGTATACTTCAGTTATACAAAAAAAATCATGATCTCTGACAAAGTTAAAGCTAAAACAGGTATAATAAAAATAGATAAAAAGGGGGAAAAGTTGTGTTGCCATGGATAATGCTTCATTATCAAGATTAAACTTATATGCACCAAATGTTACATTAACCATTTTTAAACCTTACTTTCCTTCTTAGAACCAATATGCAGTATTGGTTTTAAGGTAGAAGAGTGGTAAGAGCTAGGCAATGGAGGTTAAGTGACTTGTCCAGGGTCACACTGCTAAGAAGTGACTGAGGCCAGATTTAAACCCAGGACCTCCTGTCTCTGTGCCTGACTCTCAATAGACTGAGCCACTCAGCTGCCCCCATCAATCAAATTTTTATAGGAAATACTAAATGAATTACTGATGGAAATGGATAATGCAACACAGATAGTGGGGATGGGAAGCTTCCATTTTCCATTCTCAGAACTAAATAAATCTAAACAAAACTAAATATGAGAGAAGTCAAAGAGATGAATAGAATGTTAGATAACTTATAAACAATAATAAACATTAATTTCATTAAAGAGAATGATAATAATGACAACATACCAAAATATATGGGACACAAGAAAAGCAGGAATTAGAAGAAACATTACCTCTGAATGCTTATATTGATAAAATAGAGAAAGAACAGATCAATGAAAAGGAAATTCAATAAAAATAACTATAGATAGAACAAATTTAAAAACCTCAAGTAAACACCAAATTAGAAATCCTAAAACGTAAAGGTAAGGTTAAAAATTGTATGTAAGGAAACCATTGAGATAATACACAAATCTAGGAGTTCTTTCGATTAAAAATATATATAAAATAGGTAAACCATTGGTTAATATGAACTTTAAAAGAGAGAAATAATCAAAATCACTAGCATTAAAGATTAAAAAGACAAATATGCCACCAATGAAGATAAATTAAAGTAATTATTAGTAATTTTGCTCAATTATGTGCAAACAAATTTAAAAATGTAAGTGAATTAGAAGAATAATTTAAAAAATAAACCATAAACTTTCAAAAGAAGAAATAGAATATCTAAAAAAAACTTCTTTTAGAAAAATAAATTGAATAGGCCATAAATAAAACTTCCTAAGGGGAGGAACATCAAGACCAGCTAGATTTAAAGGTGAATTCTACTAACACTTCGAAGATAAACTAATTCCAACATTAAACAAATAATTTGAAACAACAGGTAAAGAGTTTTACCAACTCTTTTGATGGACAATATATGATGCTGATATCAATACTAGGAATAGTAAAAAAGATAGAAAGAAAATTATAGGCTAATTTTATTAATGAATATGAATGCAAAAATCCTAAAAAATGCTAGTTTTGTGATTTTAAAAATATACCACAAAGATTATGCATTGTAACCAAACAGGATTTATACCCCAAATCCAGTAATTGTTTAATAAAAAGAAACTAACAAAATAATTGATTATAGTGACAACAAAAGTAATAAAAAATAAAATTCTGTCAACATATGCTGAAAAAGTCTTTGACAAAACATAACACTCTTTCCTATTTAAAATAATGGAAAATTTATGTAAAATGGAATTTTTTCTTAAAATAATATAAAGCATCTAATTATCATCAAAAATTATTATTTGTAATGGTAAGCTTGAGCCTTCCCAATACAAACCTACATAAGTCTTTAATATTTTTAGATATTACTAAAACAATCCTTTGAAAAGTGACAGAGATATGTATTTCAGTGTTCTCTAGTGTTTTTAATAGGAAGGGACATTATTTTTGTTACAAACTTTTTCTTCATACAGTGAAATAATCATATGGTTTCTATTGGTTTTGTTATTGATTTAGTCAATTATGTTGATAGTTTTTCTAAAACTGAACCATCCCTGCATACCTGGTATAAAGTTCTACCTAATCATAATCCATAATCATAATAATTTATAGTTGTAATCTTTTTGCTTTTTGTTTAAAAATTTTGCATCAATATTCATTAGGATATTTGTCTACAGTTTTCCCCCTCTTTTTTGTTTTTCCTGGCATATGTATCAACACCCTATTTTGTCATAAAATGAATTTAGTAAAATTCCTTTCTCACCTGTTTTTCAGAATATTATTTATAATTTCATTTATTACTTTATTTATATAGTATTTGAATTAATTGTTTTTTAAATGTTTGATCAGACTTTTTCTTAGGGAATTCATTGATTGCTCAATTTCTTTTACTGACATGGGATTAAGATTCTATATCCTCATCTGTTAATATGGGCAATTTATATTTCTTTAAATATTAATGGTGACAGATGATCAGATTTATTGGAATATAATTGGGTAAAACTTCTAATAATTGCTTTAATTTTCTCTTCATTCATATTAATATTGACCTTTTCATTTTTAATACTGGAGATTGTTTTCTTTAATTTTTTTACAAATATCTAATTTATAACCATAGAATTAATATACATAACAATTTATAAAATTCATTTAGAAGAAGACTACCATATATACCCCTTTTAAATCATATTAATAAACAATATATTCTAGACCTCCTAATGTTACTACTAGAAAGGACTTTTATTATGACTGCAATTGCCTGTATATGATAATTACCTCCAGTAGGAACTGCCAGAGAGGCTTAGTAATGACAATTTTTTAAAGAAAATTTGCCTTTCAGACCTCTGAAGTCTGGATTACATTTTACCATTTTATTTGTTTTTGTTTTTTTGTTTTTTTATCTTCATTGATATCTTCATGGATGATGATTGGCCATGTGCCTTTTATGTCTCCAGACTCAGTGTCCCCTGAAGCACTTTCAGGCAGGGCCTTCTTCAGCTGAAAACTTAACTAGTTCTCTTTCTTGTTAGAGAGCTATCTGTGCATTTAGATTAGGCATAAGAGGGGCTGACCAACAAAAACCACAGCAGCTCCTACACACCTTCCTCTCTTCTAATTCAGGTTTGATAGGGGTTATATCTGTGATATTTTAGCATGTTTTCTGTCAGTTCAATCAACTATCTTCCCAAAATAAAGATTTAAGGAAGCCTACATTTGGTGGCCACTGGACATTGGGGAAAATACAAACCTTGGGCCATGAGCTGTCATGAGTGCTTTTGTAAGGGAAGCCTTAGTGAGGACAGTTAAGTGGCTTCGCAGTCTCTGAAATGGAATGTACCTGTTTCCTGGTCCTGGGCATTGACAGGTCACACAATGGTATGTATTGCCTTTTTTGGGGAAAAGTCACTTTCCTAATGTTTTGGATATCTTTCGTCCCTATTGAAAGAGTTCCTGAACTAAATGGAGTGGTTAAGGGTTGGTCTAGCTCAAACTTTGAAGATGACAGGTGGCAAGTCCTTTTAGAGAGAAATCTTATGGAAAGTTTATAATACAACTGGTGATTTGGTCAGGTAAATGTAAACATATTGGGATTTGATAAATATAGAATGGAAAGCAGTACACAAATCAATAAAAAATAATTGACATTGCAAGAAATAGCAGTCACAATAGTGATTGGATAGCCATAAAAGAGCTTACCCTTAGGACAAATAGATACTGAAGCACAGATGTTGGTTGTCCTCCTTTGGTGAAAATAGCTAACCCAAATCTCATTAGGTCAGAAATCAGGTATTGATACATTTTCATCCTAAGCTAACAGTGCAACAAACATTCTCACCATTACTTTCACTTAAAAAACAAATTTTTATTAGGTAAATTGGCAGTCAGTTTAATGCCTGGCATTCAAATAAATAATAGTTTTCAATATACACAATAGATCTTTTACCCAAAAGATTAACAGGAGATTGTGATAGCCATATCCTTGAGAACAAATCCTAGAGCAGACCAAGCAACTTCACTATCAAGAGAATCATGCTTGATCAGAGAGAGAGATGAGTGGGTAGAGTGGGGCAAGGATCTTTTTAGAAGTTTCAGGTATTAAATTCTCTGCCTCTCCCTCACACAGTAATGATGAATCCAGCACTCCAGTTCCCAGATCTAGCCTGATTCCTGTCCTGTCTTGCTCCTTGCCTGTTCCCCTAATTTTTTTCTTACCATATCTCTTTGTTTCTTCCTACACTCCTTAGCAAAAGGTCCCCTTTTTCCACAGTAGAAAGAGTACACTATTTTCCTGAAATTTGGATCTTGGGCATTTGGTGGCCTACATTTGGGAATGTCTGATTCCTAGAATTTCTTAGGTTTGTGGGGTCTGATCTATCATCAAATCTTATATGAGTTGGCAATTAAGTTTTCTTTTTTTTGCTGATCCAATTGATCAATAATAACATCTATTTCATTGGATTTTTCATGAAATCAACTCTGTCTTATTATTAGTTCAATTGTTTTCTTACTTTCATTATTATTAATCCCTTTTTTGACTTTCAGGACTTCTAATTCTGTATTTATTTGAAATCTTTCAATTTGTTCTTTTTCTATCCCCTTTTTAGTTGCACACTCAATTCTTTTATCTGTTCTTTCTCTGTGTTATTGATGTGAACATTTAGAGATTTTACCCTAGGTTCTGCTTTGGCTTCATCCCTAAAGTTTCTCCTTGTTATCATTCTATTCAATGAAAATGTTGATTATTTTACATGATTTATCCTTCTAATTAATATTAACTTTTTTCTCCAGTCCTTTTTTTGGTATAATTTTGATAGTATTATAAAATGATGCATTTGATTTTTTTTTTTGTTTTTCTGCATTTGATTCTGAAGTTTTGTGTCCTTTTATATGATCAATGTTTGTGAAGGTGTCATGTACTACTGGGGGGAAAAAAGGTAAATTCCTTTCCATTCTCATTCATTTTTTTTCAGAAATCTATTAAGTTGAGCTTTCCTAGGAATCTGTTCACTTCCTTAATTTCTTTCTTTCTTTTTTTTTTTGTTTGACTTATCTAATTCTTTGAAAGGTGGGTTATCGTCCACTACTAACATGATTTTGTCAATTTTCTTTTCTTACTCATCTAGTTTTTCCTTTAGAAATTTAAATGCTATGCCATCTGGTGAATATGTGCTTAATGTTTGTATTTATTCATCATCTATGTTTCCTTTTATCAATATATAATATCCCTTCTCATCTCATTTAATTAGGCCAATTTTTACTTTTGCTTTATATAATTGTTATTTATTTTTAAAACTTATATGACACAGATTTTTCTCTAGCCCATTACCTTTATCCTGTGTGTGTCTCCCTGCTTTAAATAAGTCTCTTCTGGACAGTACGCTATTGGATCCTAATTTTTAATCTACTCTGCTATCCCATTTTATGGGTGAATTTGTCTCATTTACATTGAGTTATGAGCACTAGATGTGTATTTGCCTCCATCTTATTTTTCCCCTATTTTTCCTTTTTCTTTCTCTCCTTTTATTCCTTCCTTGATCACAGATATTTTTGCTTCTGTTTACCCTCCTAACTGAGTCGTCCTCCCTCCTTTTTTCTATCCTTTCCTTTTTTGTTTCCCCTTCCATTCTTATTGATATAATTTCATTATATATCATCTCTTTTAGGGAGAGTAATCTCCATGCTTATACCTCCTAATTGTCTATTTTTTCTTTTTCTTTTACCATGATTGCAAAACCTGCCTTTTTTTTTAAACCTCACCTAAAACATAATAGATTTTGTTCCAGTCTTTTATATTAAATTTGTCTTTCTATTACAAGTCTTTCTTGTAAATAATATATTGTTAGATTCTGATTTTTTATTCAGTTTGTTATGTGATTTTGCTGTATGGTTCAATTCATCCAATTCATATTCATAGTAACGATGAATATTTTTGAAATTTTCTTCGTTCTCTTTTCTCTCATTTCTTCTTCATTATCTTTTTTGTAGTTTTTCCAATATAGTTTATTTTGCTTATCACTGCTACCTTCCTTTATAATCCCACTTTTCTTATATACACATTATCCTCTTATTTTCCTATTGGGCAAGATGGATTTCTACTAACAATTGAATATATATTTCCCTTTTTTGAAGCTATTTAGATATGAGTGAAGTGCAAGTGTTTCCTGCTCCCAAACCACCTTTCCTTTCTTCTTCCTTTCATGCCTCATTTATGTGAAAAAATTTCCCCCATTTCTGTCATGTCATATATCTATAAAACACATTAAGATGTTTTGGGATCTGAAACTCAAAAATTTTATTTGAATGGTCATTTTAAAGTTGTTTTGAAGAGAAGGTTGGAAAAACTTAATTGAGTGCTTCCTCTACATTGCCATCTTGTGAAAAATGTGAGACCATCTAGACCTAACAGATGGAGTTTTATCTAGCTAAAGAATGGAAATAATATTATTTAGACTTTTAGCAGTTTTTATCAGATATGTCATATATTATTTATCTTCCTCTCTTCAATGCCATATTTCATGTCTCATTTGTTGTCCTACATTCTTATTACATTACTTGGTCATTTCTTTTTCTCAAGTCTCTTTTTCACTACTTATTAATATGAATAATTCCATTTTTTCTTTTTACAAGTAAATTAGGTACATTCATTAAAGTAGTAGTAGTAGTTATTTTTGTTATACTCATAGTAATCAAAATTTAAATATTTAGAAAACTCTACACAATCAGAAATGAACCTGAAATAATTGCAATTGGATGACAAAATTCATATCAAATTTAACATGTTTATGAAGGTATGATGTTATAAATTTTTAACTCAATTAATCAGAAACTAGTATCAAAGGGCTCTTGTTTCTCTCTGAATTCACTATCCTTTTCATTGAAATATATGTATAACTTGTGAACACATCTTTGAAGTATGTTTTGTTTTCTTTTTGTTTGTACCTCATTCCTGTTTTAAAGATGCTAATCTTGTGAGAAATTACTATAAAAAAAGATTCAAAGACCTGAGCATTGACTTTATTATTAATAAAAGGTAGTCAAAGAACTGGATACAACTGACTCATCTCTCCTGCAATCATTTTGGTTATAAATTACACAGGATGTTTGTTTGAATTCAAATACACATGGATCATCTTAATCCAAGTGACAGATACCATATGTTGCTTTCAGCCAGCATAAATTTCATAATATATAAATGTGCCTACATGGTCAATAATGGCATATGCCTAGAAAGTTTATTTCTCTAGCCTTTTTTGTAATTGTGTGTATAAAATGTCATTGCTTTACAATTATGTTTATAAATAGCTTCATAATCTTTTGACTTATTCTGTATAATCATTTCTCTGACAGTTTTGATTTACATACTTATGAAATTTTAGACTTAAAGTTTAGGTAATTTATAATTTATTACTTTATATCTATAATTTTGAATTACTGATATTTTGTGGATTGATATTTTATCACATACAACTATCTAATATTTGTATCTGTAACTCATATTATATTGTTATATTATTTTGTATCTATTATATCATATTATAAGTTATGTTACCATACCAAATAATTCATGTATTATGTCATATTGCATTGTATCACAACATTATATTTTAATTGTATGCATACATATACATATACACATTTATGAACTTAAAGAACTTTAGATAATTTATTTACTACCTGTGGAGGCCAGATTGTAGAGTGGAAAAAGCAATGAGAACTTTGCTTTTAAGCCATATAGTTTTTAAAGTAACATATTGTCATTGGAAATTTGGGCAAATAAAAACATTTCTGGGACTAAGATTTCTGATTTAAAAAAAAATGAACCAAATAAGATTTTGGCTCTTGCTTATCATTAAAATTGTATAAAGTTCAGCATATAATAAAATTTTTAATAATCAAATTTGGATAATGTCATATTATAATACAGATGTTGAGTATTATTAATTTTTTCAAAAAAGAGTACTGTGATAAATTTTATTATCAATTTATAATTAATTATCTTTGGGTAAATTGTATTTAACAGTAGATTAAAAGAATATTTCCTCAAATCTGATTGAAATTGGGATTAAGATGGATACATACTTACTTTTTCTCCTTTATCTGCCATTGGGCAATTAGATTTCAGACAAGAATGGTTCTTGGTTAAGTATAAAGGCAGACATTTTTTATAGTGAATAAATAGGTCAAGACACTTTTATTTTAAAACTATCCTTGGCTTCAATGTTTTGAGGAAAGCAGAACTGCGTATGCCTGAATGCGAGCCTGTAGGAACATACTAAGAAACATATGATCAGAATACAGTAAGAATATCAGGCTATATACTTCAAGGGATGTGTTTTAGTAAGCTTTTATTTTTAATATTTTGGCCTCCCATTTGGCTATGAGGGCAGTAATACATTGACTCTTTTTTTCTCATTTCTACCTGTTGAAAAGAGAAAAGCTATGCATATGACTATTGCCTACCTACCTTACTTGTACCCATATGGTAGGGAGAAGAGGAACACCTTTAAGTCCCTGTGGACATGAGTAAATAAAATTCTACTTTTTAAGGAGACAGATATGTGAAGTTCCCACAACCCAAGGTCATAGAAAACACATCAATGGCATATTAAAATTAATTATATGCCTTGTTTTTTAGGATTATAATTAATATTTTCATTGTATTTGCATATGATTTTTGGTACATTTGTATGTACTGAACTAGGAATGTTATGTGAAATCCATTTGTTTTTCATGGTTATAATAATGAACAGAGAAGTACAATATAAGTAGAAGTCCTTCAAACAATATTTATCTGATAATTCCTGAATGAAGAATTATATCCAGAGTTCATGTGCTTTATGAATACACATTTCACTTTTCCCAACATTATAATCTAGGGAAGTAAGTCTTTTGCAGATGCAATCTGGCAATTGCTTCTGCAGGTGGTATAGGCCCATTTTACTTGCCAGTCACAGCTATTGAATACCAGAAAAAAAAAGTTTACTGAAGAAAATCTTTACCCCCCCCCCAAATGGTTCAGTAAAAAAATGGATGTCATTTTATCAGTGGAAACAAAATTAGAAGAATACTGATATTGCTGTGATAATAGCAAGGCTTGTTACTTATGCATGTAGCAAATTAAATTTTAATTCACATCTTATCTCACCTAATAGTCAAAAGAATTTGGTTAGTTGTATTTATGATGTCTCTTTTACAAATTAGGAAACTCAGTTGGAAAGAAGTAAAATGAAAACAACCACATAGCTAATAAAGTGACTGAGGCAGGTTTCAAACTTGGATATTATGACTTCAAATAATAAACTTTAGGAATTGAGGCTCTTAGCTTTCTTTAAATATTCCCAATATTTTGTTTATGTTATTGGAGTATAAACTACTTGAAAATAAGAACTCTCTTGCTTTTCTATTTGTATTATTTGTATTTCTATCACTTAAAACTTGCCCAATAGTTAATGAATGATTTTTCATACATCATTCATCTTCCATTCATTCTCTTAATTTTGGAGGAAGCACAGGGGTAAGGTCTGATAGTCAGCTTTCCAGAGCATGGCACTCAAGATGCTGAGAGTACTGTAAAGATAATAATGGAGTTCCAACTTAAATCTAAATAATTGGTCACCAGGGATGATTCCCAAATAATAAAATACCTGTCAGCTGGGAATTGTGGAGATTTTAATTCATATAGAGAGAAGGAATTAAGGAAAAGAGAGAGAGAGACAGAGACAGAGACAGAGACAGAGACAGAGAATTAATTGAAACTTCTCTGGCTCAGGCTGAACCCGGCAGTAGTTAAAGGCCTTGGCCAAAGTGGCCTTCCTGAGTCTAAAGGAAAGGGAGTCAGTCTTATCACTCACCATGAGACTGTCTCCAAGGAAGATCCAGTCCTCCATTGAACTCAATCTCCTGAACTGATTTCCGAATCCTGAACTGACTTTTAGCCTCCTTTAAAGAGAATTTTCTCTTATGTCACCTCCTCTAAATTTTTACATCTACCAATCACAGTAGACACTTTCTTCAGGACCGCCCATTATTTAGTTCTCACTACTCTTGTATGGGGTGTTCAGGGAGGGGTAGTATCTCTGGTATGGAGGGCTTTTCATGTCCTTCTAGGGAAGCCCTCCAGCCTCTGACCCCCATCTGACACCCAGCTCTCACTTGTGGCTCCCAGTAGCTGCTAGCATGCCACAGCGGCCACACCCTAGGCAACGGCTTCCACAGGCCAGCTAAACCTTGTGAGGGTAGCCATCAGGTTGTAGATCCCTGGTGAACTAAGGCTTTGCTCACCCAGCATGTGAAGACTGCTTTGGCAGAACAGACTGAAGAAACTAATAAGAAGGTTCAACGGCTGAGATGGCAAGGCAGCAAAGCACTGTGGAGTGCTTAGGGTGTGTTGGAGCACAAAAGACAACACGGCCACCCAATGCAGATGAGGAAGTCTCCAGGTGTAACAACTTTCCATGCCACTGGACCCAGCCTTCCAACACTGAGAGAGTGGGACTGTCTCTGTGCATCGACTTTTCCACTTAAATCTCCTTCATGCACAAGTGTCTTTGTGCACACTCATCTATCATAGATGAAAATGCACAAAGACAATCGTCATCCTGGGTTACCGAGAGACTACTACTATACTCTTTAGTTCTCACTTTCTCTGGTTAGATTATATCTTTTGAGTACTTCATACTTCTTTGTTAAGCTCACTTTTTGTGAGTTACTTGACATTTTTTTGATTAATTTAACCTGTATAGGTACTTAACACTGTTTTGTATTAGATCTAAAAATAGACATCTTAAAGTTCTAGCTTCACTATAAGGTATGAGTTAAGTACCTTCATTGTTCAATCAGGAGTTTACAACTTTATCTTCCCATAAAGTATGTCTAATTATGGGTAGAGTAATGTAAAATTCCCAAGACATTCCTGATTCTTGTTAGACCAAGTATCTCCATTGTTACAATAAGGAAATAGCTAAATCCAATCTTCTAAAGTAGAGTCTGAGTAGGTTTTAAGATTCACAGTACTGTACCTTAATAGATATGAACTATGAAAAGATTTTTGACAAATAGTTATATAACAAATAGAGGGTCTAGAGCTTGTTTTATATTCCTCATATGGATTCAATGTGAAAAGTATTTTAAAAGACTATTTTTATAACATCCAGTGGATTATGCCTTAATTTAATGAATGTTTAATGAGAATATACAAGGTGAAATGAATTATCCTGAAGCTTCTATGCTTCTTTATAAATATTTAAATAGATTTTAAAATTTTGTTATTGTTTACTTGTCTCCCTACCTTCTATATCTACCACCCCCCCCCATGGAATGTAAACTCCTGAAGAACAGTTATTTCACTTCTATCTCTGTATCCCCAGCATATACCTCAAAACTTTGTGCACACTAGCTAAGTATGTTAAAGTAGAAATTAGAGTTTTTAGGTTCTTTTCAGATACAAAATTTTTTAAAAAGATGCAATAGAGATCACATCCTAAGGGAAAAATTAAGATAAATATGGAAATAATTATAATCCAATATAGAATGAGATAAGGATGATAGACATAGTGACAATAAGTTATGGTGAATTCATGAGAGGGAAACATTTTTGAAATGGAACATCATGGAAAGCTACAAAGCATGATTTGCATTTAGGCTAAGCTCTCAAAAAATGTGGTGCAGGTATAGAGATCATGAGGTTAGGTCAAATGAAACTCTTAAAAATCCATTCCAAAGTGATTTTTAGATTTAAATGTTTCAAGCATCAATGATGCTAATTTATAAAAAGGATTGGGGCATGAGTAATATAGGTACATTGTGCTAAGCATTTAGCAATAAAGAGGGGGTGGGGGAGAGAAAATAAACAGTTCCTGACCTTTAAGAACCTTACATTCTGCTGAGTAGAAGCATTTGTTTACAAACAAGTAATACAAAATATAAACTAAATAAAAACTAAATATTGCAGGTATGTTGGGAAACAGAAGCATTTGGGAGAATTACAATACATTTTTCAAAAGCAGTGGCAGAAAAGCTGGTCCTTGAATGAATTTAGGAATTCCAAAGGAGGTCCTTTTCCAGTGATTTAAACTTGGAAATCCCAAAACATATTTTTTTCATATTAAAGTCAGTGATCTTTCTGGTGCTAAGTCTAACCACTGATTAGCAGAAACTTGGATAAGAAATATAGGATTCAACTCTGGGTTTAAACTTAAAGATTTTTCTGATCAGATCCAAAAAACAAAACAAAAAGCAAAACCTTCTGTGAATATGCAGTTTCTTCTTTACCACCCATTAAGACATCAAAGCAGGATTTTAGTTTTTAATAGTGACTTTGATAGTAAGGAGAAAAATATGCATGTCTATAGTTTTTTCTACTTCTTAAAATATTTTGTATTCATTTCATAATTTTTGTCACTTAGTATTTTTGATCTTGGGCAGGTAGATTACTCAATGTGTTTAGGCATTAGTTTCTTGATGTGCAAAACAAGGAAGTCAGATTGGATGACACTTGAGGTCCCCTCCAGAAATAGATTATTATTTTTGTTTAGAAATGGAGCAAATTGGGAAATTTTCTATCATCTGTGTTGATGTATATTAATTTTAAAAACAATAACAATGGAAGACTTAGGTATCTACATATGTATATATGTATCATTGTAAATTAAATGTATTTAACAATTATAGACAAAAGGAATATTGATGTAAAAATGTCTCATTCTATAAAAATTACTTTTAATTAAGAAAAGAACTGAATTCCAAAAGAAATTTATTGACATTATCTTGGAAGCAAACAGAGAAGTTATTTGGAGAGATTTGTTGAAATTAGATTTAGAAGTGAAATAATGTTAAAGAACAGGTCAAGAAAATTACAATCTGGGGAAAGAACAAGGGCAAATCTCTGAGTGATTCCTGGTAATAAACACAAGTCTACTTCAGTCAGAACCCAAAATGTAGCTCTGTAAAAAAGAATAGGTTTTGGAACACTCAGTGTGTGGGACTACATGTTATTGGTAAGAATAAATGTGAATTTAAAGGGAGGCCTTAAGTACAGGACTGCTTACTTAAGATGACAGTAGGTAACAAGAGCTGACATTTTAGTCATTGAACAAGCTATTTCACTAACCATCTCAGAGTTTCTAGCTGTAAAAGGAGGATAATAATCATATAGTAATAGATACCACCACTATATGTTGGTATAATTACATTTTAAGAATAATTGAATTGATACTCTAAGAAGAAAAATAAAACCTTTATTTCAAGGCTAACAATATAATAACACCATTCACTAACTGGTTCCTTCCCCCTACACACACACACTTCTCTATACCTGTTTTTCTATTATTGTATCTTCCCATTTCTATTGTTAAATATTTCCCAATTACACTTTTAAAGTTAATAAAATTTTAATATTAATTTTCTGTAATTTTTCAATCCATGTTCTCCCTTCTACTCCTCCCTCTTTCCCCCAAAAGGCAGATAATATGATAGGTTATACATATATTATCGTAATGCATAATCCATTGTTAGCCATATTGTGAAAGAAGACATTGCAGAAAAAATGGAAGTAGCAAAGGAAAATAAAACTTATGCAAGGAATGATTGACAGGGTGTGAGACTCAGAATTCTCCCAGGAGTGTCAATATTCTAAACTGTTGAAGAGACAATTCCCCAACTGACACACTGGAGCTGAAGGTGAAGCCTGGAAGGTGAAGATCTGATCTCTCCTGGACTCCCCTGGACAGCTAGCAAGCAGCCTCTTTTAATTCTACCATGCAAGGTTGAGAGGACATATCCATACACTCTGGTGGACAGAGTGAAAATTGGAGAAACCCTCTTTTCCCTGGGACAATTGAGAACTCAGCTGGATCCCTGTGCCTGAACCACCAAGGACTCTGTGTGTGTGAGAAATCTGGTTCCCTGTTGGACTACTCTTATGAAACCTAGGTATTTAGATTAGAGTATTTAGACAGTGGGTTTAATAACTGGGTTAATTGTCAGACGCTAAACTTTTACCCTCATTCCCAAAACCTTACCCTTTTTTGTTAGTAAATTCTATATTTATATGTTTATTCCCCTGTATTACTTTCCTTCCCCCATCCAAATTACATTTACTTATAACAGTTTGGTGGAGCTAGCTAGGTTTAAGAAATTTTAGAAAATTAAGTTTTATTTATAGGAAAAACAATTTCCATAGGGAAATCAGTTAGGTAAGTTTGGAATATTCCATCCCCACTCTGAGAGTGATATATTCCAAGGGTGGAGGCCAGGGGAATTCTAAGACTCCAGCTAAGGGGGTAGAGATATTTAACAATTAAATACCTTTTTCCCACATGCTTTAGGTGGTCATATTGGTGGCCATATTGAAAATTCTTTTTCAAGTTTTTCCATTTTAGTAATTGTTTGTAAAAATTATTCACAGTGGATTATAATAACTCTTATTCACCTGTATTATCCTTAAATGTCAACATATCTAGAGACATGGTAATTGATGTTTTCATGGTATTGGGGGAATACATTTCACATATCCCATACAATGCATGTGTTCTTCCCTAATATTTGTGATGTAGAATTGGACTATAGATGGATGAAACCTTTTATTGATATCACAATGCAAACTGTCCTGTCTCATGTCCCCATAGTTTGCATCTGTCTTTGTGTCTTGTATAAGTGTAGGCTGGCATTCTTTCCTGTTGGTAAATGGTTTAAAGCAATTATGATCTGGTTTACAAATGATTCAGAGCTCAAAATAATGGTGATACATATGAAAAAACCATCTTAATCAATTGGAAATATATATAAAAGATAATAAGCTTCTAAACACAGAATATTGGTATGGAGAAAATGTAAACACTGGTGCAAAGGAAAGTATAAACAGGTTATAAGAAGAAGAGGCTAGAGGGATGGTTACTCTATATCCTCTAAGAGATCTTCCTGTAGTCTCAAAGAATGAAATATTCCAGGTCAAGACACACAAAAGACTCACCCCAGAGGACTTGGAGTCCATGAAGAAAAGAACTCTAGACTTTGTAGATGAACCCAATTGTATAATCAAAGATATGAAGGGGGCTATAGACATATTTGACCCCAATTAAAATGATTTTACATTATTAATGAAGAAACTGTTAACAAAAAGAGAATATAATAAATTTATTGAGGAGAAGATCAGATCCTCTATTAGTGCCCTGGCCAGAAAGATATGACATGGACATGAATTATAGAGCTCAATATGATGTAATGAAGGAATGTAGGCAAGCAATTTTGGAAGTCATGGGTCTGTATACCAAAAGACCAAATGCTTGGTTAAAATTTGAAGGAACAAAGCAAAAGAACAAAGAAACACTAACAATATTTTTAGATGGGATCACAGAGGCTGCTGAGACACATATTAATATGGATGTACTTGAATAGGGAACAATTTACCATATAAAAAGGGTCTTTGTGGAGAATGCCATAACAAAAATTAAACTCTTCTTTAAATATAAGTATCCTGATTGGGAGGAAATGGAGCTGTAAGACATTAGGCAAAAGGCAACATATCTGACCATGAATAATAATGGAAAGTAGGAAGATAGAGATACAGAAATGGAAAACCTTAAAAGAAAGCTTAGGGAAGCAGAACTTAAAGCTAAAGAAAGTTAAATAAAAAAGGTTAAGGCAGTGTCTGCATTGAGATCAATAAAATCTTTTAATAATAATAATAATAATTACTATAAACCAAGGGATAGGAGATCAGGTCCACAATGTTGTTTCCTCTGTAACAGGGTTGACCATTTTGTGAAAGGATGCAGATATAGAGGCTAGTTTGCAAAACAAATAAAAAAATATGGAGGATATAATAGGAATAATAAGAATAACAACAATAATTATTATAATAACAATAACAATGGTTGGAATAATAATTTTTCAAGGAGAAATAATGGGAATGAGTGCCAAAATACCTGTTGCCAAGGAGGCCAAGCACCAGACCTCAACACTAAACAGGACTGGGTTAAGTTGGGAGCAAAGCTTAAATATAGACAAGTGGTTAAGGGTGATCAGAGCAAAGGTGCATGTTTTTTATGAAGGTTTTCCCATTGTCCTTCTGTAATTAAGTCAAGAGGTAATGAATGGAGAGTAAATGAAAATGAGTGTAATGGTAATAAGATTAATGAAGATATAGATGAATTGATTGAATAAAATGGTAATATAATTAGTGTTAATAGTTGTAATGAAAAAGACAATTGCAGTATAAACTTAGTAGAAAATTCTAATGAATGTAAAATAATAGAAAATAGTGAAGAATGTAAACTGGATAATGATAATGAAATTGTAAATGAGAACAATGATACCAAGATGGAGAATATAAGGATCAAAGGGAGTATTGAAAAAGCTAATGATGGAGTTAAAGATGCAAAATCCTGGGAATATTATGTAGTTCAAGCAGATGTTAACTTGGATGGACAGGAAAAGCCTGGGCTTTGTACTGATGTTAATGTGCTAGCACCAGTATTATAAACATTTCAACCTCCAAACAGCACAGAACCCTATGTATCTATGAGTATAGGTGATCAGATATATATTTTGGTTGATACTGAAGCCAGTAAATAAGTTTTTCAAAGTCTTCCTAAGAATTATAGAGGTATGGGTACAATGGAAGCACTAGGAGCACCTGGAAAACCAGAGAAAATAGCAAAATTACAACCTAAAATGATTATTTTCGGTCCTTTATCTGTGGAGCTTGCATTTCTTTGTATGTCAGATTGTCCCATGAATCTTCTAGACAGGGGTTAATTATGTAAATTATGAGCAACTATTCAATGTACTGATACTGGTGATAGCTCATTAAATCTACCAGAAGAATCTCTGAAAGCTTTTCCATTGCTGTTCTTAGATTCAGTCAGTACAGAGGATGACTTGGATTCAATCTATCCTATACCTGAGGATATCCCTGAAGATGTATGGTCAAAATCTTCCACAGATGTAGAACTATTGAAGTCAGCCACTCCTGTAAGGGTGAGGACTAAGGAAGGACCAGTTCCTTGTGTACCTCAATATCCCTTAAGTAAACCAGCAATAGAAGGTATCAAACCAATCATTGAATCCCTAATCCAACAAGGGATCATAATACCTTGCTTCTCAGAATATAATACACTTATACCTCCAATCAAAAACCAAAGTTAGATCAAAATGGCAAAGTAGTATACAGATTCTTACAGGATTTAAGAGCTGTAAATGATCATGTGGTAAAGACACAGCCTATTGCACCAAGCCCAGCTGCTATAATTTCTTCCATTCATGTAAGGCAAGATATTTCACCATGGTAGATTTATGCTCAGCATTTTTTCCTAATATCAATTCATGAGGATTCTCAAAAGATCTTTGCTTTTACATGGGAAAATACTCAGAGGACTTGGACTTGTCTTCTCCAGGGGGTATACCAATTCACCGAGCCAATTCTCACAAATTTTAAATAGAGATTTAAAACCATAATATTTAAGGAAAGTAAAACAGTTCATTTTGTTCATGATATCCTCCTTTCATCCCCAAGTGTTAAAGTGTGTCTCAGAGATAGAAAGAATCTTTTGATAGAATTATATAAATGTGGGCATAAAATCTCCAAGGCAAAATTACAGTCTTTTTTTGCCTCAAGTCCAATATCTTGGATTTGTGTTATCAGAGGTTTCCAGAAGTATCACACAGAAATGAATAGCAGACATCCAGAAACTGAGTGCTCCTAAGACCAAAAAGCAACTCAGAGCTGTTCTTAGAACAACTGGTTTATGTAGGCAGTGGATACCTGGGTATATAAATTAACAAAATATTTAATATATTTAACTAGGAATACAGAACCAGAACCTCTGAAACTAGAACCTGAACATCTACAAGCCTTAAGTAAGATTAAAGAAGCCATTTTATCTGCCCCAGATGTGGGTATCCCAGACTGTACAAAATCATTTCAACTATTTGTTAATGAAACAAAAGGTATTGCTTCTAGTGTACTGACACAGACTCTAGGGCAAAGTTATTGTCCCTTGGATATTATAGTTGTCAGCTTGATCTAGTAGCTGCTGGTACAATTCCTTGTCTAAGGGGTGTAGCACCTGCAGCTGTGTTAGTCCATAAGTCAGCTGACTTAGTTATGGGATGCCCATTGACTGATTATTGTTCACATCAAATAGAATCACTAATGAGGAAATTTCATACTAAAGCATATTCAGGCCAATGAATATCTAAGTATGAAATAATAGTCCTAGGTAGTGAAAACATTCCATTGAGGAGGTGTATTGTATTAAATCCAGCTACACTTCTTCCTGATTTGCCAACGAATGCTGAACCATTACATGAGTGAGTAGAAGCCGTAGAGCTAGTGGATATGCCTAGGATGGATTTAAAAGAAACTCCTATCAAAAATCCAGACTTGGTGTTATTCACTGATGGTTCTTAATACTTGCCTAATGGAATTAGATGTACAGGTGCTACAGTTGTCACAGAATTTGAGACACTGTGCTCATTACCTAGTAACTTTAGTGCTCAAGGGGCAGAGTTGGTCACTTTAAAGCAAGCATGTCTTCTAGCTGATGGTAAAAGTGCAAATATTTATACAGACTCTTATTATGCATTTTCTGTATGTCATGCTACAGGAGAAATCTAGAAACAATGCACTTTCATTACTGCATCAGGAAAACCAATTGCGAATACAGAAATAATAACTGAGTTGTTGGATGCTATCCAAAAACCTAAACAGCTAGCAGAGATCCATTATAGAAGTCATACTTATGGCAGAGAGTCAGTCTCTAAACAAAATCACAGAGCTGATATAACTGTGAAATTTGCTACCAGCAATGTTCCAGTGTATGTAATGAATTTGTCAACTATTGAATCTAATTATCTAGAAAAAGCTTATGTAGACTGAGAAATTCAAAAGTGGAAGGAGAAGTTTAGAGCAAGGAAAGAACATGGAATAAGGGTTGCAGACACTAGAAAAACCTCTGTTACCAAAAGATTTGTAAACCTGTTTGTGTCAAGCCATCCACACAAAAGGTCATTTTGGTACTCTGTAAAGAGGCAATGGGTAGCACATGGAATAAGTACTTCTTTCTGCACTCCAATTTCCAAAAGCTATAGCTGTTGTTCACTGCTCTGCACACACAGGTGGCACTGAACCTATCTCCAGGGGAAATAGTCAAGCAGATATGCAGCAAAACTAACAGCCTTAGAAGGTCCTGAATTAATTATGCCACTAACAATTACTGGTAATTTGGATCTATCCCTTTCCTATAATGACAAGGAAGTGGAAAAATGGAAGCAAAATTTAAAGCAAAACAGATAAATGGAGGATGCGTATCATCAGATAGCAAACCCCTGCTCACTACTCCTTGCTATAACCATATTTGTAAATCCATCCATAAACATGGTCATTTTGTCCCCAAGGCATTGTAGACTCTGTTAATAGAGTATTAATAGCACCTGGAATAACTACAATTGCCTCTAAAGTATGTATAATTTGTCCTACCTGCCAGGACTTTAATCAACACACATTTTGAGAAAAAGCCTTTGGTGGACAGCCTCTTGCTTACACACCATTTGAGCACCTACAAATTGACTTTATCTCTATGCCAAAAGATGGAGAGTATAAATTTTGTCTGGTCATAGTCAATCAACTGACCAGGTGACCTGAGGAGTTTACTATTGCTCATGCAGAGGCTTTTGTTGCTAAAGTCTTCTTGAAAGAAATTATTCCTCTTTTGGCCTGCTAGCACATATTGATTCAGATAAAGAAACTCATTTTACTGATTTGGTCTTATCTCAAATTTATTCATATCTGGTAATAATTCCTAAAATTCATACACCATATCATCCCCAGAGCTCTGGCCAAGTTGAATGAATGAATAAAGAACTTAAAACCATGATTGGCAAATTGTGCAAAAAGACTCATTTAAAGTGGCCTGAAATTCTCCATCTGGCCCTATTTTATCTCAGAAGCAGGCCCAGAGGTGATTTATACATCTCCCCATTTGATAATGCTATTTGGACATCCACTTATTCAGGCACAACCATTTGCCCCTGCCTATACCTCATTGTTAGGAGGGGATACAACCAATGCTACATATATAAGATAATTACAAACAAAATTGTGAGAACTCTGGAGCTGCTGTTCAAGCAGGCCCCATAGATTTCTTGCTTCATGATTTAAATCTAGGTGATAGTGTGTACATAAAGAATTTCAAACATACTAGGTCGACTGAACCTGCTTATGATGGACCATTCTAGATTCTACTAACTACACTAACAGCCATAAAAATTGGACAGAAGGAGTCATGGATTCATTGTAGCTTTGTAAAATAAATGCCTTCTGTTGATGATGAATAATTGCTTTCACTGATGGTATGTGACCATTGATTGTGATAAGACTTCTTTATAGCTGGATTTCTACTATTTTGTTGCACTTTATTTGGTTGATTCTTGTATTTACACAAATTGCCTTTTAGGGCAACACATATACTACCTCAAAAAAGAAAATCTCTATTAGTGACCTATATTGACCTGATGTGCCTTTTGTAACATTTTGTGTCTTTTCTAATTTTTTTTGTATTTTCTTGAATGTTTTATTGCTTTATCTACCTAATTAGCACTCACACTGCAGATCATGATAAGTCAAAGAGGAAATGAATCTTATATTTTGAAAACTAGCCTCTATACTTTACCTCTGAAATTGTGAAATACACACAATTTTAATATTTTGTTTTATTCCTACATACATGTCATACAGTATTTGATTTTCTTCCCTTCTTTTCTTTTTCCCTTTGAAACACACATCACTAGTATTGAAAAGTTGTTTTTAACTAGTCTTACTTTTTGCAATAGCATAACCTAAGATGTCCATTTACCTAGCCTATAAAAACATACCCAAAAAGCTTTGATTTATGGCAACTTACCACTAGTTATTTAACTATTATGAGTCTTTTTTTTCAATGATTATGTCTAATCCAAGGATAAAGGGACCACAAAGAGCATAGAACTTGGCCTTCAAAATGTCAAATAAGCATAAAAAGGTAAAAGAAACCAAGCCAATCCTACAGGGATTGATGGCATTATGCACAAAAAGCACAATGACTTGATCATGCGTGAGACTCGAGTTTGAGACTGTTTAAAATGTTTTAAATGCATGATTTCCTTGTACCACCCTCTATATCAAACATATAACATTGATTGTTCTGGCTCCATTATCCCGAAAAACTGAAGAAAAGGGTTCAAGCAGAGAATTCTATTTCCCATTTGTCTCAATATCTAATCTCTTTTTCAATTTCCTCCTATTAGGTGGCAAATTACGGTAATCTGGACTGCTAAATTGGGCTGGTGAGTGATTATTGTTTGCCCGCTTATGGGGCATGGATTGCTGCAAGAATTTTTTGTGATTTCTGATTTTTCCCCCTCTTTTCCTTCTTTCCAGAATTTTTTTCAGTTTTTCTTTTTATATTTTATATCTGGCTCAGAGGTTATTTTTAAAATTTCTTTGGTGTTTTCGATCCTTGATTCATATGCCTTATGACAGCCATGCATCCCTGTGTAATTCCTACATGTATCCCTGTATCATCCTTAAGGGGAGAATATATTATTATTTTCCTCAGGTGGGGACTACGTTATTGTTGTGTACTTTGACTTGAATTTGAGCCTAATTTAGAAAAAGAGACTACCTCCCAGAATCTAGACAGCATCATGAAGTTGCCTGCAAAGACTACACTGCAATAGAAGATCCAGAGTGAACTTTGAGATATGGCAAATTTGAACTTTTGGGAGGTTTGAATGCTTTTGTTTTGAATGTACACTCTTATGCCAAAGGGGAATGCCCCCAAACTGACTTTTTGAAAATGCACCTGTTATTGGTTTTGTTCCTTTTCCCTTTTATTTTCCTCGTATCCCCAAATTATTATAATTTGTCTTTAATATATTTTTTTAAAAATACAATAATTTTTACAAAATACAAAAATCAAAAATTGTAATATTTATATATACCACTAGTTCAAGTTATAAGTCATTTATGTTTTCATGATCAATTGGTCTCCCAAAGGATCACAGGGGGTGGGTATTGACTTAGAATCTTGAATCCAGGAGATTACATTTCCCATAATCCCCTTTTCCATTTCTTGTCATGCATCATGGGTTAATTTCATATTCAATTTCAGTATTGACAATACTTTGCAGCTCTCTAGAAGCTCTCTCTGGCTTGTAGCAACGTGGAGCTAGGCAAGGCTGGGCTTTTTCTCTTGATTTACTTTTGCCTTTGTTCTAAGTTGATTTTTAATAAATAGTATTAAAATAATACTTTAAGAATCAGATATTAATTTTAATCTTTACATTTATTATTTTTTTCTGTCTTATGAGATCATTAGCTTCTGCTTGCCCAATTCTAGTCATTAAAGACTGGACTGGTTTTCTCCTATGTTCTTTTTATTTTCCTTTTTGGTTTGGTCTATCCTGATTTTTATGGCTCCTGGCAGGTCAATTCTAGTCTCCAATTTCCTTATTTCATTTAATTTCTGGACTTCTTTTACCAAGTGGGAGATTCTGTCTTTTAAACTATTATTTTATTTTTGAACTATTTCCCACTTTTCTTGACAAATTTCTTCTATCTTTTCTACTTGGTTCCCGAGCCACAATTTGAGATCCTTGAGAGTTTGTGACCAATTTCCATTTTTTTAAAAGTTTGGATGTGTTTTGTTGTTTGCTTTCTACTGTCTCCACTGTAGTCTGCTGTTGTTCTCCATAGAATTTATTTAAATTTATAGGCTTTTTCTTCTTTTTTTTTTTGGTAGTTGCAGATTGTAGATCTTGGGTGTTGGTGGCCATTGCTGTGCTAGGTTTTATTTTTTTATTCTCTTCCCAGTCAGAAGTCTGAATGAGGATGTTACTCAGCTCTCTGTGTATTAAACCACAGATTGGTTTTTGCCCTGAGGCTATTTTTCCATTCTCTGCTCAGTCTGATGTGGTAGCTCCTCTCTGCCCTACCTCTGTGCCCAAGATTCTCATTCATCAGTCTCAGGTCCTGAGTCTTGCTGCCCTCAAGGGTAAGTGTGTGGTGTTTTCAGCCATCCTTCAAGAACCTAGAAATTGCCTTAGAATTTGCTATGACTCTGGTGAGGTAGGTGGGGTGGGGGAGGGGTGGCCAGCTCATACTTTGGTAGGTGTAATTTTACCCCCTTATAGCATGGAAATGCTCAAACCATGCCTAATTTCAAGGCTGTACCCTAAAGTAGAGCCCCTTCACTTGTTTGATTTTTATTTTTGTCCTTTTGAGGTGCTCTATATTGGTTAGTTGTGAGGAGAAGAAGAACCTTGCTTCTACTCTGAGGCTATCCTACCTTGGAAGTCCCAAGAGAGCAATTTTAGAAGAATTTCTACATTCTATGTTCTAACAAGGAATGTCTTAAGGGAACATTCCTTAGAAAGAGAGATAAATTAGTCCCTCTATTCTCTAATACCAGAAGTCTATTTTAAGTGGTCAAATAAACTTATGATCACAGAAATTCTTTACTATTCTTTTATAGTATGTTGACCAACAAAATAGCATTTCTTTTCCTTTAGCAGAAAAGATTGAGGGATTAAACAACAGTATTCCTAAAAAGGACTATGACTGAATGAGAAGAAAAACAATTCTGTAATTATTCTGTATTTTCTTGTATATGAGGTTCAATCCTAATAATGAAATTACAAATGTTTAAAATATGTTTAAATTGTTTATTATTTAAATTTTTATTATTATTATTTAGGTCAATATACATTTAATAAGAATTAATTAAATTATCAATATTTCTCTTGTCAATTTTCAAAATTTCTATAATGCTAAATATCTTGAGGAAGATCCATATGACATTTTTTTTCTTGACCACTCTAATGGTAAGAAGAGTTAAATAGAAAAAAATATTTCATCCCTACCTGTAGCCTCTAGAAAAGAATTCAGTGATGATCTGATAAAAAGAAGTCTTCATTGTATAATTAAAGAAATCAAAGCTCAGGGAGTTTAAATGATTTATCCAGGGTTTCTTAGATATTAATTGTAGAATTTGAATCAAAATCTCTGTGATTCCAATTCTCTATCTCCTGAGCCAGTGCTCTTTTTTATTGCATCATACTGCCTTCTTAAACTCCTATATCAACTCATGTTTTCAAATTTAATTTGACATGGTCACTCTATAGAATAAGTACAATGGAAACTATTAAAAATATTTGACTGAACAAGATTTCACATTTATTTTAAAATAAGAAAATAATAAATTATCAGTCATTTTTAAATTCTATTATGCAGTTATATGTTTTTCTCAATGAAAGATGTGTCTAATGAATATTTGGCAATTATTTGTGTCTGAAAAGAAACAAAAAGTATGGCAGTCCATTATACAGTGGGATATATGACCCATTTAATAGTTAATATTTGAAGAATGTATAGATGTGACTTTTTATGAATGGCATTCTATCTTTCCTAAAAATCTCAGGGTCATCTGTCTGGTGTTTTGGTCATTCAGATAGTATTCATATTCATGCCAAAATTCTTATATATTTACATATAGAAGTTATTTTAAAAATCCTAAGAACTGCTCTTTTTGTATATCATATTTTCTGTGCATGTTCTCATGAATAAAGTTCTCTTAAAATAATTGTGCCATTCTAATAGATTTTAGTTGGGTTTATGCCATATTTTGAAGGTACAGATGTGTGGATGAGAGTATTTGAGTAAATAATCAAACTGTATTACATATTCTAAACACTATAGTGAAATGATATGTTCTGATACCTTAATCTGGCAGGATTATGATTCAATTGAATAAAATTATTCATAGAGGGGGAAGCTAGGTAGCTCAGTGAATTGAGAGCCAGGCCTGGAGACAGGAGGTCCTAGGTTCAAATCTGGCTTCAGCCACTTCCAAGCTTTGTGACCCTGGGCAAGTCACTTGACCCCCATTGCCTAGCCTTTACCACTCTTCTGCCTTGGAGCTAATACATAGTATTGACTCTAAGACAAAAGGTAAGGGTTTAAAAAAATTAGTCATAGAAAACATAAGTGAAAAAGCCAAAATTGATTTAGATCTCTATGGTGAGATATTGGGTAAATTAGAAGTGACAATGCATAAGAATTTTGGAAATGTTTAAGGAATCTTGGTCAGTATCTAGTACCTAAATGCTGACTTTAAAATATGGCAGTTCTGGATTAGTCATTTTGGGAGTTGAGCAAGTATCTGATAGTAATTTGGAAGGGGGGGAAAAAGAATATTCCCCTTAGTCTCTTCAAAGTTGACAAGAGATAGCTTTGCATATTTCAAAGGTGCTCTGGGACTGTTTATGCAGTATTAAAGTCCCTAAATTTAACTACAAGATTAAATAACAATAGTAGCTGTTCTGGGAGCCAAGAAAATATCTGATGGGGTTTATTATAAAGAACCCATGAGAAAACTATGACATATGGAAGTAATATATATTGAGGAATTCTACAATTAGAATTTTAGAATCAAGGAATTATATTTTTTCATATCTGATCTCTAATTTTTAGTCCACCTTCCCCAGATTCTGTATATATTGGTAGAAGGATAGGTAAGAGACTTTAAAAAAATCATTTTCAAATTTCTTTGTCCTTTTTTAGGAAGGCAAGATAAAGAAAATCTATTAAAAATATGAACTCAGACCAAACAAGTTTCTTCATTACCCATACTCCCCAAAAAAGAATTTTTGAAAAAAATGCCTCAGTTTGATGCAGAATACATTACTTCTTTATCTGGAAGAAGATAGCATATTTTTACTGTACTTTAACATATTTCATGCTGTCTATATTTGTTTGAATGTAATATCTATTTTTTTATATCTTCTTATTGGATTTTGCCAGTAACATATAGAAATGTTCATGATTTCTGTGAGGTTAATTCATTTCATTCAAGTATGTAAAATTTTATTCATTTTATAAGTTTATTTTGTATTTGATTCTTTAGTGTTATTTAAACAAATGAACATATCATCTGCAAAAAGTCATAGTTTTTTGCCTCATTATCTGTTCTTATTCCCCCAGTTTCTTTTTTTTTAATTTTTCTCTATTGCTAGTATTTCTAATACAAAATGAAATATTAATGGTGAAAATGGACATACTTACTGCACCCCTCATCTGATTGCAAAAGTTTCTAGATTATCCCTAGGAGGGATTATGTACATTTTTGGTTTTAGTTAGAATTGACTATTCATATTAAAGAAAGTTCAGTTTATCCCCATTCTGTCTACCATTTTAATCTGTAATGGATGCTGTATTTTTTCAAAAGCTTTTCCTGAATCTATTAGAATTATCATATTTTTGTTGTTGTTATATTCAGTTTTTATAATAGTTTTTCACATGTAAAAGTTACCTGGTTAGTATGTATGTGTGTATATATACATATATATGTATATATATATATATAATGTGTGTGTGCACACATATATATATATAGTTGTACTTTCTTTGCTGCTAGTATTTTACAAAAAATTTAAAACAGTATTCATTAGGAAAATTGCCTACAATTTTTTTTCTGTTTTGACTTTTTTCTGCGTAAAGTATCAAGATCATCTTTGTATAATAATAAAAATTTAGTAAAACTCCTTTACCTATTTTTTTGTCAAACACTTTATATTGACATTTTTATAGTTTTAAGAATTTACTTGTAAAAGCTTTTTGTAATGGTTTTCTATTGTAGGAACTTGATTTAAGGTTTTCTCAAAATATTCTTCTAAGATACAGTTTATACTCCTTCCTTCCTATTATTCTGGAAAATTAATAATTTAAAATATTCATATTTTTAATTTATATTGCCAATTATTTTGACCTAGATTTGATCTAAATACATCCTAATCACTGCCTTTTTTAATCTTTGACTGATAATTCATGATTTTTATGCTTGATACTATTAATTTGATTTTATTTCTTTCTTAAATGGAAAAAAATAGGTTTCTGATATTCATGGCTTAAAGCTATTTCATTCATTAGTTCACTTTTTAAAAATAATTTTTAAATACTCCTAAATTTTAGGATTTATATTTTTACATTTAATAGGTTTTTCATTGTTTATCCAGGTGCAATGCCCAATAAGTTGATCTATCCTTTCTGTTTTATGTTTATAAATATTCTGAGATATAAAATTTCCTTGATATGTTGTTTATTTATTTTCATTATTTTTTAATGATATGATGAATTTTGTGAATCTTCTTCAAACCATTTTTTTGGATTAGGGAATTTAGTTTCAAAATAATTTTAAATTATTCATCAAAGACCATTTATTTAATTGATATTTTATTGGCATTATAATCTGAAAATAATGCATTTAATGTTTCTGTTTTTATATATTTGTTTCTTAGGATTTTATGTTCTAAACATTGTAAAAATTTATGTAGGTGTCATGGAGAGATAAGAAAAACCTTACTTCTTATTTTCTCTATTTGCTACAGAGTTTCATACATATCTAAATTTTCTTAAATTCTTTTCAACTTTTTAATTTTTCTCATTTATTTTAGGTTTATAATACTCCTTTTAGGGAGCAAATTGAGGTTACTAATATATTCTGAATATACTAAAGATATATTCAGTACTGAGATTACTTATCTTACTACACTTATTATTACTATTTCATTCTTTTGTATGTTTCTTATAGACAAATTTTTTTGTTGAATTTGGGTTTTCACCTAGGGATAGTAGAAATTCCTCTAGTTTATTAGTCATTTTACCCTTCATAACAATTTTCAGCTTTGATGAATATATTATTCTTGATTGTAAGCCTAGTCCTTATACTCTACAAAATTCTGTGTTCCATTTTCTGTATTCTTTTAATGTTTTTGGTTTTAAATTTTGTGTTATTTTGACTTCAACTGTATTTAAATTGATTTTTTTTCTAATCATTTGTAGTATTTTCCCCTTAAACTGGGAGCTAGGAAATTTAGCAATACTGTTCATTTTCACATTTGAGTGTCTTTGAGGTGTTAATAAGCAGATTCTTTCATTTTCTGTTTTAATCTCTAATTTTAGAATTAATGAGTAGTTTTCTTATATGATTTCTTGGAGTATTGTGTCTAAACACTTTTATGATCATAACTTTCTGGGAGTTCAACTTTGATTATACTATGTCTCCTTAATCTATTTTCTAGGTAAGTTTTTTATAAGATGTTTCATATTCTCTTCTACTAGTTCATTCTTTTGAATTTACTTTATTATTTCTTGTTGTCTTAGTAAATTTTTAGCTTCAACTTGTACAATCCTAGTTTTTAATAATTGTTTTCTTCTTTGAGTTTCTAGATCTCTTTTTTCATTTGGGTAATTTTTAAAATTAATTTTCTTGATTTTTCTTGAAATGTATCTTATTTTTTTAATTAATTTTTCCTTGTTCTCTCTCATTTGGTTTTTGAAGCATTTTTAAAGCTCTTCCAAGAGCGCTTTTGGAGCTTGTATCCATTTATTGTATTTCCTTGCTCTTTTTAAAGTATTTTTACTTCAGTTTCCTCTGAGTTTGGGCCAATGTTTTCTCTGCCTACATAATAGCTATCAATAGTTAGGTTTTTTCCTCCTTTGTTCATTTATTGGATATTATTTTTAATTTTTGTAGCCAGGCCAATAGATTTAATTGTTAGATTTTTGCTAGACTTCCAGGTTTCCTGCTGTACTTTGATATGTTACCCCAGGTTTCAGATTTTTTTGCATTTTTCCTCAGTCATATTTAATTATTCCAGTTTTATAATCCAGGGTCTGACATAATCCTGATTGTTCACAAATGCCCTGTCCATGATTAATCTCCAGGGGTTTAAACAGACCCTGTAGGCAGGTCTGCCCCCACAACCACAAGTAGATAATCTACTTCACCCTATGGCAGCAACCAGGGACACCACAGTCCTGGGAATGATGACAGGTAACTTGGCCCAGTTCCTAGACAACCACTCACCCATTCATTCTTCCTCCTCACTCTTTCTCTTCTATTGCCTCAGTCTCAGATGGAGTAGCCATATAGAATGGGTTCTCTGGCACCTCTAAGTCCCTTGTTTGTTAACAGCTAGACTTGAGTTCCTATTTATGGGGTCTAATATCCATACTTTATGGTGTCCAATCCTTCAGTCCTCAGCTATGAGCCAGTAGATGTGTCCAGAGCTGAGGCCACAGAAAGCATAGCTTCCTCTAGGGCCCTCCTCTTAGGGACTCTAGTGTTATCTTCAGGGATGTCAACTCTTGCACTCAGCAATGAAGGTGATGTTGCATCATTGATTCTACTCTGCTTGCTCTCTTCCTTACTACAGGGTCTATAGAAGTAGGACTGATGCCCTAGTGGACCCTTACTGTTCAGCTTCATTCTCATCACCTGCCTGCTTCTACTATTTTTAGCATTAATCTTGTGGAGTTGTTTTTGGTTGTTTACAGAAGAAATTAGGAGGGTGAAGAAACTCCATGACCTGTTGTACCATCTTCCCCTTTTTTCTTCTTTTTAAATTACCTTTCTTTAACTCTTCTAGAAATTCTCTTTGGGCTCATGTCTGACCTGCAAGTTTTGTTGAAGTTTTAATTGGAAATATTTTCAATTAATTTTCTTCTTAGATTCTGTTTTGATCTTCCCTGTTACCATCATAGATTCTCATGGTAAAAATATTATTTTGTTGTTTGCTCATTTTTCCAAATCAACTTCTTGACTACATTAAATCTCTTATATTTTGTTCACTTTTGGGGAAAAATGTCTGGTTTATGATCCTGATTTTTAATGTGTGCTGTTTTTACAACATAATCTAAGTTATATAAATTGTTAGTGTTTCCAAAGTCATGTAATATGGGAAGAAATTCTTTGTTGGCTTTGAGGTCTGAGCTCTGCTAATTAAGAAATATCTCCTTTGTCCTTCATGTCAATGCTCTACAAACTCTTGACCTGTGTTTTTGCCTGTTGTCATCTGTGTGGTTGAGTTTCAGTAAATTGACTTTGGATTCAGTCACAATTAACATGCCAGTAGGTTCTGCAGCTACAAAGTGACTGAAATGCTGGCTTCCTCCTTGGATTGGGTTCCTACACTGAGTGATTTATTTGACTATAGGATCATTGTAGGTTATGCCTAAGTTTCCCTTTTGTTATGGTCAGAATCATGAAGTTGTTTTTCTAGAACTTATTACTTGCTCCTTACATAGGTCAGCTTTCTATTCCCTCATGCCCACTCATTTTACACTTGGAACTATGACCATGGATTGGGTAATGAGCAGCCAGTCTCTCATTTGGTACTGGTCTTGTTCCCATTTGGTAATGCAGAGAAAGACTAGGACTTCTTTTTACTCAGGTGTTTCCTGCCCTGGTATTCTCATTACTGTCCCTGGTACTAGAAAGTTCCCCTTTGTTTCATATTCCACCATTCCTTACTGACATTTCTGCAGAACTGCTACTTTGTTGGGCTCCTGGATAGCCCTCACTACAATGCCCACCCCCTCTCTCCATATTTCTTAAATTGGTCTGAAAGAAAAATAGCTTACTGTGAATTCTCTTGTCTTTTCTGTCCAGAATTAAGTATAGTGTATATTTCAGGTTTTTATTGAGGAGCTAAGGCAAAAATGCTGTCTTTCTATCTGCCATCTTAACTCTGACTTTGTCCCATAACATACGTAATTTTTTTCTCAGATATATGTAAACAATTTAAAAAATATTTATTTCTTTTAATTTTAATTCCATATTCTCTTCTCTCATCCCCTACCATTCCTTCAGAAGGTCAGCAATAGGATATACATTATACATATGCTGTCATATACAACATATTTCTATTTTAGATATATGAAAGAACATAGACAAAAAATAAAACAAGAATATTAAAGTAAAAAAAAAGTACACTGCTATCTTCATTCAGACTCCATCTATTTTTTCTTTGGAGACAAATAGTATTATTCAGCATACTTATTCAGAATTGTCATGTATTACTGCATTGCTAAAAACACCTAAGTCAGGGTAGCTGAGGGGCTCAGTGAATTGAAAGCCACATGTATATATGGGACATGCTGGGTTCAAATCCCCAGGCCCTTTCTAATTATGAGCTCCTGGATAAATCACTTAACCCCAATTGCCTATTCTCTACCACTCTTTTGTCTTGGAATGAATATGTAGTATTGATTCTAAGCCAGAAAGAAAAAATAATTTTTTAAAGAAAAGAAAATAACTGTCATTCACAATTAATCATATCACAACTTGTTCAGCTATTGTGGGAATCCTTTCAATGATTAATGCTTTATCACCACAAAAAGAGCTGCTATCATTTGGGGGGACATATAGGGCCTTTATCTTTGACCTTTGTGTGATATAGAAAGTGATTGTATTGCTGGATCAAAGGACATATACAGCTCTATCAGTCTTTTGATCTATTTCCAAATAGTTCTTGAGAATGGTTAAATCAGTTCACAATCCATCAAGAGGGCATTGGTATTCCTATTTTTCCACATCTGCTCTAGCAGTTGCCATTTTCATTTTTTATCATTTTAGCCAATCCAATAGGCTTGTCCCTTATGTCGTAGTTCCTTACAGTTGCTTTATTTTGCATATTTCTAATTGGTCAAATTTTGGAGCATTTTTCATGACTTACAGATTCTATGATTTCTTTTGAACATTGCCTATTTGTAACCTTTGTCTATACATCAATTGGAGAATGATGTAGTCTTAAAATTTTTTACTCATCTCTATGAGTTAAAAAAGAATTCTTTATTAAAGAAACTATCTATCTAAAGGAAATAAAAGAAATTCCCCACTTTCCTGATTTACTTCTAGACTTGCCTATATTAGTTTGTGAACACTTCTTATTTTGATGTAATCTAAATTGTTCATTTTATATCTCACAATGCTTTCTACCTCATGTTTTATCACAAAATTTCCCTTTTCCATAAATGTGACAGGTAAAATATTTCATTCCCCTATAATTTATTCATGATATAACCATTTACATTTAAATCATGTGCCTATTTTGTGTGTATCTCTGTTTCAAGGGTGTTTTTTTTGTAAACAATGTAATGTTGGATTTTTTAAACCCATTTTGCTATCTGCTCCCATTCCATTTATCACAGTTATGACAATTAAATGTCTATTTTCTTCTAGCCTATTTTCCCATGTTTATCCTTCTCTCTACCTCTGTCTCTTTCTGACTCTGCCTCTATGTCTGTCTCCACTCCTCTTGTCTTATTCCTCTTTCCCCCACTTCCACATAGGGAAACTGTATGTCATTCCCTCTTTAAACCAGTACCAATGTAAGGTTCAAGCATTACCTACTCTTTTCCATAAAAACTTTTTATTTCATGCCTCTTCTGTATAAGATATTATTCCTTGTTATTCTTCTCACTTCTTCCTATTTTCTGGTGTATCCTTCTTCCTCAACTTTTAATTTTTTAAGTGATCTCATCAAAGATAATCTACACCCATGTCCTCTGTCTAGTTATACTTTTATTTTCTTAACTGAACTAATAATGATGAAGTTCTTAGGAGATACAATTATCATATGCTAATGTAAGAATGTAAACAGTTTAACCTTATGGTTAATTTGTTTCCATCATGTTCTACTCTTCATGGCCCAAATTTGGGTTTTCTTGGTAAAGATATTAAAGTGGTTTGACATATCATTCTCCTGTTCCTTTTACAGTGAAAAACTGAAAAAATAAAGTTAAATGAATCATACAGCTGATAAGTATCTGAGGTCAAATTTGAACTCATGTCTTCCTGCCACAGGACTGGCACTCTATTCACTGCACTACTCATTGAATACCTAATGACTTCTCTTTCATGTTTACTTTTTAATGCTTCCTTTGAGACTTGAATTTGAAAGTCAGATTTCCTTCAGCTCTCTTCTTTTCATCAGTAAACCTTGAAAATTCCTCTATTCCTAAATATCCATTTTATCCCTGAAGGATTTTTTTTTGATAGAATTAGTTTTGCTGGATACATTATTCTTGTTTATGATCCTTACTCCTTTGTTTTTATAAAATATTATATAAGTTCTCTGATCTTTTAATGTGGACGTTGCCAAACATTTTGTGATCCTGATCAACTTCATGATATTTGATTTTTATTTTCTTTCTGGCTTCTTGCACCATTTTTACCTTGATATGGTAGCTTTGCAATTTGGCTATAATATTATTGAGATTTTTCACTTTGGATTGCTTTTAGATGATCAGTAGAATATTTCAATTACTATTTTATCCTATGATTCTAGGATAACAGGGAAGTTTTTAAATATAATTTTCAAAATGTGATATTTAGGCTTTTTAAAAATCATCAACTTATGGTAGTCCAAATATTCTAAAATTCCCTTAATATATGTTCCAGGTAGGTCAGTTTTTTTTCCAATGAAATGTTCCATATTTTTATCTTTTTTTCATTCTTTTGATTCTGTTATATTGTTACTTGATATCTTATTGTCAGAATAAAAAAAATTCTGTCCTAAAGACATACTGAGGCAAAAATGTTCTGAGCATGGTCAATATATTAGTACTGCTAGCAATTGCCAAACAATGGAGTCAAAGTCTCCTCAGTATCCAGGGATCACCTCTGACAGCCAGAGGAATTTTTTTTACAATCAATCACTTACATAAATTACTAGTAATGCAATCTAAACTATGACTGTGATTGGCCACACAGAGGCAAATGTTTCCTGAAAACGTCCCAAGTTGTCTTAAGCTATAAAATTATTTCATCCAAACTTGTTTTGTTCCTTCCACCCCAGAATTTGATTGGAGGCATTATTTTACTGTTCTTTAGAGATGAATTGGAGTGCACTCTGCTAAGTTTTTTTATATTCCACCATCTTTTTTTCTTCACCTCCTGTAACTGACCTTTTGAGGGCTATTTTTATAACAAATCATTTTGCTGTAACATTAGTAAATCTATCTTTCTGGAAATCATTTACTTCCTTCCATCTACCTTCTCTTCCATAACATATGTGCTAAAATATTTTTGGAGGAAATTACACAAGAGCAAGAGATAGAGAGGTAGATACATTAGATAGATAGATAGATAGACAGACAGACATAGATGATCATTATTAATTGCTAGGCATTTTGGCACACTTCCTGGGATGAATCAAGACAGTACCTGCTCTCAAGGACCTTTCATTCTTATATGTCAAGTCAGCACAGTGAAGGTAGATAGGAGATGCCTTTTTTCTTCTCACAACTTCCACCCATTTTTCCTCCCAAAGGAAGGATATTATTTCAAGTTTAAGTGAAACAAGCCAGACCTTCTGGCATAATCTTCCTCTCTTCCCCAGTTCCACAATTAGAATCATCTCAGCATTTTCTCCCAACAGATATCCCTTTTTACCAGTATAGCCATCATATTTCTACTTATCTGTGAGCATGCTTTATCTCTTATTAGAATTTAAACTCCTCAAGAACAAGTACTTTCTCATTTTTTTCATTTGTATCCCCAATACCAACCCAGTCCTTGACACATAGTAGTTACTTAATAAATTCTTATTTCTGATTCATAATTATGTTGATATTTTGACACATATGCATGAACAACAAATGTATGTTTTCATATGCTTCATGTTTTCAATTTCATATGTTTATTTACTTGTATGGATACTCTACATTGTATATATACTAGAATTTACATATTCACAATTATTTTGGGCCAAATTAGTTTTAATGGAATGTGTAAATTTTGTTCATAATATTTTTGCTGTAGTTAAGGCAGAATCTGGAGCTAATCCATGTCATTAGCCATAGAAAAAGATAGACAGCATGACTCCTGTTCAGGTGTATATTTAAATGCACTGGTAGATTGCACAGTGGTGCCATTCTTTCCATTAGTTTTACAGCACACACAGGCTTTGGAAGAAGAAATTGACTTTGTTACTTTTATATTATTGATTATAAACTAGTGATCATGTGTAATCCTTTAGTTAACTGCAACTATGATTTTAGAAAAAGTTAGACCTACTTAGTAAACTGTTTATATGATATCAATTATAATAATAAAACACTAACCTTAATATTAGAAAGGACATAGTTTGGTGCATTAGAATATTATAGAAACTAACTAGATTAAGAGCTTCTGCTTAAAGAATAAAAACCTCAGGTCTATGTAGTTATCTAAGGAAGCCCAAACTCATGCAGTAGGAAATAAGCTGTGCTCCTTTGGCAAAGCGAATGCACAGCTGACTTGAGATCATAGGAAAACAACTTTGGTAAAGCCAGATGTTGTTTGATCCTGTAAAGATTTATACTCACTACACGTTTCCCAGAGTATTTTGGCCACTTTGACCTAACAGAATTTATATGATAGTCCTGGATTAGCAGTTATAAGATTAATAATTACTTTTTTTAGAATTATTACTTCTTATCAAACATTACCAAAGCATTCCCAAAAGTTGTAACATTTTAACATACTCTGAACATATTGTCTTCTTGATCCCTTATGCTAAACAACTGCCAAAGGCCTATAAAATACACTGTTGAACATTTAGATAGGGTCTTTGCCACAGGATAGATGCAGTGAGACCTACAACAATTAAATGTATACCATTAGCTCAGGGTGGTAGCCCATGAGATTTCTTTAATTTTTTGTACTTTTTTTTATTTGATCATTTTAATTTCTCTCAGTCAACCTGACCTTGAATAATGAGTACTTTTTGAACTACATGAGGTGATGATATTAAAGATTTAATTCAATATTTTTTCACTCTCTTCTTCCATTTTAGTGTGAAAATATCAGTGAAGTAAGAAAGGAAATTATATGATTTGAAATGTTCTCTTTTCAGTGCTGTAAGCCATGGTACTTCAGAAATGAATACAAGGATTCCAAATCCCTTTGAACTTCTGAAATAAAAAATGAAGGAAACAACTAATAAATCATAAGTGGTCCTTTTATAAAGAAGGGAAATAGTCATGGCTTATCTTTTGCTTCTGTTCTCTTCATATTATTTTAAAAAGGGATTTCAAATTCATCTCAATTTTATTATTTTCTTTTGCTCCTGGAATACATTTTTCTGCCTTGCGTGAATATGCTCCGGTTTCCGTTCTGTTTTTATGTGGTGCTACTTAAATTGTTATCTTTGATTTTTCAATTTTAAGTTCTATATCTTTTGTAATATTAGTAGTTTTTCATCTTATGAGTTTCTTTTTCTTAGTAAAGAATGTATTTAAACTGTCTGATCCTAGTACATAGAAGGTAGCTGTTTTTATACTATATGATTTTTAAAGGGACAAGAAGGGGAGTCTGAGATGTTTAATTATTCACAAATCACAATATTGTACCTTATTGAAGAAAATATGAATGTTATATATATATATATATCATCTCCTCAGTTACATACAATTATTTTATAACTGAATGAAATCAATTTATTTCATTTTGTTTTTCTCCTCTTCCAAGAACATAGAACTCACTATGTAATCAAGCGGTATATATCAAAAGCACTTTGAAAAACTTACAGTACTATAAAAAATTTGTTTCACCACTGATACTATTATTGTTGTTGTAACTAGTTAAGGTCCAAGATGAAGGATAGCTGAACAAAATCCAAATACCCAGGATATAAAGCATGGGGTTATATCAATGATATATGAAATAAATTTGCTCAATTCATTGTCAGAATATTATCTCAAAGACAGAAAGAGAGGCGGAGAGACAAAAGCAAAGGGAGACAGAAGAGACAGAGAAAAGTCAGGCAAGTAGAAAAACAGAGAGCCAGACAATGAACAAAGAATAATGGTGCTCAGGGTTCCTCAGTTATCAGAATTTATACACAAGATTTTCTAGATACTATCAGGAGAAAGAAGACAGAGGAATGTCAATATAAAAAGAGGATGAACTGTATTAGTCAGTATAGACAGATGATGAAGTGTTTCATTGACATTCATGTAAAGTGAAATTTTCAAAAGAAACTCAACCAAACCAAGCTCTAGTTGGAGATTATACTGAGTAAAGAAAGATGGCAGTTCATCATATTGCTATAATGGAATGATGTCTAGGAGGCTTAGTACTAAAGCAGAACATGGCAAATTTGCATAAGAAAGGCCTAAGTATTGATTCTGCTTCCTGCACTTCGATTTTATTTTGGCTTCTTTTTCATTTGTATGAAACTAAAAGGATATCTTGCAAGTTCAATAAAAATTGGAAGCAAACTTCAAAAGTGGTTTCAGAGTTCAGACTAATTATTAGGGAATTCATATTAATTACAATAAAATTGTGAACTCCTTAAGTCAGAAAGATCTGGATCATGAACTTCAAAAGTAAATCAGAAAAAATGCATATATGTATATAAATAGATATAGATAAAAATATGTGTATAAACAAAAGTCCAAACCTGGGGTATTCTACAGATTTCTATTAGTTCTCTAAATCATGATGGGTCTTATCTACAGAAATACACTAAAATAGTGTCACAATTTAATTCCCAAAGAGTGGCTTTCTAAACAGTGCACTTTTGGAAGATGGGAAAAGAAAAAAAAACACATGTTCTTTGAAAATTTAAAGTTCAACAAATGATAATAAAGAAAATAATGGTAATCAGAAGATCACTAATGGTATGTAGAAGTGACAACAGAACAGAGATAAGAGAAACAAGGCCTAGCATTAATGAAAATTGGTAAAGAGTGAGTGAGATATGACATAATTAATTAGGTCCTTAACTCAGAGTGTGATATCAACTGGGACTCTGATTTTACATATTCTAGTCATATAAACCAAAACTGTTAAAAAATATGAAAAATAATCTTTGAACCCAAAGAATCAATATTTTTAAATGTTTTTACATTGTGTCTAACTCAGAAAAATTCCAATTTGGCAAATGTTATCATAAAAATAAATATATATTTTGAGTTTATTAAGAATAATAAATGAATTTCACAAAATTAAAATAACAATTATGAGAAACTTTTCCTTTAAAATATATTTTATATTATGCATTCATATAAATGCTCAAAAAGTAAATAACATTGATTACATTATTAATGCATATTTAATAAGAACAGAACAACACTAGCCAAAAATAGTAAATGAATGAAAAAATAGTATATTTAAAACTTGTGCCATCTATATAAATTTGAAGAGAGACATTGGTAGATACCTAAATAAGTTTGTACATCCATAAAAAAATAGTTGCCTTCTCTCTTAGAATCAATACTGTCATTTGGTTCCAAAGCAGAAGAGTGTCATGGATTAGGCAGTGGATATAAAATGACTTTCCAAGAGTTAAAAACCGAGAAAATGTTTGAGGTCATATTTGAATCCAAAACATCCCATCTTTAACCTTGGCTCTTAATTGACTAAGTCACATAACTGCTATGTTGTCTACCCCTTTTTAAGAAAGAATGTTCTGCGTGCCTTGAAGGGAGCGTGAGAAAGGCTAGACTTTCTTAACTGCTCTGAGACAGGGGTGTAGTAAGAAATTAGAATTATATTTACCATCCCCTTAAGTTAAGATATAGGTTTAAAAAATTTGGGGCCAATATGAAAATGTGCAAACTTCCTTTACTATCCCTTAAATGGATTTGGGAAGGATAGAAGAGGTTCCCTTAACTTATATCCACCAATCTGACACCTTTATACCAAATTCTCTTAACATATACAAAAAGTTGAAAATATAATAAATGAATAATTAGTAAACACATTTATCTAAGTAAGTGGTGAGCAAAATTAAGAAAAGTTATATAGATTATAATATATGAGAAAATATAACCAAAGATACAGAGAATCACCAAACAAGACAGGGGGAGATACAAAAATGGTAAAAGTGAACATTTTGATTAAATGTAATTAAAAAGCTTTTGCCCAAACACAATTAATGTAGGTATAATTAGATGAGAAGAGATCAAATCCCATTACCCAAACATTGCAGCTGATCTTCTGATGACATATAAATCATCATTCAAAGAGTTCAGGTTCAAAAAGGATTTGAACTTTTGGTTTTAATATCTTTGTTGTACTTTAGTGGCAGAGATAACCATCAGTATATGATGAAATATAAATAGGACCTTTGTGGAGGCTAAAACTTGATGTGTTATCTAAGTATAAAATAGTACTATTATTCAAGTTATTTAAGGGTTACCAACAAGATAAAGTCATCTTGAATAATTTTTAATGGAGATAACATAGATACCTTGTAGGATATATATCAGCTATTACTTCTTTAGCATTGGGAGATATTCACATTTAAAGTATACATTAACTTCTGTGTTCTTTTAAACATGTTTCATCACAGTTCAAATTTACTAATAAAATAACCTCACCATATTCTCATCATGTCTAATCATTACATCATTGGCATTAATACCATGACTGTTGAGTTTCTGCCCAGTGAAAAATCATAAAAATTCAAACTTCAATTGGGCTGCTATGGAAATGCCATGGATGTTGAACAAACTTTTTGCTAATATAATCATATTTTAATGTTTATTAGATTTATTTTAATTTTCTAGCATAACATATATTTTGTTTTCTTTCAAGATTATTAACATAACCAAACTTAACCAAAATCTTGATTGCATGGAATATTTTTCTACAGTCAGGAAAAGAGCCATTTAAAATTATCTCAGATAGCAGATACTACAATAAATTCATGGTGCTCAAGATAAGTTCAAATAAAACAATTGAACTTACAATTATTTTCCTAATAGAGCATCAGACATTATTTCAGCTTTATTTATTCCATATTATTGTTGTGGAAACATAATAAAGTATTCTTTTATTTATCTGCATTGTTTAGACAACATTTATTAAATATTGTCATTTAAAATACCCCAATTATTTTTTAATATAAATAAACAGATATAGTTTAAAGTGCACTGTAATGATTGACAATCATTCATTTATATTTTGTTCTCTGTTATTGCAGTAGTGTTTATATAACTCTCTTCAGGGGCACACACAAAGACATTGCAGAATATATTAATAATAGATTTTATCTCCAAGAAAATCCACAAAAGACAAATTTCATTTTTGGTGCCATTTTAAGACAAGCAGCCAAATCAGATATAAATCAGGCCCTATGCAAAGGCACACAATCCAAATGGAAATCCCTTCTTTAATTTTTCTGGGTAAATATGTACTGGAATGTGGAAAGTAAATGGTTCAAATTTCTGAAAAGCTTGAGGAGTCTTTAAAGGCAGTGTATTACTTATACAGCATACTTTAGTATTCTATGAAATAAAATAATACTCACCTCCAAAAATAATTCCTTTCTACTTACTCCAATTCAAATATTAAATATAACCTGCCCTGAGATTCTAGAATATTTCAATGTCAGATATTTCTACTTTTCTATAAATGTCTTTTTTAGCATGATCAATATTAATGGCATCTTGGACTCAGGGTCCTAAGAATGTCACAATCTGGCACAATTCCTGTAGCCACATATCTGTTTCTGGCCCAGTCTCATCACCAACTTTATCATGCCATTATGCCTCATGGGAAAGGTGGGTGCTCCTCAGTTGGTGGGATTGGGCTACTATATATGGAGCAAAAGGATTCTTGGGTCGATATGTCATCAATCATGGGCAAATGGGATCATAAGTGATTGCCCCCTATTGGTGTGAACCTTATGATTTCAAATATCTTTGACCTATGGGTGATGTTGACCAGATTATTTTTCTGGAATGGAATTCCAAGGACAAAAGTTCTATCTAGACAGCCTTGGAGCACAGCAATGTTGTCATCAATCCATAGGACGAGATTCGGAAACTAGAAATTTTGACTTTACAGATGTCTTTGCAGACATTCCTGAGTCAATACCACAGTTGGCCAAGGAAACTTTAGAAACATTTAGTCATGTTTTTCATCTCAATTCTGATATCAAAAGCACTTCTAAATACCCGAGAAATAAGGCTGTTGGAGAGAAAGTAGTAAGAGGCTTTTCCTGAAGCCAGTATCCTGAAACCCTCTGACATTTTTGGAAGAGAAAATAGATTGCTAAATTATTTTGCAAACAAATGGTGGTGTTCCTCTCATTTCCATGGGCAGAAAAACAGTGAAAAAAACAATATATGTAATGGATGTAGCGAAAGCCATTGTCAATGCTATTAAGGATTCAAATGCCTGAGGGAAAATCTATGCCATTATTGGGCCGAATACATGATTCCATGCAGTATATTTTTTTTGTGACTCACAGACCATACCTTGCATTCCATGTTTCTCCTATCAATTGGTGGCAAAAATCTTTAAGATGAATCCCTTTGAACACTGAACCACAAGGGACAAAATAGAATGAATTCACATCAGTGACAAGAAATCGCCTCACCTGCCTGGCTTAGAAGACCTTGGTGTTGATCCCACTCCCTTAGTACTCAAAGCCATTGACCTTCTTCATTGTCATCTCACTTACTGATGGTTGTCAGCTGAACCAGAAGATACAAAGCCAGCCAAAACAGTCAGCTTTTAGTGCCCCCCAGGCAGTCTTCTGTTTTCCATGTTGTTAATGTGAAACCTGCCCAACAACTGGTTATCTTCAGGGAATTTTATGCCCAATGGATCATATTCCTCAATTAAAGCTTATAACATAAATTTTAGAAGCATCTGCATCTTCATTCATGATTTATAGAACATTCATAGAATTTTGAGAAATCATCTAGTCTCCTATTTTTGTACTACTACAAAATCACCTCAGGCAGATCAAAACATGCCCCCTCTTTGTAAAGATTGCTCTGAAAGATTACATAGTCACTACTGGTAGAATAGCAGGTAGAGTGCTGTGCTCCAATCAGGAAGATCTGAGGTCATATCTTACTAGTGGTGTGACCTTGGGCAAGACACTTAACCTGTATTTGCCTCAGTTTTCCTCATTTTTAAAATGGAGATAATATCATCTACCTTCCAGGGTTCTTATGAAGTACAAATGAGAGAATATTTGCCTAGCACATTGTAAACACTATCTAAAAGTTAGCTAGTAGTAGTAGTACTATTCAGTATTTCTCCCTGTGTTCATTTCATAGTCCAAACACTAGTTTTGTCCTAAAGGAATTTGTGGAACTAAAGATAGCAGGTTTCATTGCAGTTTAATTTTTCTCCAATGAAAACACTATTGTTCTAGAATATAATTGAGTGTAAACAAATTGCATCATCATTTCATTTGCTTATAGTGTTCTATAGAGAAAGGAGCATCAGAAACCTAAGGTCTATCCCATCCTTTCAGGGTGCACCATTTCCTTTGTTTCTTTTGTAATGTAATTTTTATTTTAAAATGTTTTTCCATGATTACATGAAAAAATATTAAAGGCATCTTTGGTGAGGAGTTGGATATGGATATGTCATTTCAGTTTTAAATTACAGAACCTCTGTGTTCAAGTGAGTGTCAAAAAATAATTTACACTAAAAATCAAGGACTATAATTTTTTCAACATTTTCAATTTAATATTTTCTAATTGCATGTTAAAATATTAACATCTCATTTTTTTTAATTTGTCTCCATTGTTTCCAATTGTCTCTTTCCCTCATGGAACTCCATCCTCTTTATTGAGCATTCAGATTAAAAAAATAGAAAAAGAATGAAGTTAAAATCCCCAAATGAAAATTAAATTGGAAGTCCTAAAAATGAAAGAATAAATTAATAAAATTGAAAGTAAAGAACTATTGAACTAATAAAGAAGACTAGAAGCTGCTACATTGCAACAAAAAAATAAAATACTGGTTAATATAATTTTAAAAGAAGAAAATCAAATGAATAGTATCCAAGATGAAAAGGGGGACCTCACTTCTAATGAAGAGGAAATTAAGCCAATCATAAAAAACAATTTTGCCCAATTATATGGCAATAAAGACAATAATCTAGGTGATATGGATGAATATTTACAAAAATATCAATTGCCTAGTGTGAAATTTAAAATTACTACACCCTACTCAAATGTTACTTTAGAAGATTTGATTTAGCTATTTCCTGATTTGTCACAATGGAGATACTTGGTCTAACAGAATCAGATCTTGGGAACTCTACATTGCTCCACCCTACTTAGTTTAACAAGGTCAGGAATGTCTGCACCCACACTCAAGGTTTCAGTATCTAAAAAAGACATGTGCAGAAACAGCTGACAGACCCCTGGGCGGTCCTAAGTCAAGCTAAGCTATCATTGGTACAGATGAGACACAGAAATGTGACATAAAACCATCTATATAGGGCATGTCACTTCCTCTCTTTGCTCTCTTTCCCCAGAGAGGTGGCTCTGAGTGTCAGCATGCTAAGCGTTCTAACACCTTGGTGTGGTGGGAGCTATTTGTCTCAGTCTTGGCGCTGAGTTTGCCCTTGAGCTGATTCAGGTTCAGGTATCTTAGCTGAGCCCTCTTGGGGTTCAGGCTGATTCCTTCCTCTTTTACTCTCCAAAACCTTAGCTTCCTAGAGCCTCTGGTCTTCCTCCTGGCTCAAGCCATGTGGGAGAAAACCTACACCCTTTCCTTTTTCCTTCTTCTTAGTTTTTTTCCACTATATTAATTAAATTTCCAGCTGACTTGGGTAGTTTTTTAAATATTTGGGATATCCATGGCGACCAAATAATTAATATTGTTTAGGTCACAATGCCAAAATTATCCTTTACAGATTTGGCTGACCACGTCTGTAGTGATGAAATACCCTCAATCTTCTTAAATTTCCTAAATCTTTTCTCTACTGTGACTATCCCTAAGTTCAGCTTTTATGAGCTCCTTTTCATCAGCTGTAGAGGTAAGTAAAATTGGATTTTATTTTTCTTCCTCTTTCCTTAAATTAGATAGAATAAAGCTATTTTTAATTTTTTTTTTAAATCCAAAGTAGCAGGACTGGGAAAGCTGTTTACCTACATATCCCCTTTCCCTCAGGGAACAACTGCCTAGATTACTCTTAATTAGGAGTGAAGGGGACCTAAAGAGTGTTTTGGCATTGCTCTGTTCCCCACACGTTTTGTGAAGTTCACTAGGAAAATAATTACAAAACATATATATATATATATATATGTATATATATATATATATATATATATATATATACATATATATATATATATATATGTTTTGTAAAAATGACATGATGTCATTTTTGTACTCCTCGGTACTCTGTTTAGAGATGCTAACATAAAAAAAAATTATTTGAAGCTGAAATTCAGAAAAACACTCAAAATTCCAAAGCTAAAATACAAGAAATTATGCAGGAATCTGAAGCTAAAATACAGAAATTTATAAAAAAAAACATGCAAGATAAAACACAGGAAAATATAAAAAAATAATTGAGGCTAAAATGCAGGAGAACAAACAAGTCCAATTGGATAATCTAAAATGTTTCTTACAGGATCAATTGGCAAACATCCACCCCACCAGAAACAGGTCTGGAAATGACAGACCTGTTTCTGAACTTCTAAATGAGGAAATTTCCTTTCCCGAAATACAGATGGAAAACACCTTCCCTATAGCTCAGTTAACAGACTTGTTCTCTCATGGTCTGCAAATCTTGGCTGAACTTGATCCCCAAGACCCTTCCCCTGAAATCCCAGTTTCTCATGTTCCTTCTCCAACCCTAAACCAAATTCCAGCCCAAAGGAAATCCTGTCCTTCTAAAGAAACTCATCTTAGTCAAACTGACCCACAGGTACCAAATTCAATTAGAGACAGGTTTCCTCTAAAAGAAGTACCTGAAATAGGACAGAATGGGGATGTGGTGACTTTAAGACACACAATATACCATTTACTCCCCAAGAAATAAATTAATTTATATGAAATATCCCCACATATGAACAAGATCCCTTTCTAGTAACAAAAAAGATGACAGACATATTTTTTCAGTATAATCCATCTTACAAGGATGTTGAAAATTTGCTACAGGCTTTTTTAACAGAATGTTAGAAAAATAAAATAATTTCCCATGTCAATAAAACCCAGGGACTCAATGCAGCAAATTGGCCATCTGAGGATCCCAAATGGGATTATAACCACTCTGAGGAACTTTTACAACTATACCGTTGTAGAGAGGCCATCTTAATAGCAATGAGAGAGTGTGCAGACAGTACAGATAAGTGGACAGAATTTGAAAAAATTAAGCAAAATGAGGAAGAGACACCCTCCAGATTCATGGATAGAATAATTGAGTTTGGAGGTGGAGACCCGGATTTTTACCTATCTAAAGAAAATTGCATAAGACAAGTTAGAAGGCACTTTGTCAATAACTCTGCAAAGTGATTGGAGATTATTTTAGAATACATTGCCCAACATGGCCAGAGATGGACCTTGAAAAATTGTGGAAAACAGCTCTATCTGTTTCAAAGGGAAACAAAGAAAAGGAGGAAGAAAATAATGATGGCATGGAGGAAATAAAGAAAGAATTGAGATGTTTAAAAGATAAGATGTCTAAAACAGAAAGTGGGCATGATACTGTGAATCTTAAAACTGCTGAGACTGTTCCTTAGAAGAATTGGTTAAGCTATTCCCCATTTTAAACAATGGAGGTACTTGGTCAGGAATGTATTGAGAACTTTAAAATTACTCCACCCTGCCCAGAAAGTACCTTAGGGGAAGATAAAGCTGTAAACTCCTGATTGAGCAATGAAAAGTCCCCAACTTATACTTATAGTGAAGCAAAAACCTTTAGCTAGGTGGTCTATTTTTAGATCTAATACAAAAGGGTGCTAAGTACCTATTAAGGTTAAATTAATCATTAAAAGATCAAGCAACTTACAAAAGGCAAGCTTAACAAAAGAGGTGTGAAGTTTTAGTCTACCCAGAGAAGGTGAGAACTGAAGAGTGGTGAGAACTAAGAATGGGCAGTCCTGGGAAAAGGCATCTATGATGATTGGTAGTTGTGAAAATTTAGGGGAGGTGACATAAGGGAAAATTCTCTCATGTCAGTTAGAGTTTGGAGTTAGTTTGGAGGAGCTGGGTCTCTGAACTGAGTTTAGGAGTTGAGGATTTCAGTGAAGGACTGGAGTTTTGCTTTAGAAAGATCTTGAGGTGAGTGATAAAAGACTGACTAGTCTCTCTTAAGGCCTAGGCCCTTCCTAGTATCCTAGTATTTTCTCTCTCTCTCTCTCTCTCTCTCTCTCTCTCTCTCTCTCTCTCTCTCTCTCTCTCTCTCTCTCTCTCTCTCTCTCTCTCTCTCTCCCTTTCCCTTAAATTCCTTCATTTGTATTAATTAAAATCTCCATAAAACCCAACTGACTTGGGTACTTTCATATTTAGGAATTTTTTCCATTGCAAGCACTTATTTTTTATTTAAATCAAGACACTAAAAATTATCTTTACAGTTTTGGGAATTCACTGTCTTGAAACCCACATTTTTGTGCCTACAATACTCAACCTATGACACTTGCCCCTCTCCAGGAATCTAATTATTGATCCATTACCTGCCAATTCTGTGAGAAGAAGCCACAAAATGATAGTTTAATAAAATCTACAGAAATGATAATTATAGAAATAACTACAATAATCATAATAGAAACCACAACTTTAGAAATGATAATTATAGGAATAGATATTGGGAAAATGATAACTGAAACTAAATGACTCCACAACAATATAACTTAAGTGGTCCTCATCCAAAATATACTCAGGGTGCTAATGCCCCTCAGGGGGGTGCCCATCAGGGGGGTGCCCAGGGAACTTCCCAAATACTATGACGGTGTCTGGGGTGGGGGAATGGGGCTCAGGAATCAGAGGATACAACCTTTGACTTTCCGGATCCTGATGTCCTACTACCCGTTGTCCCTATCCATTTGCCTCTCATCCTAATGAACCGCATGTTACCTTAAAGGTTGGTAACACCTATTATGATTGTCTTTTAGACACTGGAGCTTCCAGGTCTGTATTAAAGGGCACACCTTATTTATATTGTTTTTCTGTTGGCCCAGAGAATATAATGGGAATGTCAGAAATACCCCAAAGCATTAAAAAAACTTTCCCCTGGAATGGTGTCTGTAGGACCCCTAGAAGTACAACATTCCTTCCTTTTCATGCCTGACTCCCCTTTCAATTTGCTGGGGAGGGACCTTTTATGCAAACTCAGAGCAACAGTAACTTGCTCCCCCAGTGGTTCAGCATCCTTGGAAGTACCTGAGGAATCTTTAAATTTACCACCTGTACTTCTCTCAGAGAGTTAGGAGGGGAAAGAGCATTCCACTTTTGTAATACCTGAATATATATGGGAGTCTCTTTGGACCACATCTTCTTCAGATGTAGGCTTAATTAAGTTGGCTGTTCCTGTGCAGATAAAAACTAAATCTAGCCCACCTCCTTCCATTCCTCAGTATCCTTTCTCAAAAGAAGCAATTGAAAGTATTTCCCCAGTAATTAACTCATTATTTGATCTGGGAATAATAATCCCTTGTAAATCTAAATACAATACACCTATTCTTCCCATTTAAAAAACAAAAAAAAATACAAAAAGTGGACCTGATGGCAAGCACCTCTATAGATGTCTACAGGATCTGAAGCCTGTGAAAAACCATGTTATAAAGAGACACTCTGTTGTTTCCAATATGCATATGAATATTTCTTCTATCACAGCTACATACTTTAGAGTAGTAGACTTGTGTTCAATCTTCTTTTCCATACCCATACGTGAGAACTCCAGGCATATCTGTGCTTTCACCTGGAAGGGCTCTAAATATACATGGAGTTGACTGCCACAGGGTTACATGGAAAGCCGGAGTTTAGTTTCACTAATTTTTAGCCAGAACACAGATAATGTAACATTTAAAAATAGCAAATTAATCAAATATTTAAATGATCTACTCTTGGCCTCAAAGTCAGGAAGATAGTAAACATCTTCTTTTGGAATTGCAGAAAAGAAGACATAAGATTTCGAAGGGTAAAGTTCAGTGATGTCTCCTTAAAGTAGAATATTTGGGGTTCATCCTGACTGTGGGTGCCCACTCTATTTCTCCCAAATGAATTGAGAATATGCAAAATTTAAGTGCTCCTATCACTAAGAAACAGTTAAGAGCAATTTTAGGAGCAACACGGTTTTGTAGACAATGGATTTCTTGCTATGAGGAAATTACTAAGCCCCTTATAGCACTAACAAGGGATTCGATCCCTGAACCCCTCAAATAAGAGCCAGAACACTTGATGATAGTAATGATGATAAGAGCCAGCTCTTATATCTAAAACATGCTATCCTATCTGCCCCCAATCTAGGAATCCCAGATTACAACAAGCCATTTACTTTATTTGTATATGAGCATAGAAGGGTAGCTTCAGGTGTTTTAACTCAGACTTTGGGGCATTCTCAGCACCCAGTTGTTTATTATTCTGCCCAAATGACCCAGTAGCATCAGGAGCATCACCATGTCTTAGAGAAGTAGCTGCTACAGCCTTACTAGTGACAAAAACTGTTGATCTAGCATTGGGATGCCCATTAATATTAATTTTTTTCAAGATTTTCTTTTGTATTTGCTTTTTACAAAGACTTCTTATCAAATCTTTGCTTTCAAACAAAAGAATATCCATATTCATATTTAATAAACCATGTAATTAATGTTTGTACACAACCAAAACTTTCAAATGCATAAATGTTTCTCGATACAGTAAGCTCTCTGTTGAATATAATTTCCAAGTAAGTACTGGTATATACAACCTTAAATATTACATTATTCAGACTGTTTTTATAGAATGATGAACCTCTAAGGGATCACCACAACATAATTTTGTCTTTATTAGCTATCTGCAGCAAAACTGGGTTTCCATTCATTGTGAGTGATGTTTCAGCATATGGATGCCTCCTCTACTGCCTAAGCACCCTCAGTTACAGCTTTCACACACTTGGCCATTGTCTGTGATGTTCTGCTAATGGGATCTGTCATAGAGGTCTTTTATTGTGAGCTGAGGTGGAATTAAGTTATGTGCCCACATGAGGTAGAAGCATTGTTGCTAAGGCATAGAACACAGGCATTCTTGGATCAGCAAATTACAAGGTATGAAATAAACTTGGTAAATAGTAAAAACATTATCTTGGAACACTGTACAACCCTTAACCCTGCCACCTTGCTTCCAGATTTACCAACTTCAGGAGAACCAATACCCAGGTGTGAAAGACTAGTGTTGATGGAAGAAAAGTCTCAAGATAATCTCTTGGACACTCTCTTAGACAGTCCAGATCAGGTCTTATTTACTGATGGTTCCTCTTTTATGAGGGATGACATACACTATACTGGAGCTGCTGTAGTCACAGATTTGCCACTGAGTGGTCAGCTTCACTGACCTCTAATATTCTAGCATTCATGGGTCAGAACTCATAGCTCTGAAACATGCCTGTATAATTGCCAAGCATAAAAATGCAACAATTTGTATGGATTCCAGATATGCTTTTGTCATTTGTCACTCAGTTGGAATGTCATTGCTCCAGAGAGGATTTTTAACCTCAGCTGGAAAATCCATAGCTCATGCAGAAATTATTAATGAAATTCTTTCTGCTCTCCAGCTGCATGAAATCCTAGCTGTAGTTCATTGCTCTGCTCATAAAGAAGGCACTGAAATTGTCTCTAGGGGAAATGACTGACCAGATGCCTCTGCAAAACTAGAAACAATAGAAGGGTCTGAATTAAATTTAACATTAACAACCACTGATGTTTTACATTTCTCAATTTCCTATAATGAAAAGGAAGTGGAAAAATGGAAACAAAAATTCAAAGCAAAACTGATTAATGGAGTATGGGTGTTATCTGAAGGAAACCCCCTTTTCCCTAGAACTTTCTATTAACAAATTTACCAATCTTTTCATAGAAATGGCCACTTTGGTACCCAAGGCATCACACACTCTGTCAAAATAGTATGAATAGCCCCTGGTATAACTTCTATAGCCTCTAACATCTGTACAGCCTGCTCTACCTGCCAAACATATAACCAACATGCCTTTCATGGCAAAGCCTTTGGTGGACATCCTCTGGCTTACATACTTTTGAGCACCTACAAATTGACTTTATCTCTATGCCAAAAGATGAAGAGTATAAATTTTGTATAGTCATAGAAGATTAACTGACCAGATGTCCAGAAGCACATCCTGTGACCTAAGCCACAGCGACTTTTGCTGCTAAGATGCTTTTAAAAGAAATTATTCCTCACTTTGGCCTGACAGCACATATTGATTCAGATAGAGGAAGTCATTTTACTGATTCTGTCCTAAATCATATATATTCTTGCTTGTGGATAACTCTAAAATTCCATGTTCCATATCATCCCCAGAGCTCAGGCCAAGTTGAAAGAACAAAGAACTTAAAACTATGATTGGCAAATTATGCACTTAGACACATTTAAAATGACCTAAAATTCTCCCTCTGGCCCTATTTTATCTTAGAATTAGGCCTAGAGGAGGCCTACACATCTCATCATTTGAGATGTTTTTTGGACATCCACCTATACAGACTAAGACTTTCACCCCTGTATATACATCTATTAAGGGGAATTACTACTATTGCTTCCTATATACAGGAATTACAGTATAAACTGTGTGAACTCCCTGAATCCAGAGCTGCAGTACAAGCTGGACCACTAGACTTTTCTCTTCACAACCTGAAACCAGAACAAGGTGTATATTAAGAATTTCAAGCATACTGGAGCAACTCAGCCTTCCTGGGAAGGGCCATTCCAAATATTCTTAACTACTCCAACATCTATAAAGATTGGAGAGAAGGACTCTTGGATTCATTGCTCACATGTAAAGAGAGCATCTTCTATTGCGACTGATTGACTGTATCCTATCACATGCATTAGAGATAACAAACCATTGACATGTAAATACTTTTTCAGGAACACATTGAATTTCTGATTTTCCCCCCTTATTTTTATTATTGCTTTCCTTTTATTTTGATTAGAATATTTGATTTTCCCCCTCTTGTCATTTATTGTATTTAAGGTACATACAATCAATATTAATTTTATTCTACAATAATATGTTTAAATATATATATATATATAATACATATATATAAATAAATATATATATATATATTATATATATATATATATTTATTGTGTCTGATTCTAGGAAAAGGGTTCAAAAATGAGCAGAGACTTAACATGAATAGTGCCAAAAGAGCACACAGGTAAAAAAAAAGAAACCAATCCAGGTAGGACTGATGCACTTCAAAGCCAATACAAAGGACTTGAACCAAGTGTGAGACTCGAGGTTGTGATGCTTGACATATGTTAAGATGTAGGCCTTCCTTGTATCCACACTCTTTGTGAAAATACTTACAGACAATTACCAAGGTTTGCCTATCATCCTGGCTCCCTCTATCCCTGAGAATGAAGGAAAAATCAGATGAGAGAATGACACTTCCCTATCAAAATAATATTCTAGTTCCTTTTCTTCTTATAGTATGGAAACTTCCTGTAGTCTTGGCTGCAAATGATTAAGTGAAATATTACCGCATTCTGTCCTACAGACTTTTGGGATGGAAATTACTTTAAATTGGACCTGTACAAGTACCTATTTTGAATTTATTCTTGCTTACTCAACATTTTATATACATAGATTTTGGTATTTTGAATCTGATTTTGAATTTCTTTTCTTTTCTTTCTCCCAAAAGTTTAACTTTCTTACATTTTATCCTATATATTTTTTGTTTTTTTTTTCAATGCTTTTAATAATTGTCTTATATACCCCCATAACTCAACCATGTATCCTGAACTAAACTGGATATATTTTAACACCCACTTCAGGGTGGGATTGTATTTTAATAAAAATCTAAGATTTTGAATTTTTTTGTTTGAGAAATCTTCAAGGAAGAAGCTTTATAACTCCTAAATCCAGAGAATGAACTGTTGCAGAAAGATGCCAGAAAACCTACACTACATCAAGAAGACCAAGAATGAACTTTGTGTGTGGTTCATTTAACTGAAATTTGATTGAATATTTATTGTAAATGTATACTTTTATGCCAAAGGGAACTGCTCTTAATTTGGCTTTTTGTCAATGTGCCTAGCAAAACTTTGGTTTTGTTTTATCTCTTTTTTATTCCTCCCTAACTATTGTAATTTCCTATTAGAAATTATATATATATATATATATATATATATATATATATATATATATATATATGTAGTTGAAAGTGTTTTAGGACTATAAGATGATTATTTTAAATGATCAATGGGGAGACTAGTCTCCCAATGATCATCAGGGGGGATTGTGAATTTTAAAACTATTCCACCCTACTCAGACTGTACATTAGAAGATTTGATATGGCTATTATCTGATTTGTAACAATGGAGATACTTGGTCTAACAGAATCAGGTCTGGGGAACTCTACATTGCTCCACCCTACTTACTCTAACAAAGTCAGGAATTTCTGCCCCCATACACAAGGATTCAGTATCTAAGAAGATGGCCTTCAACAGAAATGTGCAGAAAAAGCCAACAGACCCCTGGGCTGTCCTAAGTCAAGCTAAGCTATCATTGGTACAGATGAGACACAGGAATGTAACATAAAACAATCTATATAGGGCATGTCACTTCCTCTCTTTACCCTCTTTCCCCAGAGAAGTGGCTCTGGCTGGCAGATTGCTAAGTGTTCCGATATTGTGGCATGGTGGCAGCTATTTGTCTGGGTTTTGGCGGTGAGTTTTCCCTTGAGCTGATTCAGGTTCAGGCATCTTGGCTGAGCCCTCTTGGAGTTCAGGCTGATTCCTTCCTCTTTTACTCTCCAAAACCTTAGCTTCCTAGAGTGTCTGGTCTTCCACTTGGCAGAAGCCATGTGGGAAAAATCCTACACCCTTTCCTTCTTCCTTATTTCTAATTTCTTTCCACTATATTAATTAAATCACCATAAATTTCCAACTGACTTGTGTATTTATATTTGGGATATCCATGTCGACCTAATAATTAACATAGCTTAGGTCACAATGCTAAAATGATCTTTTACACTAGATTAACAGAAGAATAAATAGAATACTTAAATAATCCAATATCAGAAAAAGAAATTGAACAAGCCATCATAGAACTTCCTAAGAAAAAATTCATAGGACCAGATGGATTCACAAATGAATTCTATCAAACATTCAAAGAACAAAACAATTCTATCAAACATTCAAATACCAATATTATAGTAACTATTTGACATAATAAGCAAAAAAGGAGTTTTACCATATTCCTTTCATGACATAAATATGGTAGTAATTCCAAAGCCCGGTAGGTCAAACACAGAGAAAAAAAAAAACAAAAAGTACAGACCAATTTCCTTAATGAACATAATTGGCTATGGGTGGGTGGGGTAGGAAAAAGACACGAGTCATGTAACCATAGAAAAATATTCTAAAGAAATTAATGAAATAGAATTTTTCAATTCCAAAAAAAAGCATAAATGTCACCTAAATCTAAAATCATTCAAAAATCTTCTTTCTTCCTCCTTCCTACACATTGATTAACTTTGCTTAAAATTTTATCTCCTTTCATTGAAATGTCTCATATTTTCACATGCTTATTTATATATGGAGTCAATGAGAGGTAAATTAGAGAAAAAGTAGGAGTTAAAAACAATTAAAATAGTAAGTGTAATCTGCCAATTTAATCACTAGTTTCAGGAGATAACTATTCCTTCTTTGTTGGATTTCTAAACCTATATTTATAATTTCAAAAATTAATATACATGATTTGAAAATCTATAAACTGCTCACACTAAGGGCCCAAACTCTCCTGTTATTAATTATACAACAATGATTGTTTCAAATGAAGAGTAACCAAAAATGTCATAGCAGGTCACACATTTTAGAATTTTTCCTTCCTTTTAACTGGATAATAATTAAAAAAAAAACTTTTATCTTAAAATCTGTTTTAAGCAGTCCCTCAAAATTTCACAAAATTCTATTTTTTTAATATGTATTTAGAAGCTTCTGGGGGGGGAATCACCCAACTATTGAGAACTGTCATTATATAAATTGTAATAAATTTAATTGTATAGGCACAGGCATTACTGTTCTTATACACATGATGAAATTAATTACTATTTCCATATTTGAAAAGATAAGTATGTGACTGAATGGTGATCTCTCCATTGTGCTTGTGGAGAGTGTGTTTTAATTTGAACTTTTAACCAGTACTAACAAATCTGGCCCTAACTCTCAATTTCTCTTTACTTCCAAACCTTTCTACTAGATATAACTTTAGCATTGCTCATATTTTCCCATTGTTATATTTCTTCCCTGCATTGATGGTCAGTTGTTGCATCATATGTGATTACCAAAATTTGTATTTACCTAGAACTCGTAGCATTGTGCCCAGAATGGTTTTAATATATCTGATTAGTGATATACATTGTGAGAATTAAACAAAACAAAAGAAGGATTTGTAATATTTCAATAAAGAAATATACATATATAACTCCTATAAAGAAAAAGTCAGCATCACAATCTGCTATATATCTTGAGTAATCAAAGTAAATTCATGGTTTTATTGCCTACTTATCCTCTCTGGGAAAAATAAACAATTGGAAAGAGGACTTATTTATATTCTTATTTCTTGATCAACTAAAGAAATTATATTTAATTTTTAGCTGATAATATCAATAGAGAGTAAGGTAGAAAGGGAGGCAAAAAGATATTCTTGAACCTATATTAGAGGAATTTTTCAAGTAATATTTGTTGAATGAATATATGAAACATTTTGAATGTTGCTCTATAATAGTGATGACAAACCTTAGTGAAGAATTGTAGAGAGGGCTAGATGAGTGGCTCGAATGCTCCTCTCCCCTCCATTTCTGTCTTCTGTGAGCTGCTCAACTTATACCACACAGGAGAGGGGAAAAAAAGCTCTCCCATTGAGCTGCTGGGTAGAGGGATGGTGGAAGTGAAAAAAATGTCCTCAGTTCAGGTGAATAGGGGTAGAGGAATGACCCAAGCACTCTGCTTCCCTCTACCTCTACTACCTGTGTGCCTCCCTCCTTACCCACTGTGAGCTCCCATTGAGCTACCTGGGCAGAGGGGCAGGTGATGTGAAAAAAAATAATGGGGGACAAGAGCAGCTTTACCTTTTTTCTGCCTTACTAGGTGGTAACCTTGTCCACAGAGAGGGATCTGTGTGCTGTGTTTGGCACACATACCATATGTTCACCATCACTGCTTTACCACTATCTTTACTGTACAATTTTGCACCAAGTAATGTTCACCAAGATTGCTTCTTACCTCAATAAATTCTTTCTTGTTAAGCTTCTATTAGTGACTTTTATAGTTATTCATTCATCCAGTGATATAATTTTAGCCAGGAAAGAGTATGGATTCATCAATCAGAAGACCTAGGTCAAAATCCTATACATCAACCTGAGTGATCTTTGGCAAGACATTTCGGTTTCAGGTATCAATTTATTGTCCTAATAAAAGAAGTTTGTATAGTATATTTGGAACATTTAGTACATTTGTGTACTCCCCTGTGTACTGGGGTGGCATCAGATGATAAAGTAAATTCTACATGTTACAATTAGACTCTCTTACATTAAAATGAATTATGTCATTACATTTGCCTGACATTAACACCAGTCAGGCTCACATCTTCTTATCTGATTTCATTTAAGTCATTGTAGAAATTCAGTACTTCATAGTCATTGTATCAGACTTTTTTAATGTAATATATACCACATTGAAAGTTTATTTCAATACAATTATCAATTATTATAAAATTCAAATTAAAATATTTATATGTGTTATCCCTTTCAGATCTAATTCTATATCCTCTGACTTCAAAAATGGTAGCAATGCATGGCAAATGTTAGAGTTAAATAAGTGAGGCTGAATTAAGAGACTTTGTCTCTTAGAGATGGTGGGTCAAATCAGAGTTAGAAAAAACTACAATCATGTATTTAGGGAAGAAAATGTGAGACAATTGACAGCATGATTCCCATAATCATTGGGTAACTTATGAAACCTGGTCAGAATTAATGTAATTCTAAAGATAACAGTAGACAGTAGTATGAAGTTATACAATTATTCTGGCATAAGTAATGTTATTTTAATGTTGTTAATATACTATCCATCAATTTGTTTAGCATTATCATAAGAGAAAAAGCTGATGGGGGGGGGGACTCCAGGGTCCTTGGAATCTGGGGACTGCCAGGAAAAAACGTCTCAGGGAGGTTTCACTGGAAAATCCAGCGCTTCAGGGGAGCTGTACTTGGGGCTGCTGCGCGGAACATCTCCTTGGAGCTAAACAGCAGGGGTGGACCACATGTTGATTATCTGGGCGGAGCTGAACACTTGGGCAGTGTGGCTGTGATCAGGAACCCAGCGCTCTAAGAAACCTCGGAGGCTGGGAAGAACTAGTCTGAAGCAACCTAAATTCACAGAAAAACCACCCATATAACCCAGATCCCAGACCAAAAAGGAAAGGGGAATAAAACAACCAAAGGGATGGCTCACATGGCCCAAAATCAAGCCTCCAGGAAGAAAGGGGAAAACGTGACTGTTGAAAACTTTTATGGTGGAAGTACCCAAGGAAAAGAGGAGAATGGGGAGGAAATCCAAAAAAATTCAGAACACGCCTCCCAAAATGGAAACTATCAACAAGCTCTGGAAGATCTCAAACTGGAACTTATCCAAAAGCTGGAAACCTGGAAAGAAAAATGGGAGAAAGAAATCAGCTGTCTGACAGATAAGAATGCTCAATTGGAAAAAGAACCCGAAGCATCCAATAAAATGGCAGACAAGGCTGAAAAGCAAAACCAGTCCCTAACAACCAGAATTAAGCACCTCGAAGAAAGCGATATGATAAAACAGCAAGAATCAATAAAGCAAACCCAAAAAATTAATGAATTAGAAGAAAACATAAAATATCTCACTGAGAAGGTCACAGATCTGGAAAACAGAGGGAGAAGAGAAAATCTCCGAATTATCGGTCTCCCAGAAAAACCAGAGATAAACAATAAACTCGATATTATTCTACAGGAGATTATAAAAGAAAATTGCCCTCACGTTCCGGAGCAAGGGGGCAAAATAGAAATAGAAAGGATTCATAGAACACCTTCTATACTAAATCCCCAAAAGACAACGCCTAGGAATGTAATTGCCAAATTCAAGAGCTTCCAAGTAATGGAGAAAATTCTACAGGAAGCCAAGAAGAAGAGCTTCAGATATAAGGGGGCTCCCATAAGGATCACACACGACTTAGCAGATAACACACTAAGAGACCGCAAAGCATGGAACACAATATTTAGAAAGGCAAGAGAGCTGGGTCTCCAACCAAGAATCAACTACCCAGCAAAACTGACTATATACTTCCAGGGGAAAGTATGGGCATTCAACAAAATAGAATATTTCCAAGTATTTGCTAAGAAAAGACCAGAGCTCTGTGGAAAGTTCGATATCCAAGCACAGAAAGCAAGAGAAACATGAAAAGGTAAATATGAAAGAAAGGGAAAAGGAGATAAATCTTATATTTTTCTTTAAGTCAAACTCTCTTCTATAAGGACTACATTTACATCAAATTATATATATTAATATGTGGGGAAAATGTTTTGTGTAACTCTCATAAATTGTATCATCATAAGAGTAGTTAAGAGTAGTTAGAAGAAACATGCATAGGGAAAGATTGGGGCATTAAGAAGATTTGGGGAAAGTGGGGGCAAAGAAAGGAAAAGGGAGGGGGTGGAACCACGATAATACTAAGATTAACTTCAAGAAATACGGGGGGGGGGGGGATCAATAGAATAAACTTTCCCATATAAAGATACACATGGGAAGGGGAGGGGAAGAACTCTCATATGAGAAAGAGAGGAAGAGAGCGTGAAGTGGAATTACTTAAACCTTACTCTCAGTGAAATCAAATCTGAGAGGGAAGAACATCTAGATCCAGTGGGATCCTGAATTCTATCTTATCCATTAGGGCAAAAAGAAAGGAAAATTAAGGATGGGGAGGGGGGAGGGAGTACAAAAAAGGAGGGAAGGAGAGGGGGGAGGGGAAGGGAGCATAAAAAGGGATGGGCTAGAAAGGCAAGCATCTCAAGGGAGGGGACTAGGGGGACGGAACTAAAGTAAATCACTGGTTCAAAGGGAGAAAGCTAAAGAAGAAAGGTCAGAACTAGGGGAAGATATCAAAATGCCAGCTAATCAACAAATAACAATCATAAATTTGAATGTGAATGGGATGAACTCACCCATAAAACGTAGACAAATAGCAGATTGGATTAGAACCCAAAACCCTACCATATGTTGTCTTCAAGAAACACATATGAGACGGGTTGACACTCACAAGGTTAGAATTAAAGGTTGGAGTAAGACCTTTGGGGCCTCAACTGATAGAAAGAAGGCAGGAGTTGCAATCATGATATCTGAGAAAGCCAAAGCACAAATAGACCTGATCAAAAGGGATAGTGAAGGTAAATATATTCTGCTAAAGGGGAGTATAGACAATGAGGAAATATCACTAATCAAAATGTATGCACCAAATGGTATAGCATCCAAATTTTTAATGGAGTAACTAGGAGAATTGAAGGAGGAAATAGACAGTAAAACCATATTAGTGGGAAACTTGAACCAACCACTATCAAATTTAGATAAATCCAACCAAAAAATAAACAAGAAGGAGGTAAAAGAGGTGAATGAATTCTTAGAAAAATTAAAGTTAATAGACATATGTAGAAAAATAAATAGGGACAAAAAAGAATACGCCTTCTTTTCAGCACCACATGGCACATTCACAAAAATACATCATACACTAGGTCATAGAAACATGGCACTCAAATGCAGAAAAGCAGAAATAATAAATGAAACCTTTTCAGATCACAAGGCAATTAAAATATTAATCGGCAAGGGTACATGGAGACCCAAATCAAAAATTAATTGGAAATTAAATAACATGATACTCCAAAATCAGATAGTTAGAGAAGAAATCATAGAAACAATTAACAATTCCGTTGAAGAAAATGACAATGGTGAAACATCCTTTCAAACCATATGGGATGCAGCCAAGGCAGTACTTAGAGGAAAATTCATATCCCTGAGTGCATATATTAACAAATTAGGGAGGACAGAGACCAAGGAATTGGAAATGCAAATCAAAAAACTTGAGAATGAACAAATTAAAAACCCCCAGAAGAAAATCATACTAGAGATCCTAAAAAATAAGGGAGAAATTAATAAAATAGAAAGTGACAGAACTATTAAGCTAATAAACAAGACTAGACGCTAGTACTTTGAAAAAACAGACAAAATAGACAAAGTACTGGTTAATCTAATTAAAAAAAGGAAAGAAGAAATGCAAATTAACAGCATCAAGGATGAAAAGGGGGATCTCACCTCCAATGAAGAGGAAATTAAGGTAATCATTAAAAACTACTTTGCCCAACTATATGGCAATAAATATACCAACCTAGGTGATATGGATGAATATTTACAAAAATATAAATTGCCTAGACTAACAGAAGAAGAAATACTTTTCTTAAATAATCCCATATCAGAAAAAGAAATCCAGCAGGCCATCAAAGAACTTCCTAAGAAAAAATCCCCAGGGCCCTATGGATTCACCAGCGAATTCTATCAAACATTCAGAGAACAGTTAATCCCAATACTATACAAACTATTTGACATAATAAGCAAAGAGGGAGTTCTACCAAACTCCTTTCATGACACAAGCATGGTACTGATTCCAAAACCAGGCAGGCCAAAAACAGAGAAAGAAAATTATAGACCAATCTCCCTAATGAATATAGACGCAAAAATCTAAAATAGGATACTAGCAAAAAGATTCCAGCAAGTGATTAGAAGGGTCATCCACCATGATCAAGTAGGATTTATACCAGGGATGCAGGGCTGGTTCAACATTAGGAAAACTATCCACATAATTGACCACATCAACAAGCAAACCAACAAGAACCACATGATTAGCTCAATAGATGCAGAAAAAGCCTTTGATAAAATAGAACACCCATTCCTACTAAAAACACTAGAAAGCATAGGAATAGAAGGGTCATTCCTAAAAATAATAAACAGTATACATCTAAAGCCATCAGCTAATATCATCTGCAATGGGGATAAACTAAATCCATTCCCATTAAGATCAGGAGTGAAACAAGGATGCCCATTATCACCTCTATTATTTGACATTGTATTAGAAACACTAGCAGTAGCAATTAGAGAAGAAAAAGAAATTGAAGGCATCAAAATAGGGAAGGAGGATACCAAATTATTGCTCTTTGCAGGTGACATGATGGTCTACTTAAAGAATCCTAGAGATTCAACCAAAAAGCTTATTGAAATCATCAACAATTTTAGCAAAGTTGTAGGATACAAAATAAACCCACATAAGTCATCAGAATTTCCATATATTTCCAACACAGCTCAGCAGCAAGAACTAGAAAGAGAAATCCCATTCAAAATTACCCTAGACAAAATAAAATAGTTAAGAATCTATCTCCCTAGACAAACACAGGATCTATATGAACACAACTAGAAAACACTTTCCACACAACTAAAACTAGACTTGAATAATTGGAAGAACATTAACTGCTCATGGATAGGATGAGCCAATATAATAAAAATGACCATCCTACCCAAACTCATCTATCTATTTAGTGCCATACCCATGGAACTTCCAAAAATTTTTTTTAATGATTTAGAAAAAAACATAACAAAGTTCATTTGGAAGAACAAAAGATAAAGGATATCCAGGGAAATAATGAAAAAAAATACAAAGGAAGGGGGTCTTGCAGTCCCAGATCTCAGACGATATTACAAAGCAGCGGTCATCAAAACAATTTGGTACTGGCTAAGAGACAGAAAGGAGGATCAGTGGAATAGACTGGGGGCAAGCAACCTCAGCAAGACAGTATATGGCAAACCCAAAGATCCCCGCTTTTGGGACAAAAATCCACTATTTCATAAAAACTGCTGGGAAAATTGGAGGACAGTGTGGGAAAGATTAGGCTTATATCAACACCTCACACCCTACACCAAGATAAATTCAAAATGGGTGAATGACTTGAACATAAAGAAGGAAACTATAAGAAAATTAGGCGAACACAGAATAATATACATGTCAGAACTTTGGGAAGGGAAATACTTCAAAACCAAGCAAGAATTAGAAAGAGTTACAAAATGCAAAATAAATAATCTGGATTACATCAAATTAAAAAGATTTTGTACAAACAAAACCAATGTAACCAAAATCAGAAGGGTAGCAACAAATTGGGAAACAATCTTCATAAAAACCTCTGACAAAGGTTTAATTACTAAAATTTATAAAGAACTAAATCAATTGTACAAAAAATCAAGCCATTCTCCAATTGACAAATGGGCAAGGGACATGAACAGGCAGTTCTCAGCCAAAGAAATCAAAACTATTAATAAGCACATGAAAAAGTGCTCTACATCTCTTATAATCAGAGAAATGCAAATCAAAACAACTCTGAGGTATCACCTCACAGCTAGCAGATTGGCTAACATGACAGCTATGGAAAGTAATGAATTCTGGAGGGGATGTGGCAAAGTGGGGACATTAATTCATTGCTGGTGGAGTTGTGAATTGATCCAACCATTCTGGAGGGTAATTTGGAACTAAGCCCAAAGGGTGATATAGGACTGTCTGCCCTTTGATCCAGCCATAGCACTGCGGGAATTGTACCCCAAAGTGATAATAAGGAAAAAGACTTGTACAAGAATATACATAGGTGTACTCTTTGTGGTGGCCAAAAATTGTAAAATGAAGGGATGCCCTTCAATTGGAGAATGGCTGAACAAATTGTGGTATATGTTGGTGATGGAATACCATTGTGCTAAAAGGAATAATAAAGTGGAGGAATTCCATGGAGACTGGAACAACCTCCAGGAAGTGATGCAGAACGAAAGGAGCAGAACCAGGAAAACATTATACACAGAGACTGATACATTGTGGTACAATCGAAGGTGATGGACTTTTCCATTAGTATCAATGCAATTTCCCTGAATAATCTGCAGGGATCTAAAAAAAAATACTACCCACAAGCAGAGGATAAACTGTGGGAGTAAAAACACGGATGAAAAGCAACTGCTTGACTACAGGGTTGGAGGAGATAAGACTGAGGAGAGGCTCTAAATGAACACTATAATGCAAACTCCAACAACAGGGAAATGGGTTCGAGTCAAGAACACATGTGATAACCAGTGGAATCATGCATTGGCTATGGAAGAGGGAAAGGCGGGGGGGGGGGGGGAGGAAAAGAAAATGATCTTTGTTTCCAGTGAATAATGTATGAAAACGACCAAATAAAATAATGTTTAAAAAAAATAAAATTAAAAAAATAGTAAAAGCTGAACCTCCTTAGAATGTCTCTCATGAGTTCAATATTGCAATGCAGGGATACTATTGGTTTAAAATTGTACTTAACTTGAGGATATTGAATATTCAACTGGGCTTCCAGTATACTTGTCTTAGTCCCATAAACACATTAATCAATATAAATTTTCTGTAGAAGAATGGATTATTTCTTTCCATCTCTAATATATGGAAATATGAAAGAAATGGCTAGTGTTGTTATAGGTGAACATAAAACTGTTGTGAGGAGCTAAAGAAGAATGTGCATTCTTATTGAAGATAGCAATCATTCCAAGTGAGATATGAGATTTAATACCTCACCAATGTGACAGGAACCTATTGTCTTCTCTACTGATTTCCAGAATGGTCAGTTTCTAGAGTATATTTCAATGGTATAGTTAGACAATCCTATACAGCCAAGATTTTTCAGATCCAATTTGTATGTCAATTTGTAATTCATGATTTCAGATTCATTCTAGCCTATCAACAAGGGAAGGATTAGAATACAGAATGTTTTCAAGGAGAATCTGGTGATGCAAACCATTAAAAAATTTTGAATGTATAGCAGAAGTACTTTATTACAATAGAATTCCTTGATGAACAACACAGTAACTCCATCTTCTTTGATAATAGTGAAAGAAAAGAACCTGGGATAACACTCAGAGACATGGATTATGATCTCAGTCAGTCCATCAGACTACTGATAATATAGTGGGAAAAAGGTGAATCTTTTAAAAGATCCCTTTCCAAAAATTAAAGATAAATATTGGAATTTAAGCAGATGTGATGAAGAAGAAAATTAAATGTTAAAGTTTCATTCTAGAGTAAGTTGGTGTTTTCAACAATAGTGGTAGATAAAAAATAGAGAAGAAACTGAAGAGATGATGACACTGTGAAAGGGAATTCTTTATTCTCTTTGTCTATTTTGAGTTAACACTTACGGAACCCCTATTTAACACCTTGTCAGTTATCAAGTAAGAGAATTCACAAGTCACTTACTTGAAGAAGTAAGATAATTTGTAAGTCATTTGCTAAAGTGGGTGATAACTCAGTCAGAAACTTGTGAATCTTATGATAAAAATTGATACCTTCAGAAGCCTATTCAGAAGCCAAACTAAAAGGTTGACAACTTTAGAGGCCTATGATAAGAGTTAACACCTTCAGAGATGAGAAGTGGATCCCACAAACACTGTCCCCACCCCCTGGTAGTGCTAGGCAATTTGGGAGCTGTTATTGGCCCCTGTGAAGATGGGAAAGTATAAAAAAATCACTATAAAAGCTCTGAACATATTTAACTGAAGAGTCTTCTGCAAGTAGTTGTCTGCAAGCAGTTTTCTGCAAGTCGTTGACATTGTCTGTGGTAGTAGTCTTGGACTAGCACCCTGCCTCTTGGAGGTAACTTGGGATTTGGACTGCCTTTTGGGTGAGTGAGTAGTTGGCCTCCCTTTCGTGGTGTTTGAAGAGAAATTTAGTTTCAGAGAGGCCTTCCCTTCTTGGAGGAGGTCTTCTGGGTAGAACTTCAGGTCCTCTGGTTGAAGGTTAACAAGCCCTGCCAGACTGAACCGAGCACTGGAGCAATATTTAGTGTGCTAGGGTAGACATGTTCTCTAAGCTTTTTTTGTATTTCTCTTTCACTCTTTCCATCTCTTTATAAATAAAAGCTGTTAATAGTAATTTTGACTTGAGCTACATTTTAAATCTGCAACCACAAGATTATTTTAGAATACTCACATTTTTAGTTGAAACATTAATTTAATTCCTTACAACACTTAAGATAAAGATAACTTAAATATTAAAGATTGCTTAATGAAAATACATTTTGTCATTGTTTAATAATTGAATGGAAGCATTGTGGGAGAGATTACACAAATACACAAAAATATATATTATTTGGCAATAACAGGAGCATATAGTAAAGCATTTATGAAGTCAGCCTAGATGCATTGAACTATAAGAGGCACTTATTAGTCAAGACAGCAGGGCTAAATTAAGGAAGTTTCAGAGAAAATGATTCAGTACTTACATGAAATCTGGTCTGGTGTTTCCAGCTGTAGTTTGAAGGGTAAGAAAATGTTAGGAAATATTAGGTTTCTAAATGGTTATTAATTATTCTCCCCTCATGGGAATGAATGGAAGCAAGGAAGAAAAACTTTTTCCGAATTATGCCTATCAAGATTATGTTATGCCCACAGCTGCCCAAAGTCTCTGATTAACAAATAGCTATAAATTTTAAATAATGTAATATACATACATATGCCATTGACAGTATGTGACACCAGAACCAGATTAATCTTGATCAAGGCTATGAAGCAGAGATATACTACATGTGATTCTGCAGTGATCTTTTGAAGATTGACACTCTTTCAGGTATGGTTGACATCTAATTTAAAGGACAGATATATAAAGTAGTGTATAAGACTGTCTTGCCTGCTAATGGTAGATAAGACCTCATAGGGCTCATCATGTTAAGATGACTGCAAAGTTTACTATTAGCAAGAAGGTCTGTTGGGGTGACTAATAAATAAAAAAATCAATTCACTAAACACTAATTACCTAGCATATGTTAGTCATTGACCAAGTAATGGAGCAAAAACCAAAAAGCTCCTGCCCTTGAGCAATTTACTTTCCACTTTGGGACAATAGCATTAGAGAAATAATTAAATACAAATGATGTAAGAAAAGAAAATTGAAATTAACTTCAGGAATGGTTGACTTTATGTTGGTTTATTTTATATCCTGCAACACTGGAAAAGTTGTTAATTATTTTAATTAGTTTCTTATGTGATTCTCTAGGATTCTAGAAGTAGGTAGGTCATCATACTGACTGCAAAGAGGAATAGTTTTGTTTCTTCATCAACTTCTAATTCCATCAGTTTTTTTTCTCTCTTAATACGATGGCTAGAATTTCTAATACAATACTGAAAAATACTAGACAAAATAGGCATCTTTGTTTTACTGCTGATCTTACTGGAAAGGTTTCAACCTCATCCCAATTATAGATAATGTTTATTGATGAAATTATATAGATATTATTTATTATTTAAAGAAAGCTCCATTTATTCTTATACTTTCTAGTATTTTAATAAGAATGGATGCTATATTTTTAGAAGCTTTTTTTTTTTTTTGTATCTGCTTAGGTAAACCTATAGTTTTCACTTGTTTTGTTACTAACATGGTAAATTATGCTGATGAATTTAATAATATTGAAACAGTCCTGAATTCGTTGTCTAAATCCCACATGGTCATCCTTCTGCTTTTGTCTCAACTGTCTGTAGTGATTCAATAGTTCCTGTGTCTGTCATGTAACCAAACATGACCAATGCACACTGCTCAAAGGGTTCTTCCAACGTGTCTTCCCAAGCATGTAAGTGTACATGAGCTGTAGGATTCAGATACTTGTATTTCCAGAAAACCTGGGAGTATTTATCTTTGTTCTTTTATTCTTCATTCAGATTGTAGTCGCTCTCATATTCTCCATTTTGAACCATGAATACTATGCCCAAGACTCCAATGTAGTTCCATTCAAGTGGAAATTGTTATATTTATTATTTCTTTTTTCCCAACAGAAGTACTTAATGGCAAATTTATAATCTTCCTTTTATTGTTAAATAACTGATCATATTTAAAATCTAATGTTATATTAGTACATGTGACTGGGTTTATACAAATGAAAGTACATGAGTTGGGGAGGTCTGAGAAGTAGTGATAAATATCAAAATACTTGGTATCTGGTAGGTGTTTAATAAATTCCTGTTGATTGATTGAGTAGCAAGACTGTATTTATCATGTAGTGTAGATATATTGAGAACCCTAGAGAATTTGAATGTTGATTACATACAATCTTTGAATGGTTTTATTTTTCCTTTAGGAAGGATGCACAGTATGAAGACAGATTGAGGGAAACAATCAGTCTAGGAAGTGAATAGGTGTCCACAAGCCCTTTATAAGAAACATAAGGTTTTGCAATGAGTGTTCACCCTCTGCTTATAATTTATAAGTACCTGAATTGAAGGAAGATTAGTTAGGCAGAGATAACTTTATATATAGAATTGAAGACTAAAGGATGTGAGAGGCTCATTATAAAAATATAAATTATCACAGGACAACTTTGATGAATAACTTATTTCAAAAGCACATAAATGCCCCAAAACAAATGCATTTTAATACCAACATATTGTCCAAAAATCATATAAAATACTAAATCTTATAAAATGTTTATTGTAAAGAAAAGTTAATTCTCAAAACATTATTTTAATCTTGAAATAGTTCAATTTCTAAGAGATAAGGAAACTATGTAAGTATTTCCAATTGCAAATGTTTCATAAGGAAAAAGAATTATTGAGTAATTTAATTACTAAAATTTCTAATCCACATGTTACTTACTTTCAATCACTTAGGGAATTCAACCAATCCCTCAATAAACTTCAAAGTACCTAAAAGAGAAAAAAATGGAAATGACTTTCTAAATGTGTAAAATCTTCCTCCTATCTTCTCTAAAACTCATGGAAAATGATGCTCGCCCCCCCCCCCTCCCCGGGACAGCTTTCCATCTCTTTTTTCCCCTTTTAAACATTATTTTATTTGGTCATTTTCAAACATTATTCATTGGGAAGAATAAAAGATCATTTTCTTTTACTCCCCCCTCCCCACACCCTTCCCATAACCAACACGCATTTCCACTGGGTATCATATGTGTCCTTGATTCAAACCTATTTCCATGTTGTTGATATTTGCATTAGGGTGTTCATTTACAGTCTCTCCTCAATCATATCCCCTCAACCCCTGTAGTCAAGCAGTTGCTTTTCCTCAGTGTTTTTACTCCCACAGTTTGTCCTCTGTTTGTGGATAGTTTTTTTTCTCCAAGATCCCTGCAGATTGTTCAGGGACTTTGCATTGATATTAATGAAGAAGTCCATTACATTTGATTGATCCACAGTGAATCAGTCTCTATGTACAATATTTTCTTGGTTCTGCTCCTCTCACTCTGCATCAATCCCTGGAGGTTGTTCCAGTTCCCATAGAATTCCTCCACTTTATTATTCATTTTAACACAATAGTATTCCATCACCAACATATACCACAATTTGTTCAGGCATTCCTCTATTGAAGGGCATCCCCTCATTTTCCAGTTTTTGGCCACCACAAAGAGTACAGCTATGTATATTCTTGTACAAGTCTTTTTCCTTATTATCATTTTGGGGTACAATTCCAGCAGTGCTATGGCTGGATCAAAGGGCAGACAGTCCTATATCACCCTTTGGGCATAGTTCCAAATTGCCCTCCAGAATGGTTGGATCAATTCACAACTCCACCAGCAATGAGTTAATGTCCCAACTTTGCCACATCCCCTCCAACATTCATTACTTTCCTTTGCTGTCATGTTAGCCAATCTTCTATGTGTGAGATGATACCTCAGAGTTGTTTTGATTTGCATCTCTCTGATTATCAAAGATTCAGAGCACTTTTTCATGTGCGTATTTATAGTTTTTATTTCTTTAACTGAAACTTAACTTTGGTTGAAAACTGCCTGTTCATGTCCCTTGCCCATTTATCAATTGGGGAATTGGCTTGATTTTTTTTGTACAATTGATTTAGTTCTTTATAGATTTGAGTAATTAGACCTTTGTCAGAGGTTTTTGTTATGTAAATTGTTTCCCAATTTGTTGGTTCCCTTCTAATTTTGGTTACATTGGTTTTGTTTGTACAAAACCTTTTAATTTGATGTAACCAAAATTGTTTATTTTATATTTTGTGACTCTTTCTATGTCTTGCTTGGTTTTAAAGTCTTTCCCTTACCACAGGTCTGACATGTATACCATTCTGTGTTCACCTAGTTTACTTATAGTTTCCTTCTTTATGTTCAAGTCATTCACCCATTCTGAGTTTATTTTAGTGTAGGGTATGAGGTGTTGATTCAAACCTAATCTCTCCCAAACTGTCTTCCAGATTTCCCAGAAGTTTTTGTCAAAGAGTGGATTTTTGTCCCAAAAGCTGGGGTCTTTTGGTTTGTCATAGTTTGTCTTGCTGGGGTCACTTACCCCAAGTCTATTCCACTGATCCTCCTTTCTGTCTCTTAGCCAGTACCAAATTGATTAGATGACCACTGCTTTATAGTATAGTTTGAGATCTGGGACTGCAAAGCCACTGTCCTTTATATATTTTTTTTCATTATTTCCCTGGATATCTTTGATCCTTTGTTCTTCCAAATGAACTTTGTTATGTTTTTTTTTTCTAATTCAGTAAAAAAAAAATTGGAAGTTCAATGGCTATGGCACTAAATAGAGAGATAAGTTTGGGTATGATGGTCATTTTAATTATATTGGCTAGTCTTACCCATGAGCAGTTAATGTTTTTCCATTTGTTCAAGCCTAGTTTTAGTTGTGTGAAGAGTGTTTTATAGTTGTGTTCATATAGTTCCTGTGTTTGTCTTGGCAGAGAGATTCCTAAGTATTTTATTTTCTCTAAAATGATTTTGAATGGGATTTCTCTTTCTAATTCTTCCTGCTGAGCTGTGTTGGAAATATATAGAAATGTTGATGACTTATGTGGGTTTATTTTGTATCCTGCAACTTTGCTAAAGTTGTTGATTATTTTGACTAGCTTTTTGGTTGATTCCATAGGATTCTTTAAGTAGACCATCATATCATCTGCAAAGAGTGATAGCTTAGTCTCCTCCTTGCCTATTTTAATGCCTTCAATTTCTTTTTCTTCTCTAATTGCTACTGCTAGTGTTTCTAGTACAATGTGAAATAATAGAGCTGATAATGGGCATCTTTGTTTCACTCCTGATCTTATTGGAAAGGCTTCTAGTTTATCCCCATTGCAGATATTAGTTGATGGTTTTAGATAGATACTGTTTAATATTTTTAGGAAAGACCCTTCTATTCCTATGCTTTCTAGTGTTTTTAATAGGAATGGGTCTTGTATTTTATCAAAGGCTTTTTCTGTGTCTATTGAAATAGTCATGTTATTTTTGTTGATTTTCTTGTTGATATGGCCAATTATGTGGATGGTTTTCCTAATATTGAACCAGCCCTGCATTCCTGGTATAAATCCTACTTGGTCATAGTGAATGACCTTCCTGATCACTTGCTGAAGTCTTTTTGCTAGTATCCTGTTTACGATTTTTGCATCTATATTCATTAGGGAGCTTGGTCTATAATTTTCTTTCTCTGCTTTTGGCCTGCCTGGCTTCTGAATCAGTACCATGTTTGTGTCATAAAAGGAATTTGGTTGAACTCCCTCTTTGCTTATTATGTCAAATAGTTTGTATAGTATTGGGATTTTAGCTGTTAAAATGTTGCTTTTTTAAAAAATGCTCCAACTGGTCTGGCACATCTACTTTAACCTTTCCTTCTTGACAATTATTACTGCTTTTAATCCTTTGATATAAGAATGACTATAATGTAATTTACCAATGTGATGATAATTCTCTTCTGGAATATTTAAGCTTCTGGTCTATCTTTTAGCTCTTAGTTTATCTAGGTAAAAATTATCCTTTGTGAATACAGAACTTTAACAAATTTTATATTTAAATTAATTGAAATTTTATTTATATAATATATATATATATGTGTAATTTATGTAAAATATAAATTTAAATTAAATTAAACAAATTTAAGTCAATGGAGACTATTAGAGTAAACCAATCTGCCTTGGGGCTACCCTTAACTAATAACATTCTTATTATCTTACTGGTTATCTCAGAGACCTACATTGCTGAATTTTTCAAGCAACCTTTTGTTTCTTTACATTTTTGATTAAATAATCTGACTGCATATTGAACACTTGGAGGAGATTAAAGAAAAAAAAAACAGCATATGAAAGCTGAACTAACCTCCTATTTGTTAGTTTCCATGACCTCTCTGACATCCACAGAGAGTATTAAAGTAGTACCACAAGGAACCAAATGTATTTTCCTTCTCTTTTAGCAATGAATTTCTTTATTTATTTTGTATTTTCTTTCTTTAGATATGTTTAATGAATCAGACATTATAAAATACAATTTTGAAACTAAAGTCCATTTCACAAAAATTAGTGAGTTTTTTTAATACTCCGTGTAATTCTGCCATAATTTTTGAACAATTATAAAAAAAAGACTATCTTGGACTTGTTAAAAGACCTTGAAAATAACATTTAAATGGTTTATCTAGCATTATATTAAGGAAGGAGGATTTCTCAAGGCTACTAATGAATCTAAACACATTGGCCTTCAGAGGTCAAATTTTAGCACCTACTGTATTCTCTTTGATCTTGGATCTGTCCTCACTTTAAATTGTCCCAAACCTCTCTTTTGTTCTGTATTTGACATTTATTTGACACACATGGAGTAAAAGAATCCCAAACAGTATAATAAATCATAGATTTAGAAGTACAAAGGGCCTTAGAGGCCTTCGAAGCCAAACCTGTCATTTTATTTATAAGGAAATTGAAAGGCAAAAAGGTGAAATTGTCCAGGTTCATGTAGCTAATATTTCAGGAAATATTCAGTCCAGACTTTCCTGACTTCCATTCTATGTCTCTGAATAATTTACCATCTAAAGTTCTAAGTTGGGATACACAGTGGTCATGTAATATTTGCAAAATTGGGTCTATATTAAAGATGTGAAGAAGAGTGGAAAAAAGACTGAAATATAAATCAGAAGGCCTTTGTTTAAATTCTGGTAATTTATCCTACTCATAATTTACATCCTAAGTTGATTTCTCTGACCTTCAATTTTGTCATTGATATTGCCAGTGAGAAATTTGAAAAAAATCTTAGAAACATGAAAACATATGAAATGATGTGTGATAAAGTAGATTCAAATGAAACATTTGCAGGATGGTTACAATAAAGGAATTATAAACAAAAATCAAAAGAAGAAATCTTTTTTAAATGCAGTGACTCATTTTGTTATTGAAAGATTGATATTGAAAATTTCTTTATTTTTGGAAGACATATATGAGTGAAACAAATTGTCTCAGGCCCTATTATTTTAAAAGGTTTTGCTTCACTATAATTTTAGTGTAAGCAGTGTACAAAAATCTATTCTCAGAACATTAGAATCTTTTCCAGTAACATGAGAAAAAAGCAGGTATGTCCAGTGCCTCAAATATTAGTTTAATCCCTACTATAAATATTGTTTATAGCAATAAGGCAAGAAGGAATAAACATAGCTAATAAGGAACAAACATATCTGTTTACAGATGACTCAGTGATTTATCTTAGAGATCCAAGGAAAAGTATAATAAAATTTTAATTACCTAAGTAGTGTAGTAGAACACAAAATAAAAGCAGAAAAATCAACTGCCTTTCTGCATATTGCTAATAAATCTCAGCAGAAAAAGGTAGAAAAAGAAATCTTATTTAAAATAATTATGAAACCCAAAAAATATCTGGGAATTATTCCACTATGTCATATTTAGGTTTTATCTATAAGTAAAATTATAAATAGTTCAGAGAAATAAAGATCAATAGATATATATTTGAAGAGAAATTCATTGTCATTGTTGGTAATATTGCCTGCAGTAATTTACAAAGTTAATACATAGTCAATAAAATTACAAACCCATTTCTATGTAAACCTAAAATCAATATTCACAAATTTAATTTAGAGAGGATTAAAAATCTCCAGGAAAATAATGGAAAAATTATAAATGAAGGGCATGCATTAACAGGGTTCATTTGATTATAATCATTATGTAATTATAATAATTAAATTATTGAATATTTTTTAAATGGAAAAAATATATTGGTGCAACAGTTTAAATAAACAAAGCCCTAAAACAATTGGCTATAATAATCCTCTGTTTCGTATAAACCAATAAAAGAAAGCATTACACGAAGAATTTATTATTTACAAGAATACATGGAAAAACTGGAAAACATTTTAGCATAATTATGACTAAGCCAACATTTTACATTCCGTTAGCAAAATATGCTTCCATTCAAGTAAATTACATTAACATATAATATCACCAAATAAATATATAAGGATAGTAAAATATACCTTTCCTATCTGTGGGCTAGAGAAAATTCATAACAAAGCAAGTGTTATAGAAACTCATGAATGACAATGTATTTTTACTTATTAAAAGCAATAAAGCATAACATATGAACAAAGTCATTGTGACTGGATTAAAAGGTGCAATGACCTTTTCAGAAAATTGTGTCAAATATCTTAATAAAAATGTCATACAACTATATGCAAAATTGATACAAATATATTAGATGAAGAACTTTAGCCCAATCAAATACTGATTGAAACCCATGGAGAAATAGTTTTCAAAAGATGACAGTCAGAGAAACTAAGGTGACTCAGTGTATAGAAATCAAGGACTAGAATTGGGAGGACCTGGGTTCAAATTTGGCCTCAGACTCTTCCTAGCTAAATGAACCAGGGGAAGAAATTTAACCTCATTTGCCTACCCTTGTTCTTTCATCTTAGAGTTATTACTAAGTTAGAAATTAAGAATTAAAAAAAGACCAATGAAATCATTTAAATAATAAAAAGAAAATTATATTGTACAGACAAACCTATAGCAGTACTGGAAGAAAATTTCTCTCTCAACTATGTCACTTTGATAATGTCATTTCTCAGTGACATGGAGGTCAAAAAAACTCTGAATGAATACAGGTATATACAGACCCTCAGAGAAAGGAAGTAAAAAGAACACAGGGACCAATAAGAAAGGAAGCTGAATCCACAGGCACTGCCCCCTCCTGGGCAGCCCAGGTAAATTAAGAAACTATGTTTGATTCCTGAGATGAGAAATGTGAGAGCTAGAGGGTGGAGGAAACTGCTTATAAGGGGAGACCCAGGAGTGTACTGGGGTTTTCTGGCTGGAGCATGAAGGCTGGAAAAACTCTTGTCCGTGATGAGCTTTAATTCATCATGGTAGTCAATAGAGTAGAAAGTAAGTAACTGTCTAACTCTTTCCTACCTTTCTATCTCATTAATTCTACTACATTGATTTAATAAAGTTTTAAAGCTACTAGCAGTCTCATAATTTAATTTTAAATATTATGGCAGGTGTGCTAGAGGGGGCTTCTCCCTTCCCCCTCTCCATGCATGCCTGAGGACAGTTTTTCGCATCACCAGTCCCTCTGCCCAGCAGCCCACTGGAAGTGTTTCCTCTCTCCCTTCTCTGGGGTAAGGGGCAACTCACATGCAGCATGAGGGTGCAGTTTGGGCCCGCAGTCTCTAAAAGGTTGTCCCTCACTCTGATAGGTCAAGAAATGTTCCAAATTACTAAAGTGATATATGCAAATTAAAACTTTCTGCATGTCTTTATCTCAGAGTTTTAATAGTGGCAAAAGTGACAAAAAATTGTCCATACCCAGAACCATGTTATAGCCCTGGGGCATAGTCACAGAGTAAGAAGGAGAACCAGCATATACCAGCACTTGCAGCCACAGGGGAGCAGGGGAACCTGGTCATGGTGCCAACAAATAAACAAGTATTTGGAGTTTACCACAGATAGTCCAGAAGATTATGAAACTCACCTCTCCTAACATCATTTCATCTTGGAAGAACTGAAAGCAAATAAATCCCCATTGCCAACTCTAAATGTAGTTTGATAAAGAATTTGAAGCCTAGAACAGTGTTGGGTTCACCATAGTTATAGAGACAAACTTTAATAGTTTTTTTTAAGTAAAAGAAAAGAAAAAAGGCAGGAAAATGAACAAACAACAGAAAAAGAAACTCAACATATAAAGATGAAAAAAATCAATACTACTGCATCCAAAGCCACCAAGAAAATATAAATTTCTCTCAAGCCACAAAAAATTAATAGAGGTCAAAAAGGATTTTTAAAACCAAATAATATGGATAGAAGAAAAATTGGGAAAAGAAATAAGAATGGTACTGGGAAAATCATGATAAAAGACAACATACTAAAAAAATAAAACAAAAATACTAAAGAAATTAATGTCTTAAAAAACAGAATAGGCCAATTGGTAAGAAAAAAGGCATAAAAAATCTGAATCTGAAGAGAATAACTACTAAAAAGCAGAATTGGCCAAATGGAAAAAGATGAAAAATATGCTAAAGAGAAAAACTTCTTGAAAAACAAAATTAATCCTTTGGAAATAGAGGTACAAAGATTTGCTAGAGAAAAGAATTCTTTACAAATTAGAATAGGCCAAATAAAAAAGAAGGTACAAAAAAAAAGGTACAAATTTGGTATAATCATTACTTAAAAATTAGATCTGAGCAAGGAGAAGCTAGTGATTACATGAGACATCAAATAATCATCAGTCAAGAGAATAGAAAAATAAAAGAAAATGTGTAGTATCTCATATTAATAACAAATGACCTATAAAATACTTTGAGGAGAGATAATTTCAAAATTGTCAGACTACTTGAAAGCCACAATAAAGGAAAGGATAGGCAACATATTTCAAGAAATTATAAAAAAAAATTTTTCCAACACCTTAGAATTAGAGGGTAAAATAGAAACAAAAAGAATCCACCAATCACCACTTGAAAAATATCCAGAAAAGAAACTTCCATGAATATTATAGCCAAATTCAAAAGTTGAAAGGTCAAGGAAAAAATACATCAATCACCTAGAAGGATACTATTCAAATACCATGAAGCCAAGACCAGAATCATGCAAGAGTTAGGATCTACCAGGAGGACTTAAAATATATTTCAAAAGACAAAAGATCTGGTGTTACAAACAAAAATAGATTACCTAACAAAATTGAGTGTGATTTCTTGAGTGAAAAATGGATATTTAATGAACTGGAGGATATTTGTGTATTTCTTATTTAAAACAGCAACAACAGCAATAACAACAACAACAAACCTTTCAAATAAAAGAGTCAAGTATAAGATGAACATGAAAGAGAAATCATAAAGTAGTCATTGAGTAAAATCTTTACATTTATATGGTAGGATAGTATATACTACTTCTAAGGACTTTATCATTATTAGTGCAGTTAGAATGATTCTATGGGGTGCTCAGGGAGGGGTAATATCTCTAGTATGGAGGGCTTGTCATGCCCTTCTAGGGCAGCTCTCCAGCCACTGACCCTTACCTGACACCCAGCTCTCACTTGTGGCTCCTAGTAGCTGCTAGCATGAGGCAGCGGCCACATCCCAGGCAATGGCTTCAACAGGCTGGCTAAACCTGGTGAGGGTAGCCATTGGGTCGACATCGACCCCTGGTGAACTAGGGCTTTGCTCACTCAGCATGTGAAGACTGCTTCGGTGGAACAGATGGAAGAAACCAACAAGAAGGTTCAACAGCTGAGATGGCGATGAAGCAAGGCACTGTGGAGTGCTTAAGGCATGATGGAGCACAAAGGACAACACGGCCATCCAATGCAGCTGAGGAAGTCTCCAGGTGTAACGACTTTTCGTGCCAATGGACCCAGGCTTCCAACGCTGAGAGAGTGGGACTGTCTCTGTGCATCGACTTTTCCACTTAAATCTTCATGCACAGGCGTCTTTGTGCACAAAAACGCACAAAGACAATCGTTATCCTCGGTTCAAGAGACAATCAACAACAAATAGAAAGTATGTGAGTCAAATTTGGATAGGTAAAAAAGAAGAGATATAAATAGAAAGAAGAGATATAAATAGAAAGGGAAAGGAAAACTGAGGGGGAATACACACACAATTTTGTATAGAAGTGTATCTTATCAAGAAGGAGATAAAAGAGAAAATTGGTCTCGATAAAAAAGGGCTCAAAAAGAAGAAGGCAGTGGTCAACATTTTTTGAAAAAGCATTTAGAGAAAGAACAGAAAAAGGAGAGAATATTAAACAGAAGAAAATGGGTTGGCGGGAAATGCAGTTAGTAATCATAACTGAATATGTTTGGTATGAACTCACCAATAAAATGGAGTCAGATAGCAGAATGGATTTAGAAAACAGCATAAAATAATATCTTGTTTACAAATAACACATGTGAAACTGAGAGACATACAGAATTAAAGGGTTAGAACACAATCTATTATTCAGATCAAGAAAAAAAGGAGGCAGGGATAGCAATCCTGACTTCAAACCAAACCAAAACCAAACCATGCAATTAAAAGGGGCAAGCAGAAAGGCTATGTCTTGCTAAAAAGTCACCAAAGGCAGTGAGTAATATCATTTCTGAACATATGTGCATTAAATGGCATAGCATACAAATTATTAAAGGACAATGAAATGAAAATGCAAGAGGAAGTCAACCTCAAAACTATGCTAATAGAAGGCTTCAAATTTCCCATCTCAAAACTCGATAAATATATGTATAAAAGAATTGAAAAAGAAATGAAGATGTGAATAGAATCTTAGGATAGTTAAATATGATAGCCCTCTGGAGAAAACTGAATAGGAATAAAAAGGAATATATCTTTTACTCAGAAGTACATTACACCTTGACAAAATTTATCATGAATTTGATAATAAAAACTTCACATACAAATGCAGAAAAGTAAAAATATTAAATATGCTTTCAGAAAATAATGTAATAAGATTATACTGAATAAATGAAGGTGGAATTATAGATTAAAATTAAATGCAAACTAAATAATTTAATTTTAAAGACTGAGAGTGTCAAAGAACGAATCATAGAAACAGCAACTTCATTAAAGAAAATGACAATAAAACAATGTACCAATTTTTTTGGAATGTAGTCAAAGCAATATATAGAGGAAAGCTCATATACCTATATGTCTACATTAATAAAACAGAAAGAAGAATTCAGTTATTTGGATATGCAACTAAAAAATCTAGAAAATGAACAACTTATAAACCACTAATTAAAAAACAAAATGTAAATCATTAAAATAAAGGAAGACAAGAATAAAACTGAATGTTCCAAAATTGAAGAGAGCAAATGCATACCCAGTGGAGATAATATGAAAACAATTATTTGGAGGGCTTTTTTTCCCAATTACATGCCAACAAAACTGACCAGCCAAGAAAAATGGATAAATATTAACAAAAATACCAATGGTTCAGATTTTCAGAAGTTGAATCCAAATACTTAAATAAAAGTATCTTACAAAAAATATGTTGAATAGCCCATAAATGATCTTTCTAAGGGGAAAAAAAAACATAAGACAATTTGAATTAATAAGTGAATATTTACAAATATAGAACAATTAATCCTAATATAATATAAATAATTTAAAAAATAGATAAAAATGTAGTCCTACGAATTTCCTTTTAGAGTACAAATATAATTTTGGTACCTACACATGGGAGAGCAAAACCAAAGAAAATTGTTGCCCAATTTCAGGAAAAATATATCAATGTAAAAAATTAAATAAAATAAAAGGGAGAAGGTTATAGCAAAATATCACAAATGTTACAGAATATGAATATATTAGATTTATACTTGAAATGCAGGGCAATTTCAATATTAAAGAAGTTATCAGCATAATTTACCAAAATAATAAGAAAATGCTGTGATCCTATGAATCAGAAGCAAAGTGGGATGGGGAGGAAAGGTAAGTCATGTTGCCTGGTATATAGCCATTTTACCAAATGGCTTACAATTATATATCTTCTGAATAATTAAGAATTCATAGATTTTAGATTGGAAAGGTAGCTAATCAATTCTATAGTCCAAAACTATCATTTTATAGAGAAGTAAGAGAGAATAAAGAAGTGACGAAAAGTGACATGGCATTCTCAATATTGAATTACATAGTCTAACTACTATTATCTATATATCTTCTACCTCCAAATCCATTGTTAAAAGTACATATAATTTGGATCGGGTAAGGAAAGTAATACAGAGGGATAAACATATAAATATAGAATTTATTAACAGAGAAGGGTAAGGTTTTGGAAATGAGGGGAAAGTTAGCATCTGACAGTTAACCCAGTTATTAAACCCACTATTTAATTACACTAATCTAAATACCTAGGTTTCATAAGGGTAGTCCAACAGGGAACCAGATTTCTCACACACACAGAGTCCTTGGTGGTTTAGGCACAGGGATCCAGATGAGTTCTCAATTGTCCCAGGGTAAAGAGGGTTTCTCTAAGTTTCACTCTGTCCACCACAGCATATGGATATGTCCTCTCAACCTTGCATGGTAGAATTAAAAGAGGCTGCTTGCTAGCTGTCCAGGGGAGTCCAGGAGAGATCATTTCTTCACCTTCCAGGCTTCACCTTCAGGTTCAGTGTGTCCTTTGGGGAACTGTCTCTTCAACAGTTTAGAATTTTGACAGCCCTGAGAGAATTCTGAGTCTCATGCCCTGTCAATCATTCCTTGCATAAGTTTTATTTTCCTTTGCTGCACCATAGATCCTCACATTATATCTTGATGTAACCAGAACATGCTTGAAAATCTATCTCTTTGTTAGAACCAATAAAATTATCTCAATGTGTGGCAGTACATTACAAGACTTCAATAAATCTCAAGAAAACTCTTAATTTGTCCTTCATATTTAGGATACTTTGTAGAATCCTGAGGCCAGAAAGAAAAAAAAAAGTCTGCTTTCTGTACCTTTATCTTGATCTTCTCTTGCTTACAAGTGATGACAGGAAGGACTTTACTCACTTTACAAAAGAATAACTATCATTTTATGAGTCCCCTTAGTACAGTTAAATTAAAGTTCAATTTAAACTAAGGAACATTGGTAATAAAGGTTACATCCAGCTTTTTAGGAATACATCTCTTTTGGGGGTACATGTGAGAAAAGGAACTATAAAAATGAAGTGTTTTTAATGTTAAATGTTCTATGCAAATGTAATACTATTGTCATTAGTAGTTATAATAACGATAATGTACTAGGATTTAATGGTTCACAGTTTTCTTCTTGTCTTTGTGACACAGCTATGTGCTATTGGGGTTATCCATTTAATATTTTTTTAGCTTTTCAGTTTTCTTATGTAGAACTGATTAAATTACTAAAATATTTAAAAAATAAATTAATAATTTTGATTCTATATAACTATTATTCATTTATTTATTTTCTTAAATAATATAATTGACTAAAAATTGTCTGATACATTTATTACTTTTACCATTATAGTTTACATACAAGAATGTGGAATAATCATCTGGAAAAATCATATCTCAGAGATTTAATCATTTCAAAAGTGACTATCATTTAAACTTTGGTTTCATACAATACGTGGATATTATATAGTGATCTAGCCTCAAATTCAAGAAAACTTGCATTAAGTCCTGCCTCAGACATACAAAAAGTAACCGTAGTCAAAATATTTGCCTTCCATTTCTTTATGCAACATGCTAAAACTCTCAGTTTCAGAGTATGTAATGATCTACACTGAAAATAAGGATTTCTATACCAATGAATGAAATCTAATTTAGAGTTAAAAAGAAAAACATACTAGATTTCACAGGGTACCATTTTTTTGCCTCCTAATTTAGCTTCCTAAAATGTTAAGTTCCTTAACTATATTTGAGTGATACTTCCCCAGTATTTAGATCAAATTTAATGGATTATAATATATTAGAGAAGGAAGGAAATTTTGAAATCTTCAATTCAAACTTCACATTTTTCGGTAAAGAAACTGACTTGCAAAGTGATAAAGACTTGCCCACTGATATAGCTTCCTGAGCAGATATAAAGGGTAGTAAATTGATCTCAACACAACCTTTTACTAATAAGTGCAGTGGAAATAGAGAAGAGGTTTCCATACACCATAATTTTTCCCCTAATATCTAGTAAGTTTTTTTTTTGTTTTTGCTTTTTTTTTCTTTGTATAAAGCTCTCCAAGCCTAAAAAGCTCTTCTTTGTAAGTGGACTCAGAAGTCACCTGCAAGTATAATTTTTATTGGGCTAAAAACCAGAACCATAATTAGACTAAGACTAAAAATATTTTTCCAGGGTTTTGAAATGGGTAAGTAGAGGACATACTCATACTAACTTTGACTCAGGTCTTTAAAAAAAATCTAGTTATATTCCTGGCTTCTCCTAGAAAACTTATTTTATCTCACAAATATATTACATTCAAATGCTAAAATATAAACTTTCATGAAACCTTTTTACTTGCTCCCAGGTAGAAGATGTTCCTTAATACTTCTGAATATCTGAGACATTGTTTGTACTTACTATGTGCCCCAAAGTATATTTCCCTGATTTTGACAAGTCTAACTATAATAATATATAATAATTAATTGCTGACATGACCAAATACAAGGAGAGCTATATTTCAAACAAAAGAGTTGAGATATACAATGACCTGAAACAGAAATATGTGATCATCTTGGATGTTGCTTCCAACACATAAGGCTGAGATCACCATGATACCGGTGACAGTTAGAACTGAGCTTCAGGGAAGTAGACTATGTTTGATACTACTATTAATAAAGTACTAAGCACTTCAAAATTGTTACTTTATTTGATCCTCACAATAACCACAGGAAGGAGGCATTATAATTTTTATCCTCATCTTTATGGATGAAGGAAATGAGGCAAACAAAGGTGAAGTTATCTGCCCAGGATCACATAGATAATGATAGTAATAATGATGACTATAATGGTGATGATAATAACAATAAACTACAATTTATATAGCACTTACTATATGCTAAGCACTGTGTTAAGTGCTTTATAATGATTATCTTATAGGAACCATTTGAGTTAGATGCTATTATTATTTCCATTTTACTGCAGAGAAAACTGATTAATAAAGTTAGAACATAAGTAGTGTCTGAGGCTAGATTTGATCTAGGTTTTCCTGATTTCAGACTCAACACTTTTATCTATTGTGCCACCTAGCTATAGCAATAGAAACTAAAAGCAGAAACTAAACCTGAGAAATAATCATGACAAATTATCGGTTCAAAGGAATTGAGAACAAATAAAATAAGTGGACAGCAAACGAACAAATAAATGTTTTCTTCAGGGTTATTGAACACTTTGACCTAGGGGCCTTTTCATAAAAGATTATGTATCATCACTATGTCTTTCCTATTTTTTGGGGGGAATTGTCAATAACTGGAAATCTTAAAATATTATAGTTACATGTGGGTATGTTCTATCTCCTATATTAGATAGTAAAACCATTTGAGGTAAGGAAAATGACATATGTGATGGTTTTTCAGTAGTACTATACATTATGAATAATATATCCTTAGTAATTTTTTGTGAATAAATGAATGGCCTTGAGATTAAATTCTTTTTGTGTCAGGAATAACAAATTCTTAGGCAGTCCAAGATTCCTTAGGTTTTCAATAACTACTATACTTTCAGAAATGCCTTAGACTACAGAGCATTAATACTAAGCTTCCTGCATAGCCTGTTGTATAATTGAAACTACAAATATGAGTTATAAACAGCCATTGATTTTTATTACAAATTCTTGAAATATATATTTTCCATGCCATATTTAAATTTACATTGTTTATAAGTAAAATAAATCCTGGATATCATTTTTTCACCCCATACTCTTTCATCACAGGGAACCTTGCCTAATACATTTCTAGCTTTGCATTACTTGTCAGAGAACCAACCACAATGAAAGCACAACAAATTCCCAAAATGAATCAAAGAAATAAAAAACTTTAAAAAAAGTGACTTTTGTTCCAAAGTAAAATAAAAGAATGTGTATTAAGATCTTTCCTCACTACAGATATTAGCCAGAGATTATTGCCTTGATGAGAGTTAATAACATTGTAGGTGATCAATGAAGACTAACTACTAGCATTTTTGTCATCTTATTTTATTACTATTTAAATGCTATATTATTTATTCATTATTTATATATAAATATATTATTTAATTTTAATTTAATTAATTACTATTTAATACTATATTATGAATAGTGCAGGTAAATGGCCCAATAAATAGGGTGCTAGACCTGGAGTTAGGAAGAACTGAGTTCAAATCTAGTCTCAGACACTTATTCGCTCATATATGCATATGTATGTATATATATATATATATATATAAAGAAATCTAGATATATAAATATATAATAGATACATGAATATATAAAGAAATCCATATACTATCTGTAGTATGCCATACTACAGATATAAAAAGATAGATAGTATATGGATAGATAGTATCTAGATTTTTTTATATATTTATTCTAGTTAGTAACTCTATTATACTATAAGTATTACCTAGAGAGAGAGATAAATAGCAGATATATAGATGAGCATATTTGAATACATAGATAATTTTATAGTTAATCTTCTTATTCTTACTTTAACCACTTTGGTATATTCTTCTAATAGTAAAAGTAACTTATTTTTTTTTAATTTTCAGGATTTCAGAGATCATTGAACAAGAACTGAACATTTAATTACTCTATCAAGCAGTGTAGATTGTATTCTAGCCATTCATTTTTTAAATGTGTTCTTTTACCATGCCCTCCCAAAAATATATTGGTCACCCAATGTAGTTATGACCATCCTCTAGGTCTCTTGACATGATATGGATAACAAAAGAAAAAAAAATCTATTAGTTGTCCATTATCTTCCACAACCTCTACAACTTGACTAGTTTACTTTTTTTAAAGAAATATATATTTTTGATGGCTAACTTTATAAGCATCTTTAAAAATTTAAAGTGTTACAGCTTTATCACATTCACTCAGTGTCCCTTTTATGTCCTTTGATTAAATTACAACTTTAAATCATCATATACAATTATATTCCATTCACATATTATCACTGAAAATTATGTTTTTAAATGGAGATGTATTTCAGGAAGAAATTTCAGGTCATTAAAAAAATTCCAAACATAATCCAGCCAATCTTCTTTCTCCTATTCAATAATGGACCCAATTCATACAGCATGTATTTTGATCTAAATAAAAACTTAAAGTTCATCTAGTACACACACTTCATTATTACATAAGAAGCAAGTAAGGATGGTAGATGTATTAAGTAAAAAAAAAATGTAATTTAAGTGTGTACCTAAAGGATTAGATGTAACATTTGAAATCAGTTCCTCTGATTTACAGCTTAATCCATTCGAAATGTCTATTCAAGATACATTCATAAATTAATCAGAGCAGTGGCTACTTATTTAAACAATGTCAAATGGCCAATAGTTAGCATTTATCTGGTTTCCTGGTATAGAAATAAGCACAGCTTTCTTCAGTGATTAAGAATCACATTTAAGATCTTCATATTCCAGAGTAATATTTAATCAATATGCAAAAAAGACCTTCTAGAAAGTTTTATATTTTAAAGACTTCCTTTTAAATGAAGACACTGCATTCCACTCTGTGATGATGAAAACACTTTTGTATTTGTAGTAACACCAGCTTCTCTTGTGAATACTTACTTAACTCCTATTCAAACATGTAGTTTAACGTGACAAAGTAGCTGATCATTATAGCCCTCAGTATTCTAAGATAATTCTAAAGGGTCGTAACACATAAATGTAGATTCTATGCCCCATTCTGGTAACAATCCACCAGTAGATTGAAATAAGGTTTTATACATTTATAAATACATATATAATATTGCATATAGTACATACATATATCACACATGTATTTGCATATTTATGGATTGTATAAATTTGTATATAATTTCTTCACATGACAGAGCACATTCTAACTTTAAAAATGCAAGGTGCCTCTGAAGAACGGGTTCAAACAAAAAACAAAATATTCATAAAGGCATATGTATAGATAATATATGCATCTGAAAGAGATTTCAAGAGACTTGATGATACCATTTCTTTTGCTCTTCTGTATCAAGTTTAGCTTAGAACTTTAGGGTTTATCTAGAGTACAAAGCTGTCAGAGTTCTTCATTATCAAGGTTAATCATCCCTGAATGCACTTCAATTCTCCAATCTTTCCAAATCCATCTGTGGGTATATCTTCTGTTGTTAGCTATGACTAGTAGATGGTGGGCCATGATGCTGACTCCCGTTGCCATAATAACATTTAATATGTCTTCCAATTTTTGTAGTTCATAAGGTAATAACCTCATTGATTGCTTCTCAGGAAATAAATTTCCTTAAGATGATGGAAGAAAAAATCCAAATAAGCAAGTGATGCTATATGAACATTGACACCTGGCAGATGAGACATGATAGCTATCCTTCCACTCATCCAGTAACTGATATAATATTTATCTTATTTATTTTTTGGTTAGAAAAGTTCTAAAAATTCCTTGGTCATCCCTTTTCTATATAAACTTTTTCATGGCTCAACACCTTCCAAGTTATCAGTCCTCCCATTCCATAGGCAACACTCTTGCTACATTAAAATATGTGCTGTCTAAATTAGGTGATTTTGGACTTCCGGGTAAACATGGCTGCATTCAAGACACAAATCTCTTCCTCTCCCCTGAACCCAGCAAACTAAACTACCTCAAGAGAGCATAAAAATCACCTTTGGAAGAATGGAGGGACACTCCAGTACCCCACAAAAATGAAGGTATGTGGGGTTTGAACATTTCCACACTATAAGAAGGAGGAAGAGCTTGCACAACAATGTGAACTGAGCCACCCTACCCCCCTACCCTCACCAAACCAGAGTAGGGTATCAGAGGGCTCACTGGGACAGCGAGTGAGTGAGGAATGTCTCTGTCTGGGGGGGCACACCAGGGTCCTTTGGATCTAAAGACTGCTAGGAAACAACTTCTCAGGGCAGTTTCTCAGAAGAACCCTGGGAACTAGAGAGCTCACAGACAGCGGGTCCCCTGCAAACTGGGAACAGTGAGGAGACTCGAGAGTCTGTAAAAATTGCCTAAGGCCAAAGCTTTGCCCCTCACTGTAGTGAAGGGGGGGCAAGCCAGTCTCCCTGAAACCTGACAGGGAATACCAGAGTTCCACCCCCCTCAGCGGCATGGGTGAGAAGAGACCACAGAGCAAGGGGGGTGGGGGAGTTGGAGGCTATGAACACAGGGTCAAGTGTGCTGAGCACAGGGGTGGGCATGTAGAACAAGGGGGCGGTTGCACTGAGCACAGGGGCCAGCACTCTAAGAAACCTCAGAGGCTGGGAAGAACTAGTCTGGGGCAACCTAAATTCATAAAAAACCCACCCATATCACCCAGACTTCAGACCAAAAAGGAAAGAGGAATAAAATCACCAAAGGAATGGCTCTCATGGCCCAAAATCAAGCCTCCAAGAAGAAAGGGAAAAAAGTGACTATTGGAAACTTTTATGGTGTGAGTACCCAAGGAAAAGAAGAGAAAGAGGATAAAATCCAAACAAAATCAAAACAGGACTCCCAAAATGGAAATTATCCACAAGATCTGGAAGAACTCAAATTGGAGCTTACCCAAAAGTTGGAAATCTTCTGGAAAGAAAAATTGGAGAAAGAGATCAACAGTCTGATAGACAAGACTTCACAATTGGAGAAAGAGCTGGAAGTCTCTAACAAAAAGGTAGAACAAGCTGAAGAACAAATCCAGTCCCTAAAGACCAGAAATAAGCAACAGGAAGACAGTGAGCTTGCAAAACAGGAAGAATTAATAAAGCAAAGCCAAAAAATTAATGAATTAAAAGAAAACATAAAATATTTCACTGATGAGGTCACAGACCAGGAAAACAGAGGAAGAAGAGACAACCTCCAAATTATTGGTCTGCCAGAAAAAAACAGACATAAATAAAAACCTTGATGCTATACTACAGGAGATTATAGAAGAAAATTGCCCAAATGTTCTGGAGCAAGGGGGAAAATAGAAATAGAAAGGGTTCATAGAATACCCTCTATATTAAATCCCCAAAAGACAACCCCCAGGAATGTAATCACCAAATTCAAGAGCTTCCAAGAAAAGGAGAAAATCCTACAAGAAGCCAAAAAGAGGAGGGTCAGATATAGAGGGGCTCCTATAAGGATCACACATGATTAAGAGGCTACCACGCTAAGAGACCACAAAACATGGAACACAATATTTAGAAAGGCAAGAGAGCTGGGTCTCCAACCAAGAATCAACTACCCAGCAAAACTAACTATATACTTCCAGGGGAAAGTATGGGCATTCAACAAGATAGAAGATTTCCAAGTATTTGCTAAGAAAAGACCAGAACTTAGTGGGAAATGTGATATCCAATCACAGAAAGCAAGAGAAACATGAAAAGATAAATATGAAAGAAAGGGAAAAGGAGATAAATCTTATCTTTTTCTTTAAGTCAGACTCTCTTCTATAAGGACTACATTTCCATCAAATTATATATATTAATATGTGGGGAAAATATATTGTGTAACTCTCAAAATTGTATAAATCATGAGAGTAGTTAGAAGAATCATGCATAGGGAAAGATTGGGGCATCATGAAGATTTGGTGAAAGGGGGGACAAAGAAAAAGGGAGGGGGGAATTGTGAATGATACTAAGATTTAATTCAAGAAATGGGGGGGGACTAAATACAAATATTCACATGGGAGGAACTCGCATATGAGAAGGAGAGGAAGAGAGCATGAAGTGGTATTACTTAAACCTGACTCTCAGTAAAAAAAATTTTGAGAGGTAGGAACATCTAGATCCATTGGGATCCTGAATTATATCTTATCGAACAGGGTAAGAAAGAAAGGAAAATTAAGGAGAGGGATGGGGGATGGGGAAGGGAATATAAAAAGGGAGGGAAGGAAAGGGGGAAGGGGAAGGCAGCATAAAAAGGAAGGGGCTAGAAAGAGAAGCATATCAAGAGAGGGAACTAGGGGGACTGACCTAAAGTAAATCACTGGTTCGAAAGGATATAGCTAGGGAAGAAAGGTCAGAACTAGGGGAAGATATCAAAATGCCAGGGAATCCACAATTGACAACCATAACTTTGAACTTGAATGGGATGAACTCACCCATAAAACTTAGACAAATAGCAGATTGGATTAGAACCCCAAACCCTACCATATGTTGACTTCAAGAAACACATATGAGGTGTGTTGATACTTACAAGGTTAGAATTAAAGGATGGAGTAAGACCTTTTGGGCCTCAACTGATAGAAAGAAGGCAGGAGTTACAATCATGATATCTGACAAAGCCAAAGCAAAAATAGACCTGATCAAAAGGGATAGGGAAGGTAAATATATTCTGTTAAAAAGGAGTGTAGTCAATGAGGAAATATCACTAATCAAAATATATGCACCAAATGGTATAGCATCCAAATTTCTAATGGAGAAACTAGGAGAATTGAAGGAGGAAAGAGACAGTAAAACCATATTAGTGGGAGACATGAACCAACCACTATCAAATTTAGATAAATCAAACCAAAAAATAAATAAGATAGTGGTAAAAGAGGTGAATGAAGTCTTAGAAAAATTAGAGTTAATAGACATATGGAGAAAAATAAATAGGGACAAAAAAAATACACCTTCTTCTCAGCAGCACATGGCACATTCACCAAGATTGACCATATTATAGGTCACAGAAACCTGGCACATAAATTCAGAAAAGCAGAAATAATAAATGAAACCTTTTCAGATCATAAGGCAATAAAAATATTGATCAGTAAGGGTACATGGAGAGCCAAATCAAAAATTAATTGGAAATTAAATAATATGATACTCCAAATTCGGGTAGTTAGAGAATATATCCTAGAAACAATTAATAATATCATTGAGGAAGATGACAATGGTGAGACACCTTTCAAAACTTATGGGATGCAGCCAAAGCAGTTCTCAAAGGAAAAGTCATATACCTGAGTGCATATATTAACAAATTAGGGAGGGCAGTGATCAATGAATTGGAAATGCAAATTAAAAAAAAAAACTTGAGAGCTAATAAATTAAAACCCCCCAGAAGAAAACCAAACTAGAGATCCTAAAAATTAAGGGAGAAATTAATAAAATCAAAAGTGATAGAACTATTGAACTAATGAACAAGACTAGAAGATGGTACTTTGAAAAAACAGACAAAATAGACAAAGTACTGGTCAATCTATTTAAAAAAGGGAAAGTAGAAAGGCAAATTAACAGCATCAAGAATGAAAAGGGGGACCTCACCACCAATGAAGAGGAAATTAAGGCAATCATTAAAAACTACTTTCCCCAACTATATGGCAATAAGTATACAAACCTAGGTGATATGGATGAATACTTACAAAAATATAAATTGCCTAGACTAACAGAAGAAGAAATAGATTTCTTAAATAACCCCATATCAGAAACAGAAATCCAACAGGCCATCAAAGAACTTCCTAAGAAAAAATCCCCAGGGCCTGATGGATTCACCAGTGAATTCTATCAAACATTCAAAGAACAGCTAACCCCAATACTATATAAACTATTTGACATAATAATCAAAGAGGGTGTTCTACCAAATTCCTTTTATGATACAAACATGGTACTGATTCCAAAGCCAGGCAGGCCAAAAACAAAGAAAGAAAATTATAAACCAATCTCCCTAATGAATATAGATGCAAAAATCTTAAATAGGATACTAGCGAAAAGACTCCAGCAAGTGCTCAAAAGGGTCATCCACCATGATCAAGTAGGATTTATACCAGAGATGCAGGGCTGGTTAAATATTAGGAAAAACATCCACATAATTGACCACATCAACAAGCAAACCAACAACAATCACATGATTATTTCTATATATGCAGAAAAAGCCTTTGATAAAATATAACACCCATTCCTATTAAAAACACTAGAAAGCATAAGAATATAAGGGTCATTCCTAAAAATATTGAACAGTATATATCTAAAACCATCAATTAATATCATCTGCAGTGGGGATAAACTGGGTCAATTCCCAGTAAAATCAGGAGTGAAACAAGGATGCCCATTATCACCTCTATTATTTCACATTGTACTAGAAACACTAGTAGTAGCAATTAGAGAAGAAAAATAAATTGAAGGCATTAAAATAGGCAAGGAGGAGACCAAGTTATCACTTGTTGCCGATGACAAGATGGTCTACTTAAAGAATCCTTGAGATTCAACCAAAAATATAATCGAAATAATCAACAACTTTACCAAAGTTGCAGGATATAAAAGAAACCCACATAAGTCATCAGATTTTCTACATATCTCCAACACAGCTCAGCAGCAAAAACTAGAAAGAGAAATCCCTTTCAAAATCATCTTAGACAAAATAAAATACTTAGGAATCTATCTCCCAAGACAAACACAGGAACTATATGAACACAACTACAAAACATCTCCACACAACTAAAACTAGACTTGCACAATTGGAAAAAACATTAACTGCTTGTGGGGAGGACGAGCCAATATAATAAAAATGGCCATCCTACCCAAACTCATTTATCTATTTAGTTCCATACCCTTTAAACATCCAAAAATTTTTTTTTACTGATTTAGAAAAAAAAAAAACATAACAAAGTTCATTTGGAAGAACAAAGGATCAAGGATATTGTGACAAGGAAATCACTTTAAAAGACCGATATATATTAATTTAAGGTCACCAAGGAATTCAGCTATGTAATTCCTATATGAAACTCATCAGCAGTCAACCTTTTATGGAGTTTTTAATTACAAACAGGAGGAGGAAAGGTATTAGAGATAGAGAGAGAGAGAGAGAGAGAGAGAGAGAGAGAGAGAGAGAGAGAGAGAGAGAGAGAGAGAGAGAGAGAGAAAGGGGAGAGAAGGGAATACAGCTTAAATACCCCCTCTGTTTAGGCTGGGCCAAAAGGCCCAAGCCCTTAGATAGCTGAGGCAAAGAAAAGAGATCAGTCCCTATCACTCACGTGACCAAAATGGAGAAAGAGTCTCAGAGGCCCCCACCTTCAGCTTCCTTCAGAGCAAGCTTCTCAGAGCACAACCTCTCAGAGCAAAACCTCTCCAACCAACCCCCAGTCCTCAGACCCCTCTATCTTTAAGGAAACCATCTCAGTTCCCTTCCCTCAGTTCTCACATCTACCAATCACTGTCCATGTCTTCCCTATGCCAATGGTGGCTCTAGTTTAACCCAGGACCGCAAAGAGGTCTATGGCTTTGCACATGTCTGTTGAAGGTCATATTCTCAAATAATTAAATCTTGATCCTTTGCTGCAGCCCTTCCTAAATACTGTTATCCTGAGCAGGGTGGAGATTGGAAGTTCCAAGACCTGGTTCTGTCATTCCAAGTATCTCTATTGTATCAATTCTAAAATCAATCATGACTCAAAGAACTTCCTGTTCTATGCTTAAGCATAGGTCAAAGCCCTTTCCATTGTTCAGCAAAAGGTTTCTGTTCTAAAGTAATCTTAAGTAGGGAGGAGGAGGACCCTCCCATGCCAAGGGGGTTCACATTCCAATAGACTATCAGTAGGAAATTTTTCAAGTATGAAATTTCCCAATGGTGAAATTTCCAACATTCATAAGTCTAAGAAATTTTAAGGTTTACAATATCCAGGGAAATAACGAAAAAAAAAATACAAAGGAAGGGGGCCTTGCAGTCCCAGATCTCAGACTATATCATGAAGCAGTGGTCATCAAAACAATTTGGTATTGGCTAAGAGACAGAAAGGAGGAGCAATGGAATAGACTCATGGCAAGTGACCTCAGTAAAACAGTATATGACAAACCCAAAGATCCCAGGTATTTCGACAAAAATCCACTATTTCATAAAATCTGCTGGGAAAATTGGAGGACAGTGTGGAAAAGATTAGGTTTAGAGCAACACCTCACACCCTACACCAAGATAAATTCAAAATGGGTGAATTAGTTGAACATTAAGAAGGAAACTATAAGGAAATTAGGTGAACACACAATAGTATACAATTCAGACCTTTGGGAAAGCAAAGTTTTAAAACCAAGCAAGACTTAGAAAGAGTCACAAAATGCAAAATAAATAATTTGGAATACATCAAATTAAAAAGTTTTTGTACAAACAAAACCAATGTAACCAACATCAGAAGGGTAACAAGAAACTGGGAAACAACCTTCATAAAAACCTCTGACAAAGGTTTAATTACTCAAATTTACAAAGAGCTAAATCAATTGTACAAAAAATCAAGCCATTCTCCAATTGATAAATCGGCAAGGGACATGAACAGGCAGTTCTCAGCCAAAGAAATCAAAACTATTAATAAGCACATGAAAAAGTGTTCTACATCTCTTATAATCAGAGAGATGCAAATCAAAACAACTCTGAGGTATCACCTCACACCTAGCAGATTGGCTAACATGACAGCAAAGGAAAGTAATGAATACTGGAGGGGATGTGGCAAAGTAGGGACATTAATTCATTGCTGGTGGAGTTGTGAAGTGATCTAACCATTCTGGAGGGCAATTTGGAACTATGCCCAAAGGGAGATAAAAGACTGTCTGCCCTTTGATCCAGCCATAGCACTCCTGGGTTTGTACCCCAAAGAGACAGTAAGGAGAAAGACTTGTACAAGAATATACATAGCTGCGCTCTTTGTGGTGGCCAAAAAATTGGAAAATGATGGGATGCCCTTCAATTTGGGAATCGCTGAACAAATTGTGGTATATGTTGGTGACGAAATACTATTGTGCTAAGAGGAATAATAAAGTGGAGGAATTCCATGGAACCTGGAACAACCTCCAGGACATGATGCAGAGTGAAAGGAGCCGAACCAGGAAACCACTGTATACAGAGACTGATACACTGTGGTACAATCAAAGGTAATGGACTTTTCCATTAGGGTCAATGCAATGTCCCTGAACACTCTGCAGGGATCTAAAAAAACACTATCCACAAGCAGAGGATAAACTGTAGGAGTAAAAACACAGATGAAAAGCAACTGCTTAACTACAGGGGTTATGGGGATATGACTGAGGAGAGACTCTAAATGAACACTCTAGAGCAAATACTAACAACATGGAAATGGGTTCGAATCAAGAACACATGTGATACCCAGTGGAATTGTGAGTCAGCTATGGGAGTGGTGGCGGGGTGAGGAAAAGAAAATGATCTTTGTGTCCAATGAATAATGTTTGTAAATGACTAAATAAAATAATGTTAAACAAGGTGATTTTATCTGTTATTTTTTAAGGAGCCGTATTTTCTAAGCAGATGTTACATTTTTTGTAGGAAGAAAACCTTGAAGAGATTATTAAGATATATTGAAAAATTCATTGTGATCACCAAAAAATAAGTTTAGTGGCATCTTATGGTACCTATATATTTATGTCAGATAACTTTTAAGAATAAATAATCAGCTTGCTCCTTCATTATATGTTTATCATATGTATGCGTATTAGATGTGTATGCACAGGAAAGATGGCATATTATATAACTCTTTAGATTCTCTTGATTCTTAAAAATTTACTGACTTTGTTACTTCTTCTCCCTTAAGAGTTTTGTATCTTCTCCTCTTTTAGATATCTTGAGAATTATTCCTTCCATAGATGAAAATTTTATCATCCTGCATGCTAAATGTAACAAATATATGTAAGTATAAAATTAAGAACAGGGAAAAAATGGTGAAGGGTGTATAGGAAATATGAAAATGAAAAAATTTTAAATTGTGAAAGATGTCTGTATACTATATTACAAGATATTGAGGTTAGAAAATAAGAACTATTTCTCGTTAATTTTTGCCACATTTTTATTGTGCAATTGGGTGTAGACACTTGGAGTTTTGTCCAAAGGAGACTGGAAATACTACTGTGAGACAATACAAGTCCAGATTCCTGTTACCTTGACTTCCATTATATCAGAATTTTGAAATGGTCATGATTAGTTGAATGTCCAATATATTCAGAAAGTATATTAAATGATATCTTACTTTTTATTACATAGATTTTGAGGTAGAATAAATATAGCTTTGCTCTATAGTCAGTGCCTCAATCAACTAGCATTTATATAGTTTGTATTACCTACCAGGAATGAAGTGATAAGTGCTGAGAGGACAGAATCTCTCTTCTGATAGACCTTGGTTGAACTGGTATGATGATATGAAAAGTACAATGTGAAAACTATATAGGTGTGTTTGTGTATGTGTATATATAAAAAGATATATATTCAATTTTAATATAATCTCACAGGGAAAACATGATGACTTAGAAGGTTTGGGAAAAATTTATTCCAAAAAATGGGCCTTTGTTAATTTGAAGGAAGTCAGGGAACCTAGGAGGTAAAGTAGAGGAGAGAAAACATTCAAAGTATATGTGATTATCAATTAAAATACTCAGTGTCATGAGATGGAGTATTATATATGAAGAATTGCAAAGCTAGAGGCCAATGTCTCTGGTTCACAGAATAAATGGTGGATAATAATGTGTAAAAATACAGACAGAAAAGAAGAGGTCATGAATTGAAGGGCTTTGAAAACCAAAAAGATTTAATATTTGATACTCTAGAAAGGTGGGAATCACTGGAGGGTTTTTTAATTGCAGAGAAGGGAGACGATAAGATTAAGATTTTAAAATGTGAGGTTTAAAAGATCAGCATTTTCAAAATAACAATTTGACAATTTAATCAAGGTCAGATCAGAAAGGTGAGAGACTAGTTTCAGGTAGAACAGTCACGAGGATCTTGTAATATTTGAGGCAAGAGATGAAAACCTGTTCTAAATTGGTGGCATTTTAAAGGGCAACAAAGGAGCATATATATACAAAATGTTATTAAGTGGGAAATTTCAAAAACTGACCATTGATTACCTATAGGACTTTAGAGAGAATTTAGTTTGACACATAGCTTGTGATCCTTGGATAAGATTGATGCTCTAGATAGTAAAAAAAAAAGATTATATTATGTCATATTATGTTATGTTATATTATATTGTATTATATCATATTATATTATATTTGTTATATTATACTACATTGTTATATTATATTATGTTATGTTATATTATATTACATTATACTATGTTATGTTACATTATGTTACGTTATGTTATGTTACATTATATTACATAACATTACATTGCATTATATTATATTATGTCATTATATTATGGAGAATTTTCAAGAAAATATGAATTCTGTTTGAGCTATGGCTGTTTTAAGATGTCTATGTACAATATAGTTCTAGATTTCTAAAATACAGTTTGTAGATGTATGGATGATGGGAGAATTGTTAGTTGTGTGCACAGAGATGGAAATTAAAACCAAAGGACCTGATGTAATCATCAAATAAAATAGGCTATTAGGAGAAAAATTTCCACAAAAGAACTTTAGAGACTACTACTGTTAATAGATATGATGTGGATGAAGATAGAGCAAAGGGACAGGAAAAAAGTAGTCAAAAAGGTAGAAGGAGAAACAGGAGATGATGTTATTTGAAGAAAAAAAACTTAGAAGAGTGTATCAGAGAGAAGAGGGTGAGCAACAGTGCCAAAGGCTACATTCCTCAGACAGGTCAAGTAGGATAAACATTGAGAAAAATCCATTAGATATAGTAATTAGATACCATTAGTCACTTTGGAGAGAGTCATGTTGAATGAGGAAGTTGAAAGTCAGATTGCAGAAAGTAAAGAAAAAATTGAGAGGAAAGGAAATGGAAGAACCATTTAAAAATAAATTTCTCAAGGAGTTTAATCTCAAATATCAAAAGAGCTAGGATGGTCACTCATAAAATGAAACATTAACTGAGGAATTTTGAGGATGTGAAAGTCATGGGAATTTGCAAGCAGTAGGAATGCACCTCTACACAAGGTCTGAATGAAGATTTGTGTGTGTATAGGGTTGATAGAGAAGGAAATCTTGGAAAGATGGGATGGAAAGGCAATATTTTTATAGGTAAAGTGTTTAATATTGACAAGAATAAAAGTAACTCTTCATGTTAAAAGGTCAAAGGCACCTGTGTAATGAGAATACAAGAAGAGGGAGCTATTCTCACTTCATATTTTCAATGAAATATAAAATGTTTCTCAAATGTGAGTGAAAGGAATTTGGAACACTGGGGAGTTTTAGGAGAGATGGAAAGTTTTGGAAAAGTCACTGTGGAGCTATAAGTTAATTAGGGATATGGAGTATACACATATTGCCCTGACTTAGTGAGGACTTAATTGTGATTACATAATATAATTGTATAATGGATCGAGTTAATAAAGTTTTGTGATTTCTTCTACCCTGTTTGAGTGAAGGTACCTTATGCTGAGAACACCATGAGACTGGGTTGTATAAAGGCATGATCTTTAGTAAGATAAATATGCAAATATTAATAATATGGAAATATGTCTTGATCAATGACACATTTTAAACCCAGTGGAATTGCATGTCAGATACAGGAGGTGAGTAGGAGAAGGGGAGGGAAAGAACATGAGTTCTATAACTGTGGAAAATATTATAAATCATCTAATTTGATAAAATTAAAAAAAAATTAAAGAGCTAAAAAAATAGATACTCATACCCTTGATCTTGTCACAAATGTTTCACTTCTATGTACATGAACTCTGAAATTTCTTCATCTGATCATATTCTATTATCTTTCCATCTCTGTCTCTGTGCTACATCTCCATACCCTGACCCTTATTCTCTCTTTGATCTAAAGTATTTCCACTCCTCAGTTCCTTCTCGGGTCATCACCCTGGAATTGCTATACATTCTTCTATTCCACATACTGACTTCCTGATGAATGAGTTCAGCTCTTTAATTTTTTTTTAAATTTTATTTAATTAGATGATTTAGAATATTTTCCATGGTTACAGAATTTGTGTTCTTTCCCTCCCCTCCTCCTACCCACCTCCTGTATCTGACATACAGTTCCACTGGTTTTAACATGTGTCATTGATCAAGACATATTTCCATATTATTAATATTTGCACAAGGATAATCTTTTAGAGTCTACTTCCCCAGTCATATCCCCATTGACCCATGTGATCAAGCAGTTGTTTTTCATCTGTCTTTCTTTTTCCACAGTTCTTCCTCTGGATGTGGATAGGGTTCTTACTCATATGACCCTTTGAATACATTTCGATAATTGCATTGCTACTAGTAGAGAAGTCTATTATATTTAATTTTATCACAGTGTATTAGACTCTGTGTACATTACTCACTTGGTTTGGCTCCTTTCACTCTGCATCAATTCCTGGAGCTCATTCTAGTTCATATGGAATTCCTCCAGTTTATTATTCCTTTGAGCACAATAGTATTGCATTACTAGCATATACCACAATTTATTCAGCAATTTACCAATTTGAGGGCATCCCCTCATTTTCCAATTTTTTGCCACAACAGAGTGCAACTATGACTATTCTTGTGCAAGTATTTTCCCTTATTATTTCTTTGGGGGTACAAACCCTGCAGTGCTATAGCTGGATCAAAGGGCAGATAATATTTTATTGCCATTTAGGGATAGTTCCAAATTGCCTGTCAGAATGGTTGGATCAATTCACAGCTCCACCAGCAATGAATTAGTGTCCCTACTTTGCCACATTCTTTCCAACATTTATTAGTTTCCTTTGTTGTCATGTTAGCCAATCTGCTAGGTGTGAGGTAATACCTCAGAGTTGCTTTGATTTTCATTTCTCTGATTATAAAAGATTTAGAACATTCTTTCATGCACTTATTAATAGTTTTTATTCCTTTTTTCTGAAAATTGCCTATTCATGTTCCTTGCCCATTTATCAATTGGGAAATGCCTTGATTTTTTTGAACAAATGATTTAACTCCTTATAAATTTGATTAGACTTTCATCAGAGATTTTTGTTATGAAGATTGTTTCCCAATTTGTTGCTTCCATTCTAATTTTGATTACATAGGTTTTGTTTGTGTAAAACCTTTTAAATTTAAAGTAATCAAAATTACTTATTTTGCATGCTGCAACTTTTTCAAACTCTTTCTTGGTCTTAAAATCTTGTATACCTAATTTACTTATAATTTCCTTCTTTATGTTCAAGTCATTCACCCATTCTGAGTTTATCTTTGTTTAGGGTGTGAGATGTTGATCTAGACCTAATCTCTCCCAAAGTGCCTTCTAATTTTCCCAGCAGTTTTTATCAAATAGTGGATTTTCCCCCCAACGGTAGGATCTCTGGGCTTATCATAGACTGTCTTGCTAAGGTCACTTAGCCCAAATCTATTCCACTGATCCTCCCTCCTATGACCACTTGTAAAGATTAAAATTTAGGGGAGATGGGGAGACTGAGGCATCTGAGGCAGGTAGACATTAGTTTCTCTCTGCAAGGAGTATTATATTTTTAGAGGTTTATTAAAGTTAAGGATTAAAAGAAAATACAGGATAAGAAAAAACACATGTCTAGGCCAGAGGCCTAGACCTCACCTACATTATGGAAAGAGCCGTGTCTGCTCCAAAATGGAAGTCCAAAAAGAGCCCAGACCCCTCCAAAGCCTTTGAATCAACTTAAATACCTTCTCGATCTCGGCCCAGGTGAGATTACAAGGCATTCTGGGGAAGTGGAGCAAAGGCTCATGGGGATTGTAGTCCTGTATTTGAGTCTATTTTTTACATTCCCCCCTTTGATCGTTTGCAAAAAATTAATTTTTTTTCCAAAGGATCATGAAAACATAATCAATTTAAAGATTACAATAATTGAGGATAAGAGAAAGAAAAGAATAAAACCAAGAATTACTGGACGCATTGACAGAAAGCCAGTTAGGGGGCAGTCCCCTTTGGCATGAAAGTATGCATGCAAATAAATGTTCATTAACCACACCCAAAGTTCATTTTGTGCAGTTCGTGGTCTGGAGGCTTCTTCATGATGGCTTCTCCAACAGTTCAGTTTCTGAATTCAGGGAAGTAGCATCTTCTTTACCTAAAATTCTTCTCAAAAGGAATTTAAACTTTGCAATTTAAATAATGATAATTTTTACATTCCCCCCGTTAAGAGGGTGATATAAAAAAAAAAGGGATCACTTAGGGATGCATGGCTGAGGTATGAGGTATATGAATCAATTGGCAAGAGATATTAAAAAGACATCAGAAAAATCAAAAGGAAAGAAAAATTTCTGGATGAAAATATAGACTATCAAAGTCTTATGTGTAAAAATTCCAAGTAGAAGAAAAATAAATCTATAACAGGTCCTTCAATCAGGGCCCAATCAAAATGATCTAAGTAATGATGCATTTACCCAGTCAGTGCCAGGACTACAGAAAGGTATCACACTATGAGAGGCAGAAAAGAAAGGGACCAGATTATAGAAGCCAAGTAGGAGCCAAGGTTTTGGGGATACTCATCTGTGAGTATCTTCAGAGTGAGTGTGGATACAAGGAAAGCCTATGTCTTAACACATGTTAAACATAGTAACCTCGAGTCTTCACACTAGGTTCAAGACCTTTGTATTGGCCTAGAAGTGCATCAATCCATCCTAGATTGGCCTTTCTTTGGCCCTATGAAATGGCTCTTGTGTGTATCTCTTGTCCTGGAATCAGACAGAATCATTAAGCAAAGTCCCATAATTTATTTAAATAATTAGTGGCATCATTTTTATAGTCACAAGCTTTTTAGGGCATGCATTAGCAAATGTATCTTAAACTTGTAGCACTGAAAATCAAAAGGTTAAAGAAAATCTTAATACTGGTGACATGTGCTTCAAATATAAAAAGGAGAGAAAAAATAATAAAAAAACTGAAAAAGTATATTGCACATGCAAGAAAAATATAATAATAAAAGAGCTTTAAAAAATTCAAAAATATAGCTTATAATCATTGACAATCTGTGTCAGCTAAGAAAATATAAAATGCAAGGCTTTCTCACCAAAGAATGAGATCCATTTCCTCTTTGTATCTGGCCATGATCACTGTGAGTAGAAGGCAAATGAATTGAACAAGGTTAACAATTTTTTCATCTTTAAAAATATAGTAGTACAAATATGTAGATATCAAAATCCCCAAAATTCTCAATAGCCCAATTAATTACAATAGCAAACAAACGCACTTTCATATTTCACATAAGTTGCTGTATGACATTTTTAAAACCTATGAATTGATGGACATTTGTCACAATTTTTACAAACATAGCAATCCTTCAACCTTGGTATTTAAACATATTTTTTTTAAAAACAAAGTAAAACTCATCTTGGGTTTAGAACATAATCAAGAAATCTATATATCATTCTGGTAGAAGTAAAATAGTGAGCTGAAGAGCATAAATAAAGGGGTGCTCCTTTTTCTTGGAGGCTTATAGGGATACAAATGCCCTGAGATTAACTGCCCAACTTCCATTCACATGTGGGAAGGTTGGGGATTATAAAATACATTTCACTTCAGCTACTGTAATGGGCCTTACCTCGTGGTAGGGGCAGGCAAAAATAACTAGATTGTTAAAAAAAATTCCAAAAATCATATTTAAAAAAACCCTTAAAATCAAATCATTTGAGGTATTTAGCACATTAAAATCCCAAAGGTTGTTAATACAATTATAACCAGTTCTGAAGTCCATCTATCCTCAGCAAAATAGAAAAAAGCTGTTTTTTCATATATGGGCTTATTCACAATAATATTTGTTCAACACCGTCATAGGGGAAAAAAAACAACAGAATTTTAAAACTCAGTACATTCAAAATAAATTCAATCAACCTTCAGTTCACAGAATAATATTCAATCCAGTAATATATGAACTTAAAATCACAAAGTTATATCTTAAACAAAACAATGCAATAGAATACAGAGATTTTTATAAACCATTGGAGTCTGAAATGCCTTAGAATATAGCCTTTAGTCTCTTCAAAGTTCCTTGGGGTTTTTTTTTTGTTTGTTTGTTTGTTCGTTTGTTTTTAATTATCCATTTAAATGTCTATTGTCCAAAGGCAGAGTAGTAAAGGCTAGGCTATGGGGTTCAAGGGATCCGTCCAGGGCCCCATACCTGGGAAGCATCGGAGGCCAGATTTTAACTAGAGACCTCCCATCTCTGGGCCTGGCTTCCAGTTCGCTGGGCCACCCATTTTCCTCCCCAAAGTTAAAGTTGAATCTTTGGACCGAGTCTGCTCCCTGACAGGCAGGTAAAATCAATGAAATTGTCAGAAGAGTCAAAAATCCTTTTAAACAGCCCATTGCTTTTTAGGTTTCTGTTTGAAAAGTCTGTTTCTTCTCTCTAGGCTTTTCTCTCTTTCCCCTCTCTGATCCCGCAGTGGCCAATACCCCCAGCCACGTGGAGGCTTAGCCTAAGGGAAAATTGCCCATTCTCCTTTCCCTCTCTTCTCTCCCCTCCGCCCACATGGCCAATACTGTTACCAGCTGGTCGCAATGAGTCCTGAGCAATCTGCTCCAAGGATCTGGGTGATGAGCCAACTGGAGTCGTGCTCGAGGGTCTGGGGCGCAGAAATAGGCAGGCAGTGGCTGGTGAGAGGCCAGGAGCAGGAGCGGCTGCGGGGGTGGGCAAGGCCGGGACCAGGTACCAGGTGAGGACGATCAGGGCTGCAGGCTGCAGGCAGGAAGCGGCGGGGCCGAGCCAGGTGGGGTGGGCAGCAGGTCCGGAGCCTGTAGCAGCTTTCTGAGGGTAGAAAACCTTGGCCAGAGAGATATGGCTCAAAAAAAATTTTTTTTCTAGGTACTAGCTATTAAAACTGAATTTAAGATCAGAAAAGAAATCAGAAGATTGAAAGTTCTTTTTTCCTCATTAGGTTGCCAACTGTAAAGATTAAAATTTAGGGGAGATGGGGAGACTGAGGCATCTGAGGCAGGTAGACATTAGTTTCTCTCTGCAAGGAGTATTATATTTTTAGAGGTTTATTAAAGTTAAGGATTAAAAGAAAATACAGGATAAGAAAAAACACGTGTCTAGGCCAGAGGCCTAGACCTCACCTACATTATGGAAAGAGCCGTGTCTGCTCCAAAATGGAAGTCCAAAAAGAGCCCAGACCCCTCCAAAGCCTTTGAATCAATTTAAATACCTTCTCGATCTCAGCCCAGGTGAGATTACAAGTCATTCTGGGGAAGTGGAGCAAAGGCTCATGGGGATTGTAGTCCTGTATTCGAGTCTATTTTTTACACACTGCTTTATAGTACATTTTAAGATCTGGTACTTCTAGGCCCCCTTCCTTTGCATTTTTTCCATTATTTCCCTTGATATTCTTGATATTTTGTTTTTCCAAATAAACTTTGTTATTTTTTTTAAATTCAGTAAAAAATAAGGTTTTTTTAGTAGTTTGATGAGTATAGCACTAACTAAGTAACTTAGTTTGGAGAGGATTATCATTTTTATTATGTTAACTCATGCTTCCCATGAGCAGTAGAGTGTTTTATTATTATGTTCATGTAGTTCCTGTGTTTGTCTTGGAATATAGATTCCAAAGTATTTTATATTATCTAGGGTGATCTTAAATGGAATTTCTCTTTCTAATTCTAACTTTTGAGATGTGTTGGAAATATAGAGAGAGGCTGATGTCCCAGGTGGATTTATTTTGTATCCTGCAACTTTGCTAAAGCTGTGGATTATTTTCACTAGCTTTTTAGTTGATTCTCTGGGTTTCTTTACATAGACCATCATATCATCTGTAAAAAGTGATAGTGTGGTCTCCTCATTACCTATTTTAATTCCCACAATTTCTTTTTCTTCTCTAATTGCTATAGCTAGTGTCTCTAGCTGTAGTACAATATTAAATAATAAAGGTGATAATGGGCATCCTTGTTTCAGTCCTGATCTTATTGGGAATTTTTCTAATTTATCCACATTGCAGATGATGCTTTCTGATTGTTTTAGATATATACTGCGTTTTATTTTTAGAATAAAATATTTTTTGGAATAGGCCCATCTATACCTATACTTTCTAGTGTTTTCAATAGGAATGAGTATTGTATTTTGTCAAAGGCTTTTTCTATATCTATTGAGATAATTGTGATTTTTACTGTCTTTTTTGTTGATATGGTCACTTATGTGAATGATTTTCCTAACATTGAAACATCCTTGCATTCCTGGTATAAATCCTATCTGATTGTAATAAATAGCCCTTGGGATCACTTGCTGGAGTCTTTTTGCTAGTATTCTATTTAAGATTTTTGCATCTATGTTCATTGAGGAAATTGGTCTGTAGTTTTCTTTCGCTGTTTTTTACTTGCCTGACTTTGGAATCAGTACCATATTTGTGTCATAAAAGGAATTTGGTATAACTCCTTCTTTGCTTATTATGTCAAATAGTTTGCATATGCTTTGGAATAGTTGTTCTTTGAATATTTGATAGAATTCATTTGTGAATCCATCTGGATGGGGGGATTTTTTCTTAGGGAGTTCTCTGATGCCTAGCTCAATTTATTTTTCTGATATGGGGTTATTTAAGTATTCTATTTCCCCTTCTGTTAATACAGGCAATTTATATTTTTGTAAATATTCCTCCATATTACCTAGATTGCTATATTTATTGCCATATAATTGGGCAAAATATTTTTTAATGATTGCCTTGATTTCCTCTTTATTAGAGGTGAGGTTTCCCTTTTCATCTTGGATACTGTCCAAGAAGTACTGCATACTTTTTCCTTTTTTTTTATCATGCTGACCAGTATTTTGTCTATTTTCTTAAAGTACCAGCTTCTAGTCTTGTTTATTAATACAATAGTTCATTGTCTTTCAACTTTATTAATTTCTCATTTAATTTTTAGCATCTCTAGTTTTCATTTGGGGATTTTTAATTTGTTCACTTTCTAGTTTTATAACTTGTGTACCCAGTTCTTTGACTTCTGCCCTTCCTAATTTGTTAATCTATGAACTCAAAGATATGAATTTCTCCCTTAATATTGCTTTGGTTGCATACTATAGATTTTGAAAGGATGTTTCATCATTGTCATTTTCTTCTATGAAATTATTAATTGTTTCTATGATTTGTTCTTTAACTCACCAATTTTGGAGAATTATATTATTTAATTTCCAATTAATTTTTTGTCTCACCATGTGCCCTTACTAATTATTATTTTCATTTCATTATGATCTGAAAAGGGTGCATTTATTATTTCTGCTCTTTTGCACTTCTTTGCCATGCTTTTTTTTTACCCTAGTACATGGTCAATCTTTGTGATTGTGTTGCTAAAAACAAGGTGTATTCCTTTTTGTTCCTATTTATTTTTCTCCATATATCTATTAACTCTAATTTTTTAAAGATCTCATTAATATCTCTTACCTCTTTCTTATTTATTCTTTGGTTTGGATTATCTAGATCTGATAAAGGAAGATTCAGGTCTCCCATTAGCATAGTTTTATGATCTATTTTCTTCTTCAACTCCTCTAATTTCTCCTTTAGAAATTTGGATGCTACACCCATTTAGTGCATATATGTTTAGTACTGATATTTCCTCATTGTCTATGGTGTCTTTTATCATGATGTAATTACCTTCCCTATCTCTTTAATCAGATCTATTTTTACTTTGGCTTTTTCAAATATCATGATTGCAACTCCTGCCTCCTTTTTATCATTTGAATCCTGTTAGATTTTGCTCCAGCCTTTCACCCTTAATCTGTGTGTATACCTTCCTCATGTATCTTTCTTGTAGACAACATATGGTAGAATTTTGGTTTCTAATCCAGCCTGCTATTTGCTTCCAAATTACAGGTGAGTATATCCCATTCACATTCAAAGTTATGATTACTACCTGTGTATTCCCCAACACTTTGATTTTATCTCCTTGTCTTGCCCTTTCCTCTTTCACTATTTCCCTCTACACAACTGTTCTTTTTTTAATCAGACCCCCTAATCCTTAACCTTATTTTACTTTCCTTTGTACCCCCTCCCTTCTTATTGCTCTCTTATTTTTCTTTTGGTGTCTTTTTAAACTAACACATAAACTCTCCCTCCTTAGTATTGTTTCCCTCTCCACCCTCCCTTCCTGCCCCCTCTCTTTTTATTCCCCTTTTATTTTTTAGGATATATTAACTTCCTTTCCCCCTCTATTTCCCTCCCCTATTTTTTAACTCACCACCCCACTTCCCCCTTTATTTTTCCCCTCTCAACATCCCTATAGGGTAAGACAGAATTTGATACCCCGATGGATCTAGATGTTCTTCCCTCTCAAAACTCATTCTACTGAAAGTAAGATTTGAGTATTATCTTTTAGCATTCTCTTCCTCTCCTTCTTATAGTTTTATTTTTCCCCTCTACCTCCAATGTGCCTTTTTCTTTTGCTGTAGTATAGATTATCCTAATTTTATTATTCTTTCAAGTTTTTTCTGGTGCCATCTTCTCTCCCCCCACTCCTTTCTGTCATATATATATATATATATATATATATATATATATATATATATATATATATATGATTATAAACCTCTCAGTATTCCAGTCTCTACCTTCTAACTACTATAATAGTGAATACAATTTTTGACAGTTACAAATAACATTTTTCCATAGAGCAATATAAACAGTTTGGCCTTCTTGAGGCCCTTAAAGAAAAAAAAATATTTCTCTCTTTCTTATTTACCTTTTTCATGTTTCTCTTGGTTTTTATATTTTGATGTCAAATTTTCTGTTTAGCTCTGGTCTTTTCTTTACAAATATTTGGAAATCTATTTTGTTGAATGCCCATACTTTCCCCTGGAATTATGTAGTCAATTTTGATGGGTAGGTGATCCTTGGTTGTAGACCCATTTCTTTTGCCTTTCTGAATACTATAATCCAATCCTTGTGGTCTTTTCTTGTAAACCTCAAAATTTCTTAGACTTATAAATGTTGGAAATTTCACCATTGGGAAATTTCATACTTGAAAAATTTCCTATTGATAGTGGGTCTTGGCTATTGGAATGTGAACCCCATTGGCATGAGAGTTTCCTCCTCCTCCCTTCTTAAGATTACTTTAGGACAGAAACCTTTTGCTGAACAATGGAAAGGACTTTGACCTATGCTTAAGCATAGAACAGGAATTTCTTTGAGTCATGATTGATTTTAGAATTGATACAATGGAGATACTTGGAATCAATCTCCACCCTACTCAGTCCTAACAGGATTGAGGAAGGGCTGCAGCATAGATCAAAATTTAATTATTCCAATCTCTACCCTACTCAGGTTAACAGGATTTAGGAAGGGCTGTAGCAAAGGATCAAAGATTTAATTATTTGAAAATATGACCTTCAACAGACATGTGCAAAGCCACAGACCTCTGGGCAGTCCTGGGTTAAGCTAGAGCCTCCATTGGCACAGGGAAATTGATGGACAGTGATTGGTAGATATGAGAACTGAGGGGAGGGAACTTGGATGGTTTCCTTAAAGAGAGAGGGGTCTGAAGACTCAGGGGTGGTGGTTGAGGAGTTTGTCTGAGTGGTTGAAGTGTGCTCTGAGAAGCTTGCTCTGAAGGAAGCTGAAGGTGGGGGCCTCTGAGACTGTTTCTCCATTTTGGTCACGTGAGTAATAGGGACTGATCTCTTTTCTTTGCCCCAGCTATCTAAGGGCTTGGGCCTTTTGGCCCAGCCTAAACAGAAGGGGTATTTAAGCCCTATTCCCTTCTCTCCCTTTTCTCTCTCTCTCTCTCTAATTCCTTTCTTCCTCCTGTTGTAATTAAACTCCATAAAAGATTGACTGCTGACTTGAGTTTTCATTTAGGAATTACATAGCTCAATTCCTTGGCGACCTTAAATTAATATATATCAGTCTTTTAAAGTGATTTCCATGTCACATTCTTTAGTGTGGAGGCAGCCTGATCCTGTGTAATACCAATGGGTGCTCCTTGATATCTGAATTGTCTCTTTTGGGCTTCTTGTAATATTTTATCTTTAGCTTGGGAGCTCTTGAATTTGTCAGTTACATTCCTGGGGATTGTCTTTTGAGGATTTAGTGTAGTGCATGATCTATGGTCTCTTTCAATGTCTATTTTACCCTCTTGTTGCAGAACCTTAGGGCCTTTTTCTTGGATAATTTCTTGTAGTATGTTTGTTTCCAAGTTATCAGGTAGGCCTATGAATCTTAAATTGTCTCTCTGAGACCTTTTTTCAAGGTTAACCACCTTCTCAATGAGATATTTTGTGTTTCCTTCTAATCTGTCATTGTTTTTACTTTCCTTTATTAATCCTTACGGTCTTGTTAGATCATTGGCTTCTGTTTGACAAATTTTTAGTGAGTGGTTTTTAGCTAAGATTTTTTTGATTTTCCTTTTTGCTTTGATCTATCCTGCTTCTTGTGGCTTTCAGCAGGTCATTTCTGGTCTTCAATTTGCTTATTGTTTCATTTGATTTCTGGGCTTCAATTTCCAAATGAAAAATCCTGTATTTAAACTGTTATTTTCTTTTTGAACCATTTCCTACTTTTCTTGCCACATATCTTCCATTTTTCTCACAATCTCGGGCTTAAAGACTTCAAGAACATGTGACCAATTTCCACTTATTTTTAAGGTTTGAATGTGTATAGTTGTTTATCATCTTCATCTGTCTTTTCTTAATCTGTTTTTTCTGTATAAAAATTACCAAGGGTTAATGTTTTCTTCTTCATTTTTTTTGGTGTTTGGGGATTTTAGTTCCTGGGAGTTGGTGACCATTGTCTTGTTCCTTCTTGGTCACATGTCTAATTGAAGAATGTGGGTGATTTTTGTATTGGGCTCTGGTGAGGTCTTTGCCTTGAAGATATTTTTCCCAGTCCTCAGCAGTGTCTAGCTGCTCTTAGGTGCAGGTCCAGCCCCCAAGAACTCAAGATTGTCTCACAGAGGTCTGGGTGTGGAGTGTAGGCAAATCTCTGTATTGAGCACTGGAGAGGTTTTTGCCCACAGACTATTTTTTGGGTGTCTGTGGCATTTTGGTTTGAGCCAGTTCACTCTGCCCAAGCTGCATGTCCTATCTCCACATTTCCTCAGCCTCCTGGGGTTCCTAGTCTTGCTGTTCTTATGGGCATATCCAACCCCTGAGAACTTAAAGATTGAGTGCAAGAGGTCTGGTTGTGGAGTGTATGCAAGAGTCTATATTGAGTGCTGGAGAGGGTTTTGCCAGAGGTCATTTTTTCTGTGTTTTTTTTTGTGGCATTTTGCTGTGAGCTGCCCCCTCTCCCCAAGCTCTGCATCCTATCTCAAAATTTCCTCAGCCTCCCTGTGTTCTGAATCTAGTTTCTCTTAGGGCTAAGTCTGTGTTGACCTCCCCCAGACTCCCTCCTAGAACTTAGAAGTTTGTCCCATGCTTTCTTAGATTCTGGAAAGGTAGGGAAAGTGGGGGAGTGGTTATGAGCTTGCCCCTTGGTGGGGGAAATTTCACACCCTTTTAGTGTGGAAATGCCCTAATTTTGCTTAACACCCATGCTGTGCCCTACTGTGGAACTCCTTTGCTCACCTGACTTTGATTTATTTTCTTTTGAGGCACTCTATCTAGATTGGTAAAAAGGAGAAGAAGAACTCTGCTTCTACTCTGAAGCCATGTTGACCAGGAAGTGGTCAAGTATATCGTTATGTAGTTGTAGTGAGATCAAGGAGTATGTTACAGGAAAAGAGAATGTTGAGAAAAACAAGTATTTATTCTGTATTCTGAGTTCAGGAAGGATCATTTATGTAGCAAAAAATATAGCAAGCACCAATTAGGATTTTCCTAAATATCAATACTATTTATATGATTTTTAAAATAAGGGTTTTTTTTGTGCACTCTAAATCAATTGGACTGTATGTGATTATTCACTGTTTTATTTTTTTAATTTTTAATTCATGATTCAAATAAATCACTACAGGAAAATTTTATTCCTAATTTTGATAGATGATATATTTTTCCAAATTCATGCTTATTTATTTACCCAAACTTAAAAGGAAATTGCCTCTTTAAATATTTTTAAATGACATACTTTAAAACATTTTTATAATAAGTCCCTACATTCACTAGAAATATGTAAAGTGAAATATGGAATTTTAAATATGCTTTAAATGAAAGAAGCTCTATGTACAATAAAAAATACCTAAGCTTGCTGTGTCTGCTGAGAAAATGTTTTTACTATGGCAGCAAGAATAAAAGGATGAAACAACATTCTTCTGATACTTCTGTAGCTTTGGATATTTATAGCTGTGAAATCCACAAGCTCCATATACCTAGACCATAGAAAAATGACAGAATGCTATTGTGAATGGAAACAGTGTGCTCTTACAAATATTTTTCAACATTTTCTATCATCACTCTGACACACCCACACCATACAATTGGGAAAAATAGATAAACACATGCATTACATATATACATGCTTAGATACATATAAACCAATAAAATTGTTTTCCCAAAGCAAAAATTGAAGCCAAAGTTTTTTTTTAAACACTTTAGAATGATTTTTCATTTTAAAACCTCTTTTTATTTCCACATCTGGCCCAATTTTGCACCAACCTGATACCCTCTTCGACAGTAGAAGCATGTGCTTAATTCTATTCCTCCTTCCTGATCCAAATTTGATCTTATAGATAAGCTTTTTGCTATATACACATAGACACAGAGTCTTTTTGTTGTGAGTACCCTTAAGTTCTTTTCATTGGTCCCACTCTCTAAACTTGGAATCCATTCTTAACTTTTCCCACTTTTTAGATGATTTTTTAAAAGTCAGGTAGTTTTTATTTAATAAAGACAGAGTATTACAGGTAGATAAAGGAAAATTACATGGAGAAAAGGCATTGTAGGGTTCAAAGTGAACAACTGTCTCAGATTCTGCATCTGAGAATTTTTAAGGACTTTGGGCATTTACCTTATTTATTAACTACCCCATATTCAGGAGTTCCTTCCTACTATTCATGACCAATATTCACCGATCTTTCCTTGAATATCTCTCATCACTAGAAACTCATTGTCTTTTGAAGTTGTCCATTCTATTTTTGTACATCTCTAATTGCTAAGAATTCTGTCCTATAAGGCAAACTCTACATGCCTATAATGTTTCCTGTTGTTTCTGTGTTCTGCCTACTCAGTGGAACTACACAGAAATTTAATTTCTCTTCCATTTGACAACTTTTTAACTATTTTAGAAAAGGTTTCATGTCACATCAATTCAACAAACATTGATGTATATAATACTGTACCCTGTATTCTCTTCTACCATTTCCAGCTCTTTCAGCTAGTCCCCATATATGACATTATTTTGAACCCTTATATCCATCTAGTTATTTGCATATAGACCTGCACCAGCTTTTTCCATGTCCCTTTTAAAATGTAGTCTTATCAAGGATCTTCTGACAGTTAAAGAGTAGAATGGAACAATTACCTCCCTTGTTGGGATGTTCTACTTTTCTTTCTTTTTTTATTATTTATTGTCATTGAAAACATACTTACATATTGGTCATTGTTGTAAGAGCACACTCATACACAACCAACATCCCCCCCAAATATCATGAATATACTGATGTGAAAGATGACTCCAACATTTTTTCTCTGGACGTGGATAGCATTCCCCATCATAAGTCTATCAGGATTGTCCCATAACATTGCATTGCTGGGAGTAACCAAGTTTTCACAGATAACCACCATCCAATATTAATGTTATTGTGTATAATGTTCTCCCATTTATGCTTATTTCACTCTGCATCAGTCCATGCAGATCTTTCCAGCTTTTTTTGGTAATAATATACATGATTCTTTTGCTCTTTATCATACCAGAAACCAATTCCTGATGTAATTTATATGATCTCCTTACCACACTGTAATAGTTAAAGAAATTGTAGAGGATTGAAGAGGTACAGGGGATAAGGAAAGATTTTTAACAGGGAATAGAGGAGTTAAAAGGATAGAGGAAATATTGATGCTGGTAAGGTAAAGGGAGAGAGATACCCCCTGCTGAGAGGCTGTCTGTGAAAAATGGGTTTCCAGAGAAATGGGCCAACTATGATAGCCTGAGGGAATGTCTTCTCTATAGATTGATGTTGAAGATACTCCAGAGCAGGTAAGCATAGACCCTTCTGAGGGACGAGCCTCTCCCAGGACCAAGTTTGCCTGTCAGGGGTCTAAGAATATCAATTCATGGTTGAATGGTTATCCTTAGTTTCTGCTTCCTCTATGTCCCCCTGGAATAATAGTTCTCCTCTTATCTGACTGCAAATTATTTGAATAAAGGTTAATTTAATAACAAGTTTGGATTGGGAAGATATCAGGGTAGAGGGAAGAGGGGGTCCTTATACATTTTCCCAGATTGTATTTGAATCTCTCTCGCTTTTGAGCTGAGGCCAGGCCTCACAGGCTAGTGGAAGATTTCTTTCATTCCTGTCTATGCTAATCTATGCTAGTTTTTCTTAAGTTCAAAGTCTTAGCAGTAGAAAGCAAGAGGAAAAACAGGTTCTGACCTTCAGAGCTGGTTAGGCTTCTCTTTTCAGGTTAATGCCCTAAAGACCAGTCTTACAGTTCTTTTTGTTTGATGACATGATGACCGGAATCCAGGTAGAGCACACAGTTGGGAAATATCCAGGAATAAATGTACTTCTATCCAGAGGCAGGGAGAGAGCTCTCCTTCCAGTCCAAGGTCCAAGAAAGAGTGACCCCTGGAGAACAAATGTCACTCTCTCAGTCTCCCCTCCTCTCACCAACTGTCATTGTTGTCAATGTCTTCACTCCAACATTCCAGCTGCTATCTGTTCCATGTGAATAGCAGAAAGGCCCAAAGTTTGCTTCAGTTTTGCTTTCCATAATCATCCCCTGTTTTTGTTGTGACCTTCCCAAGGTCACTTATATTTATTATACTTACCAAGCTACTAAATCTACTTTCTAACTACTCCACTCAAAATAATAATTTTTCTCTCAATTCTATTAATATTCTATGCTAACCTTATCTAATCTAAGGAATTTGATGCAGGTAGTTTTGGAGTTTTACAATAAGTTCAGTACAATAAATGTTTGAACAAAACCATTACAAAGAAATTTGAATCTTAATGCTAATACTACTTACTCTTAATAAATTAAACTAATACAAACTTTTTTCTATTTTATTTATCTATAATTATTTGCAAACTATTATATATAATTCCATTAAACACAATTTCAGCATCAGCTATAAAATAAACAATTAAAAGTTCACTGCAAATGCAGCTTAAGACTATCCCTAAGTATAACTATCTATGCTATGCTTAATTTACTCCTAATCTATTCACTACTTCTTATAACTATTCTTTAAGTCTCTAGTCTAATCTATAACCTAATCTTATGTACAAAGTATATACATGCCATGTTACATATTTACAGACCCTGTCACTATCTTACTAACCTAATTCTGGTATATACATTATTTACAGAGATTATTTACATATAATACAATAATATACATAGTTCCCCAATCCTGATGTCAGTCAAATAGAAACATCTATTAATCTTTTTAATTGCCTAGGACCTTATGGAAATAAGGATATACATGTTTACATTTTGCATGAATGCAATTTAAGACACTTGTTTGTTTATATGAGGTCTCCCAATATATGTCAGTTTGTGATTTTGTGTTTTGTGTCTAATAGTGTTGTGTTGAATGGATACTTCTCAAGTTTCTTCAGATTTCCACTTCTCATTTTGACTGATGGCTCTCTTCTTTCTTCCAAGTTATTTAGTGTTGCATACTATTGCATGAATTTTGTTTTATACTTTCACCTCACTCAGTCTTACATATAAGTTCTGTTTTCCATCTGTTCTCTTCTTGAATTAACAAATTTACAAAGTTCAAAGTCTTAGCTGTCCATTTCAGCTTTTTCTCTTTGTTTCTTCTCTCTAGCAGCTTTTCTTGATGCTTTTCATCTGAACTGGAAAGTTGTCTTCTCACTGTGACATGCTTTACTGCTGGGTTCTCATTGTCTCAAACATTATGTGGCACTATTCTTTCTTTGTGGTGTACTTTTTATGTTAATCAGTTTTCATTTTCATTTCTATTTCTCAGCACTACCTTTTGTGCAACTATCTTCTTCTTTTATGTCTGTTACAGTGGTGTTGAATTTTTCTGGTTGTACATGAGAACATTGGAACCATGTGTCTTTCCCTACAATTTTTATAGCTGTTGGGGTTGTAAGCAATACTTCATACAGTATAGTCCATTTCATGTCTGTAGCCAATTTTCTATTGAAATTTTTTATGTATGCTTTGTCTCCTGGTTTGATGTTGTGCAAATTGTAATCCAGGAATGCTGTTTGTTCTATCAAGTCCATTTTGTGCAACTCTGCTATTCTTGTTCATAAAACTTGTATATATTTTGTTAATTGACAATCTCCACCTATCATTGTAATGTAAGCTGGTTTACAAGTCCTTCCTTGCCAAATTGCATGGCCTTATAGCATCTCAAATGGAGAAATGTGCAGATCTCCACTGGATTTTGTGCTAAGATGGAACAGAACTAATGGTAGAATATCTGTCCATTTTAGGTATGTTTCTGCACAAAATTTACCTATTAATGTTCTGATATCTTTATTCAATCTCTCCATTTGCCCTGAACTTTGGGGATGATACAGTGAGTGATATGTTGCTTGTATTCCTAGATTTTTTATAAATTTCATTTAATATTGATTGAGTAAAGTGACTCACAAGGTCTGAGTCCAATTTTGTGGGAACTCCAAATCTAGGTATGATTTGTTTTAATATGATGTTGACCACAAATGCTGCATTATTCTTTATGGCAGGAAAAAACTTCTGTCCATATAGTCAGTCTGACTATTACCACAAGGTAATGCTTAAACCCTTTTCCTTTAAACATATTGATAAAATCTATCTGTATGCATTCAAACAGAGTATATGCTAAGGGACAACATCCTAACCCTTTGGTCTTATAAACTCCCTGATTGAACTGCATACAAATTTTACATTTTTGACACTGTTATGGCATAAGAAGATATTCGTGGTGCAATCCAAAATCATCTCACTGAATCAATCATAGCTTGGGTTCCATATTGTCCTTGTGCATGTATTGTGTTGCACATGTGAAAGAATAAGGTTCTAAGCAGGATGGGCTTGCCTAGTTGTGAAAACCACATGCCCCTCAATTGTTTTGCCCCTAGTTCTTTATCCATGATTTAATTTTCCATTTGTTGTAGCCTTTAGTTAGATTGTCCTGTACAACTTGTAAGAAATTCAATACATATAGAGGTACTTCTCTAGTTTCAAATTTTGCTTTAATGTTAGCTCTATGGTTTCCTAAGGACACATGTTCTTTAGCCCCTATGTGTGATCTGCAGTAGATAATTGCCACTTCCTTGGGAAGTTGTACAGACTCAAGAAATTGGATTATGACTTTGGCATATGCAATCTCTTTGCCTGTACTTGTCAAAAATCTTCAATGTTTCCAAATTTCTGCTGTGGCATAAATTACTGAGAATGTGTACTGGGAATCTGTGTAAATATTGACCTATTAATTTTTCCCAATTTGACAAGCAATGAGCAATAAAGCAATAAAGCAATGAGCTCTGCCCCTTCAGCTCTCACATGCTTTAGTAAGGATGCATACCATAAGGTCTCTGTATTACTACTGCTGATCCTGTGTACCTTTCTCCATTAAGTATCTTGCTCACACCATGTGTATACATTTTAATGTCAAGTTGTTCCAGGGGAATGTTTTTTTAAACTATTTCTTGGTTTTCCTACTAATGATATTGTTTCCTGGCAATTATCTATGGGTTCCTTTTCAAATGGCAGATTTGAAATCAAGGTTGCCAGATTCAATGGGTGGCAACATTTTAAAGTGATTTTCTCATTGCTTAGTAACACAATTTCATATTGAGAAGTCTTTGCAGTGTTCAAGCTTGCAAATGACCTTTCTTCAATATGGACTCTAGTTGGTGTGAAGAGTAGACATTAAGTTTTGATCCTAGTACCAAATCAGATGACTTTTGAGTCATGGTTACAGTGGTTACTATTGCTTTCAAAGAGGGAATCATTCTTTTCTCAATTATATCCAGCTGTGTACTATAACGTACTGTCATGTTAGCCAGGTGTGAGGTGATACCTAAGGGTTGTTTTGATTTCCATGTCTCTGATTATAAGGGACTTAGAACACTTTTCATGTGGTTATTAATAGTTTTGATTTCTAGTTTGATTGATAGTTTGATTCCAAATGAAAATTGCCTATTCATGTCCCTTCCCCATTTATTAATTGGAAAATGGCTTGATTTTTCTGTACAATTGGTTTACCTCTTTATAAATTTGAGTAATTAGAACTTTGTCAGAGGATTTTGTTATGAAGATTGTTTCCAAATTTGTTGCTTCCCTTCTAATATTGGTTGCATTGGTTTTGTTTGTACAAAAACTTTTAAATTTGATGTAATCAAAATTATTTATTTTATATTTTGTGTTTTTTTCTAGCTCTTGCTTGGTTTTAAGGTCTTTCCTTTCCCAAAGATCTGACATGTATACTATTCTGTGTTCACCTAACTTGCTTATAGTTTCCTTCTTTATATTAAAGTCATTCACCCATTCTAAGTTTATCTTGGTGTAGAGTGTGAGATATTGATCCAAACCTAATCTCTCCAATACTGTCTTCTACTTTTCCCAGCAGTTTTTATTAAATAAATGTATTTTGGTCCCCAAAACTGGGACCTTTGCCTTATCATAGACTATCTTGCTGAGGTCATTTACCCCAAGTCTATTCTACTGATCCTCCTTTCTATCTCTTAGCCAGAATCCAATTATTTTGATTACCAGTACTTTACAGTATAAATTGAGATCTGGGACTGCAAGTCTTCCTTTCTTCACATTTATTTTCATGATTTCGCAATATATCCTTGATCTTTTGTTCTTTCAAATGAACTTTGTTATTTTTTTTTCTAATTCAGTAAAAAAAGTTTTTTGGTAGTTCAATGGATATGGCACTAAATAAGTAAATTAATTTGGGTAGGATTGTCATTTTTATTATGTTAACTCATTCTTTGCATAAACAATCAATGTTTTTCCAATTGTTTAGATCTAGTTTTAATTATGTGGAGAGTGTTTTGTAGTCGTGTTCATATATTTCCTGGGTTTGTCTCAGCAGATAGATTCCTAAGTAGTTTTATTTTATATTTTCTAGGGTGATTTTATTTTTTTTTAAATATTATTTTATTTGGTCGTTTTCATACATTATTCACTGGAAACAAAGATCGTTTTCTTTTCTTCCCCTCCCCTTCCCCCCCCCCCCCCCGCCTTTCCCTCTCCCATAGCCGACGCATGATTCCACTGGTTATCACATGTGTTCTTGACTCGAACCCTGTTGTTGGAGTTTGCATTATAGTGTTCATTTAGAGTCTCTCCTCAGTCTTATCTCCTCCAACCCTGTAGTCAAGCAGTTGCTTTTCAGCGGTGTTTTTACTCCCACAGTTTATCCTCTGCTTGTGGGTAGTATTTTTTTTTAGATCCCTGCAGATTGTTCAGGGAAATTGCATTGAAACTAATGGAGAAGTCCATCACCTTCGATTGTACCACAATGTATCAGTCTCTGTGTATAATGTTTTCCTGGTTCTGCTCCTTTCGCTCTGCATCACTTCCTGGAGGTTGTTCCAGTTCACATGGAATTCCTCCACTTTATTATTCATTTTAACACAATAGTATTCCATCACCAACATATACCACAATTTGTTCAGCCATTCCCCAATTGAAGGGCATCCCCTCATTTTCCAATTTTTGGCCACCACAAAGAGCGCAACTATGAATATTTTTGTACAAGTCTTTTTGTCCATTATCTCT